>NC_068938.1:26016114-26616114 GCF_016801865.2 Culex pipiens pallens
CGAGCAATATCGACAAGCCAATCGGGGCAGGAAGGTGTGAGGTAGAGCCGATCAAATTTGGAAAAAAAAGAAAAAAAAAAGAGCCGTTGTTACAAATTTAAGGCAGAAAATTAACAAATTTTACAAAGTTATCAGTAACCCATTATCTAATCTAATCTAATCTAATCGAACACAAGCGCAGCCAGTCCGAAGAAAGCATCCTGGAAGAACTTGTGGTAAGATTACGCCTCAAGTCCTTTCTTGTCAATATTAATGATTACAGTACATTCGAGTTACCCCGAAAATGTATAGCAAAAATTAAAGCGGCCAGGCCTACTGCGTTGCATTAACCGCAGAGACAGATTCTGTGAACGGATCACATTTCATAGAATCATGAGGGGAGGAAGCATGCGTGGACATACCGTACCAAACGCTCCGAAACAGTTGTGGTGTGGTGTGTAAGTGTAAATTTGGCAGATAATAATATTTAGGGGCAGAAAGGGGGGGGGGGAGAGGAGGGGGAGGAAATGTGGATAGGAGAAAGGGAAGGTGGGAATGAGAAATATGGATATAACATTTGATTAATAGAATATTATATAAAATAAGGGAATAAAATTATCTATCAAATAATGATAGATAAAATGGATAGATCTCACCAAGTCAAGATTCAACAGCTCCAGCATGGTTTGAACTTATCATCAAATGCCACTTGAATCGTAATTCTTCTAAGACTTCTGGACTTGAACAGGACTACAGTAAAGTAGCGGGCAGCAACAATCAAGGTTTCAGTTCTTCCAGCAGCAATCCTGGTACTGCTCGACCGGCAGCAAAGGCATAAGACGCCGCAAGTTGGTAATAAAGTTATCAGTTAACCATTATGAATGAAAACATGTTGACGAATAAAATCTTATGTTAAAACAATCAAACTTTTTAACTTACCCGTTTTGTATGACAAGCCTACATCCAAACAAAAATTAACAAAAAAGAAACCAAAAAAAAAAATAGAATTAGAAACTTCTTTAATTCGTCAGAAGTTGCGTTATTTCATGACAAATATATTGGTGCCTAATTTTCGTCGAATACATTTCAACGGATTTTCTTGAACGCTGGGATTGGAGTTCATTCAAAGTCAACCAAATTTCTACATAAGGCATGTTAATATTATAATTACAAGATTTAGCTTTAAGTTTATTCAAGATCAATTATTGAAAAAGAATAGTTTCAAAAAATTACGTGGTACGAGATCGCACGACCATGACGAATAGCCAAATCTCAATTATGCCTGTGTAAATATCCGGAAACCAACTGTATCCTACGATGGTGCAACTCAAACACTAAGAAAATCGCAAAATTACACGAATATGAAACGTGGAAAGCTGAAGCAAAAAAAATCCCATGGAGCCGATTCGGTAGAACGAACAATGACGAACAGCGCAGCGAGCCAGTTTTGTATGGTTTATGAATGTGAAATTTAATTAAGTTTCAGACCCATATTTTCACAGCTCTCTGTGACAATAAGTGTGAGCAGAATGGTGTATGTACATGGTTTGAATTACATTTCATGGCATTGCTGCACCCAATTTGAATCAAGAGAGATCCTTAATTTTCCACATTGTTTGCTGAGTGCTATTGGCAAGCCATCTCGGAAACGTTATGTAAATGCTCCTTGCAAAGTGGCATAATATTTCAATTGTACTGAGTGAGTCTCTCGTCGCAAATGATCTATCATAACAATAATGATGGCTGTAATTGTTGGCACTTGTGCATCATTTAAAAGTAATTGATGCTCTTTTGTCAAGTTGATACAATTTAAAATCATGTTGAAGGATTTTCCCATTGAAAAGAAAGTCCTTTTAATGATTGTGTAAAATGTCTAAAGCGGGTATTCGCATTGTCCGGTTTCCGCCCACGCAAATTCCTCTCGTTTCCAACTTATTATTCATACTATTCACGACCTCACACTCACACACTCGTCGTTTGACACGCCTCGTTACGGCTCTTTTAACGTGTGTACACTTTTGCTTTCCACAACCGGGGCCGAGTGCCATTTGCTCCAAACAAATATAATTACCCTTTCAGATGACAACAACAAGCAGCAGCAGCAACCACCCCCGCACAACTCAAGGCTTGTGTTTGTGAACAAGAGTCCTCTTCACCACCCGCATTTTCCTTGCTTTTTACGAGCAAAACTCGTTGATCCACGCGTTTTATTCCACGTGGCAGATTCGTCGAGGGGGCCATCATCAGCCAGCCCATGCTCCTCGTTCTCCTCCTCTTGCCAGGATGTTGTTGTTTGAGGGATGTTTTGCCACCCATCAACGCGGAATGAATTCATTACTATCAATAATTAATTATTGTGCGAACCGGCGGAGCCGTGGAAAGGTTTCGGATGGGGTTTAAATTTATCTCCGTCATTTCTACCTGAGATTAAAGGTGAATGGCTTTGGCTTTACTGGTGATGTGGAACGAAACTAAATTTTGAATAACAATTGAAATGTTTTCAAGCGTCGGTTGATTGTAATTTTGTCGAGTTAAAAAAAAAAAAAATGTTTCTGTACTTTCTACTTCAAAGAAGTTTACCAAAACCGACCAAAAATGTTGATAACTTTTCGCAAGAATGACCGATTTTTGAAAAAAATATATTTTGATTATTTTTTCAACCCACAATTATTCTTTTCCTACAAAAGAAAGGTATAGGATTCGATTGAAAAAAAAATTGCTAAAAATTTACAAGAAATTTGTTTCCGGGGAAAATACAACCCAGTCAGGTCAAGTTCATGTTGTAGACTTTTTTTTTACCAAAAAACGTATTATTCTGTGGGTTTTATTTTTATTTTTTTTAAATGAGTAGTTTTAAAACTATTTTTGTGAGACTATTGCCATTCCTTCACGCAGAAAAATAAGGCATATTTGAATCAACAAAACGTTTTGTTGATTTGAAAATCAAGTTTTTTGTTGAATCAACGCTAAACGACAAAGCAACTTTTTCAAAACAATAAAAAACATTTGTGGAATTGAGAAAATCAAGGGTTGTTTCAACGCAAAATCGGCGGTGATTATATTCAACAAAATTTTTGTTGAATCAAACCTCGTACAGGCTGATTCTACAGAATATTTTTCTGCGTGTTAATAAATAAAATCAAACGTTTATTATAATAATATTGTTAGTAATCTCATTCGGTTGGATCGTAGTAGTCGTGGCGTGCGGGCGCGTTTATTTTTCGATCCGTCAAGTATTTTTGAAAATTTGTGGCTTATTGATTTTGCATAAGAAGAAATTGTTTGAACAACAAAAACGGTTTCAAAAGTGTAAAACGAACGAAGAAGTGTAAATCAAACGAAGAAGAAGCAATTCAAGATGGAGCCCAGGAGGAAATCAGGGCCAGGTGGTTGCGGAAGCTGGAAACCAGTTCAACGGTGACGGCGGCATAGTAATCTCATTCTATTAAACAAGGTGTCATCCATAAAGTACGTACGCTCTTAGGGGGGGAGGCGGGGATACCGTAGGTGTGACAAGATGTGACGAAGGGGGGAGGGAGGGTTTGCGAGACTGTGACGTCACGCTAGGTTTTTTTTATGATTGCATAATATTAATTCGAAATAAACACAATTAAATTAAATCCTCTTTTCTAAAATTGTTTGCTCACTATTATTTAGAAGTAGCGTCATCAGGGGTGACATTCGATCTGGGGGGTGAGATTTGGTCATACAGACCCAATGTAACCCCTGATGACTGTATCACATTATAGATTTATTATATAGTCACATTTTTTTCAGCTGGAACATAAATATTTTGAAAATTCTTGCTTGATAAAAATAAATGCTTTGAAAGCAGGGTGTTCATAAGAAAAATAGTTTTCATGATTTGTTTATACTTGAATGTTATAGGGGGAGAGGGGGTAATATGCACCGGGTGCGGGACATTTCGCCGAATGTCGTTTCGCCGACGGTCATTTCGCCGAAGGTCATTTCGCCGAATGTCGTTTCGCCGCATGGGACGTTTCGCCGAATGGGACGTTTCGCCGAATTGACAAATAATCGTAAAATAAATTTATAAAATGGACACAAATTGTATTACATCTCTGAAAAAGTATAATGTGATTTTGCAATCATTTAAAATTTTTGTTTCTTAGTATGTTATTTTTATAAGTTTATGCATTAAAACATGCATAAACAGTCGCTTAAGAAATAATCTAGTTGAAACAAATTGTGCGAGTTTATGCATTCTTTCAAAGCAGTTATTTAATTACAGCAAACAATTTTAAATCATTTCTGTGAGTTTTTGCATTCTTGTTTTAAGTTTTAAATATCATTTGAATTATTTCTGTGAGTTTTTGCGTTCTGTTAACCATGAGCAGTTCTTTTAATTTTCTGCTTATAATTTTGATAAATTTCTGTTAGTTTTTGCATTCTTTGTATTTTAAGCGTATTATTTCTGGAGCAACACGAGAAAAGGGCGGATAAGCATTTTGACATCTAGAACTATTTTGCAAATTCCGAGCCAACAGGTAACTTTTTCACAAAACTCGATGTGTTAAACAATAGCTGGCCTTCTCGGCTATAATCTAACGTAGCGAGTTTTGTTAAATAGTTAACTGTTGTTTCGGAATTTGCAAAATAGTTCTAGCTGTCAAAATGCTTATGCGCCCTTTTCAAATGTTGCTCCAGATTTGTATAATTTTTGTAAGTTTTTGTATTCTTTCCAACATGAGGAGTTCTTTTGATTTTCAGCATAACATTTTGAAAAAATGCCGGTAGTTTTTGCATTCTTTGTTTACTGAGCATATTTTTTAAATTATTTCTGAGAGTTTTTGCATTCTTTCAAACATGAACAGTTTTTTTTTTATTTTCTGCTTAGGCCGATGCAAATATTTAAAAAAGTTTGAGCAGTTCTTTTGGTTTTCAGCACAACATTTTGCAAAATTGCTGTAAGTTTTTGCATTCTATATTTTTTGTATATTTTTCAATTATTTCGGTGAGTTTATGTTTATTTAGTTTTTTAAGCATATTATAATTATATTTTTTGTTAGGTTTTGCAATCTTTCAAACATGAGCATTTTTTTTATTTTTAAGCATAGCATTTAGAAAAATTTCTGATAGTTTTTGCATTCTTCATTTTTTAAGCAGATTATTTGTATTATTTCTGTGAGTTTTTGCATTCTTTGAAACATGAGAAGTTCTTTACTTTTTTAATTATTATGTTATTATCTTGCCACTCCTTCTCAAGTTTGCATGAGTGAATTACAAGATGGCACTGCAGCGAACAAATAGCATAAATTATACAAAAAAAAACAATTTTATTCAATTCGGCGAAACGTCCATTCGGCGAAATGACTTTCGGCGAAACGTACCATTCGGCGAAACGACATTCGGCGAAATGACCGTCGGCGAAACGACATTCGGCGAAACGTACCAGATCCATATGCACCCCCTAAGGGAAATCTGAGATTTCTCAACCATTACAGCATTACTGTGGTAGAATTTTGTTCGATGTTTTAAAAGAACTATTATTCTTCGTCATCCATGTGAAAAAAGTCTTAAAAAACCTCAAAATTGTTCGGAAATATCAAATTTCTAAAAACATTTTTGATTCATTTAAAAAAACTATGCGGGGCAATATGTCGTCAGCTGTGTGCTATCTTGTGACATAGACCATTTTGGTCGAAAATGAGTTAATGATGACGTTTTGCTATACTTAACAAACACTACAAGATGCTTTAACCCGATTTTGGAAACTCGCTTCCGTTTCCCGGATATCGCAATACACACTTGTGACATAGACCAATTTATCATCAAAATGATTGTGCACACTTGTGACACGTCATACATGTTGTTGGAAAATGTGGAAAATTTTTCTTGTTTTTCACAAATTTATGTGCACACATACTTTCTAAAGGCAATGCAACCTTTTGTTTTTGAAAATATGCTGATTAAGTCGGTTAAACTATTGATTTAAGCCTATTTTAGTTTGTATGGGAATTCTGTGCACACTTGTGACACGTAGTACAATTTTACTTTCGAAACACACTTGTGACACGTGCTTTTCAGATTTTTGATTACATAATTTACTGTATCTTTTAACTGGTGTAACCAAATTAGTTGAAACTTGGAGCGTTTGTTGAGCGATAGTATACAAACCGATTGCTTCAAAAGGTTTGGCTCTACCATTCACAGTTTTGAAAATATGTATCATCAAACTTTAAAAATCGATTTTCTCGAATAGTACTAAATGGTCGTTGTCACAAGATAGCACACAGCTGACGATGTACTACAACATTGGGGCAAAAAGCACTACAACAACAGGGCAAAATGCACCAAAACATGGGGCAAAATGCAGTTTTCACTAGTCACCACTAGATGACAACGTCGTTTTTTTTACAAAGGAGCTTCAAAGCGGTGCATTTTGCCCCGACCACGCTTTTTGCAGAAAATTTAATTAAAAATGCATTTTTTGATGTTTTTGGACTCATCTATCTACAGAATAATGAAGATTATGGCAAAAACTATATACCTCAACACTTACAATATCAATAAATGCTTTTTATATTGTCCAAAAATCATAATGAAGGTTCAATGAAAATTAGATGAAAACACAACATTTTAAAGTTTTGCAAATAACTTGAGCTGTTTTTATACTACGATGCTCAAATTCTTCCAGTATGGTTTTGCAAGGTTAAGCTTCCAGATTCTTTGATTTTTTTCCCGGAGAATTCTTCCCAATACCGAGAAAAGCAGGGGATGCATTTTGCCCCGGGGGTGCATATTACCCCCTCTCCCCCTACCAGGTCTTCTATTTTTAAAAGATACAAAACTGTTTTTTTTATATCGCAAGGTTTATTCTAAAAAATGAATAATAAGACAATTTATTTTTTTTCACATTAAAATTGCCAAAAATACCAAAATTTTGAGAGTTTAAAGATATAAAAAATCCCATCGAAAACAAGGGGGGTTGACGTACTTTTTGAGGGGGGTTCAACCTTGTGTGACAAAGTGTGACAAAGGGGGGAGGGGGGGTTAATTTTGGCCGATTTTTGCGTGACATACTTTATGGATGACGCCCAAGAACAGATCTTTCAAAATAAAAAAGTCCTAATTCTAAAAATATTTTGAAAGATTTTCCATAAAAAAAAAAAAAAATCTTGATGGTTATAAGTTTGTTGGGAGTTTGTCCATTTCAAACCCAAGCAGTTCTCCAAAAAAAGTCAGATTTCTAAAATATTTTGTGGTTTTTAGTTTGAGAAAAAACAACTCTATGCAATCCCGATAATAACTTGGGAATAACATTTGTTGTTATTTGAAAATACTAGTCGAATAACATTTTATGTTATTTATAACAAGATTTGTTATTCGTCGTTATGATTTTTTTGTTATTGGATTGTTATTGTAATAACAGACTAATAACATTTTTAGTTATTCTTCGAACAAATCTCTGTTATTATTTTTTGTTATTTTAACAACTATTCCGATTATCCCAATAACAGTTGGAGGTATTCTTCCATAACAAAAAATGTTATTCCAAATTTGTTTTGGCTTTCAAGTAATATCAGACCAATAATTTTTATTTTATGATAACATAAACTGTTATTATACCCTTAAGCAAAAATGGATTATTCAAAAAGGTTCCATAACAGTTTTTGTTATTTTAACAGTATTTCGTCAGCTGTGTGCTATCTTGTGACAACGACCATTTAGTACTATTCGAGAAAATCGGTTTTTAAAGTTTGACGATAATTTTTTTCAAAACTATGAATGGTAGAGCCAAGTTTTTTGAAGCAATCGGTTCGTATACTATCGCTTAACAAACGCTCCAAGTTTCAACTAATTTGGTTACACCAGTTAAAAGATACAGTGAATTATGTAAACAAAAATTTGAAAAGCACGTGTCACAAGTGTGTTTCGAAAGTAAAATTGTACTACGTGTCACAAGTGTGAACAGAATTTCCATACAAACTAAAATTGACTTTAATCAATAGTTTAACCGACTTAATCCGTATATTTTCAAAAACAAAAGATTGTATTGCCTTCAGAAAATGTGTATTAACATAAATTTGTGAAAAACAAAAAAAAAATCCACTTTTTCCAACAACATGTATGACGTGTCACAAGTGTGCAAAATAAATTGGTCTATGTCACAAGTGTGTATTGCGATATCCGGGAAACAGAAGCGAGTTTCCAAAATCGGGTAAAAACATCTTGTAGTGTTTGTTAAGTATAGCAAAACGTCATCATTAACTCATTTTCGACCAAATTGGTCTATGTCACAAGATAGCACACAGCTGACGATTTGTTATTGAAATTGCATGAATTTTGTTATTACCGTCTGCCCGGGATATTCGTCTAAAAAAACATTTTTGAAATATAACTCTGGTGTTCAAAACGTGGCACCCAGCTCTGCATAGCTGCAGCATTTTCAGTAGATATCCGGCCCATTACTGCTCATCAGCCGACGCTGCACAATTTTATGCTGATGTTATTACATCTGGCAGACGAACCACCGCAAACCATCCCCACCACCGAGTCTTGCGAGATGCACCGCCGGTGGGTGGGAAAACTCGCCCCCGATCGTGACCACCTCTGTTGGGTATGATAAAACTCAAACTGGTTCTTTCCCAGGGTATGATGGCGCGATACTCTGGTTCACTATTTGCGCGCCCAGGACATGTTCCATTTGATCAACATATTTCTCCATCAGAAGGCAACATGAGGCGTACATATGTGGGTCGTCGCTGGCTGGCTGGTAATTCGTACCATAATGATATGACCTGCCAACAAAGCCACCATGTGTGGCGAAAGGTCTTATCAAAATTAGTGTACTTTTTTTTAGTTCACACAGTCTGGTCCTGAATTGACGTGGAATCTTGGTTTGATGGAAGTGGGGCTAAGCGGGGTATTACGAACATGTCCGCCTCCTCCCCTCCATTTGATGTTCCGATGCAGACCTGATAACGGAAGTTCTATGGGAAAGGGCAGACGGTCGGTAACCATGACACGACAACGGAGGACAATGAAGAGTGTTCCAGAATAAGCTGATTATTAATTCATTCGAGATTCTGAGTAAGAAAAAAAAATTATAAAAACCTCTTTCTAGCTGACTTACTTGTGCCACTCTGGGGATGGGCTTGGGACTGCAGAGGCACGTGCCAGCCTGCAGTCATAAGGAGTACTTTCAAAATCAGTTCTGCTTGATTTTGGAAGCTCTGCGATAAAGTTTGTGCATTACAGAGATTGTTTGTGTAGAAGAATTTGTGGTGAATTTAGAAGTACTACTAGCACTATACTGCATTACTGTTGATAGTTTTTATTCTTTTAAGTTGAACCCTGGTTTTAGCTCTGTTCACAAATCTTGTCCCTTCTAAAATTTTGCTATTCTTGAACAATCTAAACTGAGAAAAATTAGTTCCGATAATCTTAAACAAGTGTTCATAAAATTGGGAACCACGAACAAAATGTTCATTTTTCTCCGTGTACTATTTTGTTCCTTAGCATCTTAAAAGCTCCTTATCCCCATGCGAAAAAATAGCTCAAGCGAACGAGATTGCTATAATAATATAACGTCATTGAGGTTTCGGCACTTATCTGACTTACCTCACAAAATTAAAAATTCACGACCTTTCTTACTAATTTGCTCAATCCCAGCAGTGCAAACAATCTCAACTTCAACACTTTGGTTGTCTTTGGTCGCCTGACTTTGCGGTATCCCTTTTGCATTGTCCAGCCATTTTAAAATATTCAAACATTCAACAGTGGCGCCCAAGTGGACGCCGGTATCCCAATCGCCCGGAGTAGTACAGCAGGACCAATTATGTTCCCGAAACCTTGAAGTCCCGGGGTTTCCCGAATCTCATGAAAATTATTGCGTCCAATTTAGTCAGCAGCGTTCCCAGCAGTCGTCGCACGGTCGAGTGCACAAAAAGCTGCCCTGGAATTACAAAATTGCATGTTTATGAATATTTAATGCAATGTAATAACGAGAGGCGATACATATTCCACAGGTTTCCTGCGACACGGTATAATACTCCAAAGGCGGGGAGGAGGCGAATCCCATTGTCCCCGAACCGGTCAGGTTGATGAGGGTGCTCTATTTGGCCCAGAATCCTGCGCCCTCCGCCTTTGGTGTCCCACAGGTCCAGCGTTAAGGACCGACTCAGTCCAGAATCCATTCTTTATGGCCAAGATAAATTACTGCATTTTGTTCCTTCGTCGTCGTCGGTCCATTGTTTCACGCCATCAACAGCGCCATTTGCCGCAGTCGTCGTTGGTGGAGGAGGATGTACAAAAGGATTGGACAGACGGACATTTCGCCGGGACGGACAGCCCGGTCTGCGATGGCCAACGGGGCATTTGGTTGGGTGCACGCAGAACACGAACTCGTCCCCCCGGAGATTGTGAGGGATACAATGGGAGTAGGACTCAACTGCAGATTTTTGGATGATGCGAGGAAGGGCGAATTATGTCCGTTTTTGACATAATTAGTGAGGGATTAGTTATGAAACATAGATTTAAGATCAAGCTGGTGATTCAACAGGAATAATTTAAATTAAATCATCCTGAAAAAGTAGCAAATTTGGTTTATTTTTAAGAAGGTAGTGGTCGACGGCATTATTTTCCAGAATATGTGATCAGTTCTCTAGACTTTCGAAGAAAAAAAAAACTGTTTTTAATTTATATATTTATTGATTTGGATGAAATATTGTTCATTAGGTCCAAGTAAGCCATTTTGCATAATTGGTTTCTGGACATAAATCTCCATGTTAATTTTCCATAGAAAATTTTTAATTTTCTGTTCGGTTAAGTGTTTTTGGCATAGTCGTAGATTACGATTAGGACGTTCAGTTTTCCGCCAAGTCAACATTTTTTCAATAGTAATTTTTGGAACTCTCCCGAAAAAATCATAACAAGCATTTTTAGATGTAAAATTTTGAATTGAAATTACGAAAAATGTGTTTTTCAAAGTGCTTCTCATTTAGTCCTCAATTTTCAATCACGTCTTTTACACCTTGGAAACTATCAATCCGATTTAAAACAAAATAAATAATTAGAATAAAATGTTTTCAGATTTTTATAATCACAACTTTCATTTTAAAAAAGCTAAATAATTCGATTTTAGCTCGTTTTAAATGTAAGTCGTGATTTCAAAAAATGTTTTTTTTTCGGAGTAGAGAAAATTTCACAGGAGTTTCTCTCTTTGGTTTTATTGTCGACTTTTTTAATATTTTTTGTTTTAATTGATGATTATAAATAATTTCAAATGTTTTGGGTGATGTCATATGGATACGGCTCGGATAATATTATTTAACAAATGGCATGCGCTATAAATTGTAATTTTGATGCTCCTTTCTTAGCACATTCGTTTGTTACTGTCACCGACGAACGAAGTAGGCCAAGCAGTTCACGAGAGATTTGAATAGCAGGTTGAAGCGATTGGACCAATCACTGGCTTCTTGCGAATCTTTGTAGCTCACGATTTGTTGCACATTTCAATCGATACCTGATTTAATCGGCAACGAGTGATTGATTTTTGATCTTTGCACTGCTTTACGCAATTGGGAAAATTGCTAGAATTTCAATCATCGATTTTTTTTAAATATGCCTCAAACTTTGTATGGGCTTTGAAATATTTCAATGAGAAGATCAGAAAATTTCTCAAAAGTTTTGTTTTTTAGCATTGAAAATCGGACCAATAGTTTCCGAGAATTTTCTATGCTCTTCATTTTTTTTTATTCAGTGGTGCTTTTCTTTCAAAAAGTATTTTTAGTGTGCAAAAAAACGAAAAGAAATCGAATCTTTATACCTTAAAAGTAGCTTTAATTTGAAAACGGTACTTTTTTTTCTAAAATATTGTAAAGTACTTTTCAATAGCAAATTCGATTTTGCTTTTAAAAAATGATCTCTAATATTTTTTTTTTCAAAAAATCATATCTACTAAACAGATTTTGCATCATTACGCTTTATGGCTCAGAAGATTTCTTTTTCAGTCTTCTAAAACATATCAAAAACTTTCTAAATTAAAAAAATACGTATTTTGGGAGTTTTAATTTCAATGATTAAAAGTTAAAGAAATAAAGAAAAGCTAAATAAAATCGAAAAAAATCGTGTATCTATTTTTTTTCTTAAAAGTCCTAACCATGACAAACAACTTTGCCGAGGACACTAAATCGATCAGAAAATTCCTTGTCAAGATACAAGATTTCATTCATTTACATACCCGATTTGTATGAAAAGCCAGCTTTATGGAGACTTCTATGGAAAAACTAATGATGCTTTTTTGACACAGGGAATGCATGGGCAAGGTTTCATCGAAATCAACAAATATAAACTTAAAAAGAAAAAAACAATTACAAAATCGTGGAGAACTACTCAGTATGTCAATTTTCTTAAATCTGTATCCTAAGAATGAAACTTTCTGAATTTTTTGAACAAATATTTTATGGCATGAACAATCATGAGCACTATGAAAAAAAATAAACAATAATAAAATAAAGAAAAATGATCGCAAAAATCTACATGCACGTTCAAAATAACTTAGTTTTCGTCAAAACCGCACCTTCTCGGAAATGGGTAAATTTTACTCAGAATTACACGGAAACTAAGTGATATTCACCTAGATTTGAGTGAAATTCACACAAATCTGACAGATGCCCCCTTTACTCAGTTCTGAGTAGATTCGGTTATGTTTTGCTCTTGCATTATGCAAACCCCTTATGTTTATATATCATTATTTTTTGTAATTGTCTGCTTTAAAACATTGTTACACTCTAAAAAATAACCACGCAAAGTTAGAAAAAACACGAAACTTTATTATGAAAATTTTTGTTTTAAATGAATCCCATTAAATTTCCCTTAAAATGACATGTTCCAAAAATGTAAAAATGAATAGCGGAAAATGGCAGAGTTTTTAAAACTTTTTTAGTGTTTTTTTCGATGAAAAATACGTTTTTTCGGAATTTTGAGTACGCCATTAAATTGGGCGTACAATTTTCCATAAAAGTCCCTTTGACACCAAATTTCTATCTCATCACCGTTTAAGGCTGCAAATTATTGAAAAACAGCTCTTTTTTGGCATGTTCAAAAATGAAAGGGGTCGTACCGCTCCTCCGTCACGAGATATCCAAAAACGGACCTTGGATTCGTAATCAGGGACAAAAGTTACCCTCTAGGACAAAGTTTCACGCATATTGATGAGGGGTCGGGCAACTGCTGTGTGAGTTGGCGGAGAATTACCCTCCTATAAAATTGAGGAAAATGAAAAAAATAAATAAAATGAAGTATAAAAAAATGCTACAACTCAAAAAGATTATAAAGCATTGTTTAATAAAAAAATATTTTTTAAAGATCAAATTCAAATCGATATCACCAGAACGTAAATCCAACTCCTGATGCTCCTTTCATCAATTTTAAACACTTCCAGCCCGCATGGAATAATCGCTTCCTTCTGTGGTTACATTATCACTGCAGGTGCTCGGTGACAAACACACACACCGCACCTTCATTACCAGCCCAACAAAACCAGCATCCGTTCAATTCTATGTGGTTCGTGTAGCAACGAGACCTGACTACCCCAAGAGTCACCAAGAGGAGTTGATGACTGCGGTTCTGCTGCTGCTGTCTTCCCTCACTATGTAGTAGTGCTCATCGCCGCGAGGGTTGCGATTTTCCATATTTTATCATCTCATGCTTGGAAATATTTCCGAGAAATATATGCGACACCGAGGCATCATCAACATTCCCTCACACAACAATGAGGGTTAGTTTTCCACCGGGGGGATGGTCGTAAACTACTTTCTTGGTTATTTGAAGATGAGGAATGACAAAACTGTATCAAACAAGTTTCAGGAAGCTTTTCTTTTTTGTGAGATATCTCTAGAACGATTTTAGAGAAGATATTGCTCAGCTTTTAGACAAAGCAAAACTATGTTAAAGTTTCGTAATTTATGAACAACCGACCCGTGGACTGTGGGTCAGGTGTGTTTGCATAAATTTTTCCACACCCCTGGTGAGTTCTCTCGCGAACCCGATTGGGATCCACTTGTGGCACTGTTGTTGTTGTTGTTGGTCTATACTTATTTATTGTTGAATCTGTTGCGAAAGGACCAACAAGCTGCGGGAAAATAGCGGAATGACGAGTGAGATGATGGCGATGATTATGATGACTCTAGTGATGTGGCGTTTTTCATCGAATTCAACCACTTGGTTGTATATAATTTCAAGCTTACAATTTAAATAAAAAAATGTTTATTGAGTGAATTATTTGAAAAGCATCTTTATTACTTAGTAGTCTTGAATATTTATAAGTATCTTCTAAATTTTTCGAAAAAATGACTGTTTCACTTCAAATTTAAGCACCACCCTAACAGAATAAACAGACCACCGAGCGTTGCAAGTTTAGTTGGTAGCGTGAAGTTTTCCCAACCCAGCACAACACCATTTTCAAGCAGTCTAGCTCAGTGTTTCTCAACCTTTTGTGTTCCATTCCCCCCTTGGCTGATTTCCAAGAACTTCATTCCCCCCCTCCCTTCCCCACTTTATTTTGAAGTTATTGGTTTCAATGCACAAATAAAATCACAAATTTTAGATGTTTACAGAATGATTGCAATTTTCATAACAAATTGATGCGTAAAGTACTAAATAAACTAAAGAACAGACAACGCAGGTTTTATTTTTTAAATGCGCTGTGATTTACATTTGCTGTCCGTTTTTATAAGAAGGCAAATTTCACTTAAAGATTTCTAAAGATAAGAGCTTTTTTTAAATTTATTTGAATGAATTAAAAGCCGCAGAAATTTGTATTTTTTGATATTTTGTCTTTAACTGCTCATATTTAATTTAATAAATCTAACAAAAAATATCTCATGACTGTTTTATTAAATTTGTTTCTGTTTATTTTCACTAAACTACTCATGTTCAATATGCAATTCAGTGTTCTGCTAATACTCTGATCCATTATAAAAATAATGATAAAAAATCTTGGAGTGTCTGGAATAAGACAAAAACTCACAAAAAATATTACTTGAAAATAGCATTTTTTTTAAGCTTGAAGTTTGCAAAAATTCACAGCAATTTTTATAAATAGTATTCTCAAAAAATCTATAAAAAAAACTCTAAAATAATATTTGAAAACCCAACTTTTTCTGAAGAACTGTCCAATAATTGCTCGTATACAAATGTCTGAGAAATATTGAAAAAATCATTTTGTATTGTTCCAATAAATGTCAAACTACACAGTTGAAGTTGAAACTTTTAAAAATTGAATTTTAGAAAAAAAAACTAATGTCGTTCTAACTAATCAAAGAAACTGATAGTTGCATAGAATCGTCAAAGAATGATTTATTTGTTCTATTTTATTTTTTTTGCAAATACGTTTAAAGACATTGAATTTCTCATGAATCCTCATTCCCCCCCTAGAATGGCCAAATTCCCCCCCAGGGGGGAATTCCTCACCGGTTGAGAAACACTGGTCTAGCTAGAGCATCGAAGATGAAATACACGATTTTTCCAGCACATTTTCGCAAATTTCCCACCACTCTCTGCTCTGTCTCAGACCCTGACGTGCAATCTCTGTCCCAGCGCTTGTCATCGCGTTTTCATTCAACGTCTTCACGCTTATTTAGCTTCTGTTGAAATTTTTATTCGTTCCGTTCCCCGTTCGTGAGCTAAGAAAAGAAGAGCGCCAAAAGTCAGACTGGGAGGGTTGAAGAAAAGCTGGCTGGTTGGTTTAGCATGACGGGGAGCTTTTCTTTCCAAGCGGGCGGGGGAAAAGCGTCGTTTAATGAAAGACAATTGATTCATCAAGATGAATCGCAAATGAGATTTCTCTCGTGAATTATTTGTTGTGATGCCATTGGGTTTATGGGGTTTCGTCACGACAGTGAGGTCTCCGGGGAAGAAGAGGTTAGAATTTGAAGAATCTTTAAAAGACAACCGGTACTCATTAGAAAATTGGTCGAGAATAAGATACAATGGGTTTTCAAAACTGAGAAAAAATCAATCGAAAATATAACACAATTGTTACTTTTGAGCTATTGTCTACGAAATGATTTTTTTTTATTTTTATTTTGTATTTTTCAGTTTCTTCATCAGTTTGTGTTTTTTTGGTTGTCTACAACCCACAACCAAAATTGAAGACAGCTGCCAAATTTGTATTGAAAATTATTATGAGGACAAATGGGTGGATTAGGATGGACTACATAAAAAAATGATACGCGAAAAAAATATATTTTTGCTGATTTTAAAATCACTTTCTGTGATCAAAAATATATTTATAAGCCCCTGCAAAAAAAAATCTTGATTATAGAATTTCGAAATAATGACGCTTTTTTATACCCATTAGCAAATTATAAAAATTTGAGTACTTTCGAAAAATGGGTATTTTGTAAAAAATCGAGTTTTTTTAAATGAAAAAAGTCTAATGATGTGAAAATTTCGCTTCGTTTGACACCCATATTGCAAATAATGAAAATGTGAGAATTTTTGAAAAAATACTATATTCGGTATTTCCTTTAAAAAAAACTCTAACAATGTGAATAAGCATATAAAATTTCGCATCATTTTATACAAATATTGCAAATTGAGAAAACTTGAGTATACTCGAAAAAATATGGTATTTGGTGAAAATTTTAGCACTTTAAAAAAAAAAAAATTTGCATCGTTTGATACTTGTATTGCATATTTAGAAAACTTGAGTTTTTTAGCATTTTCCAAAAACAAAACTCTAATAATGTAAAAAGGCAAAACGAATTTCGCTTCGCTACTAATATTGCAAGTCTTGAAAATTTTAGTTTTTTCGAAAAAATACGGTATTTTGTGAAAATTTTAGTATTTACAAAAAAATTGAAAAGGTAAACAAAATTTGGCTTCGTTTGATACCCGTATTGCAAATTATTTAAAATTTGTGTACATTCCAGAAAATATTGTATTATATGAATAATTTTGAGTTATGATACTTTGAAACTTTGAAAGACGATTAAAAACATTTTTGGACAGATAAAAAAAAAATATTTAAATTACACCATGGTAGGTAAAAACATTTGAATGAAAAAAGTGTTTTAAAATGCATTCTACACCTGCCCAGTTGTTTCGCATTTGAATTTTTTGACTAAAAATAAACAATTTTTCGGTGCGTACATATGAATTACCCAAAAATTGAACATATATTTGATGGATGATTTTAATTGTAGGAAAATGCATGTCAAACATCTATTTTCCATTAAAATTTTTAAGTTTTTTGAAAAAAGTGCCACTGATTTCCGATATTTTAAGTAGTCGCATTCTTTCATACATGAGCAGTTTGTTAAAGAAGAAAAAGTTTGACTATTAATTATTTCGAAAGATTTGCCATTCTCTAGAAACAACCTATTCATGATAATATTAACATTTTTGTGAGTTTTTCCAGTCTTTCAACATGAACTGTTCTTGAAAAAAAAGTCAGACTTTAAAAACATTTTGTAGGATTGTTTTCAAACAAGCTAATCGTGATTTTTGTAATTTTTTGAGAGATTTTTCATTTTTAAAAAAATCAAGAATGAAGGTTTAAATATTTTGTGTGAGGAGTTATTTAAATTGGTCATAGGCATAAACATTTTTAATTTTTCATAGTTGCTTTGAAAAATCTGGGAACAAAAACAAATTTAAAAATTGTATCGACAATATTATTGATAAAAGGTTATTTAAAAATTGCAAACGCATGCATTTTTACTTTTTTTCAGCATTAGAATGTTTCCAATAATTAAGAAGCAAATATTTTTTCAAAAAAAAAAACAATTTTTATAATTAGGATGATTTTTAAACATTTCATTTTGCCAACTTTTTGTTCTTTTCGACGTGTTGTACATTTTCGACCTTTTGTTCATTTGACCTTTTGGCATTCGACTTTTTGTCCATTCAACCGTTTTTCATAAATTCACGCAAAATTGTATGGGAAATTATATGGACAAATAATTATGCAAAATGGCCCCAAAAAGTTTCAGCCAGATTAAAAAATACAAGAGAAATTAATCGAATGAACTAAATCTCATTGAATTGATCATTGCAACTGATTAAAGCCTTAACAAAACTAACTACATAGTACACAAAAAAAAATTAAAGTCTAGCGTAATAAACAAAACAAATAATCAAAATTACCAATTGAATCAATGGCTTAAAAGAGATCTCTCATTCTAGAATTTAATCAAAATTTTGTTTATTCAAAATCGGACCATTTGCTTTCCTTCACGAAATGTAGCAAATCACCAAATTCGACCCGCTGACCTGCTTCTTGGAAGCACCATTAAACAACCCGAAAGTATTTTGCAATCATCGTATTTGACCTGCTGCCACTACAGCATCCCGACCCCAAGCCCTTTTAGTGCACTCTCCCCCCTAAGTAGATAAATGCTTGCTCCGCCCAAGCACAAAGCTCTTCTCTGCTTCTCTAGCTGCTTTCAATCCGAGCAGGTTGGGAAATTCGTGAAAAGGACCAGTGCAGTGCAGATTCATTTTCTTCTAGCTCAGCAATTTGCTACATCAGCGCTGCTTACATTGCTGTGAACATTGCTCTTCTTCCTGGGAATTAGATAAATGGCAAGTACGTTTGGATCAACTACACATGACTACGAAGACTACGGGACGGGTGCATATGTGCGTTTTTCTCGCAGTTGCGCTGCTGTTTTTCCTCTTGCTAACGAACGAGAAAATCAACACCGGGAAAACTTTTCCCCTCACAGCGTGGCGTGGCGCTGATGCTTTTAAAGTTTCTAATCTTCAATCAAGTCAGCACCCCTCTTCCTCGAGGGTTGATGGTGATGGTACTTCCCGGGAAAAACGTGAATGATTTGGCTGTTTTTCCACCCATTGGCTTGAGATAGAGGTGAGATGAAAATGAGAAGGGTTCTGTAGAAAAATGGGTGCAGTACATTGGTGTTTTTGAATAAAAATGTATTAACATCTATTTGAATATGATTTTTTGTGGAGCATTAAATGAAACAAAAAAAAAATCTACAGAAAAGTAAGTAACATAAAACATAATATTATTAGCCATTGCCATTCTCTTTAATTTAAGAAAATTTTATTTTGATAAGGTGCACCATCATGATTTTAAAATTTTCATCCGTTTGGTGCAATACCCAAAAAAAAAAGTTTTTGCTTTTTAGGTTTTTTATTATTTTCCTTTTTTTTTACACCTGACTTAAAGTCATTCAATAATAGAGCAAGTCTCTACAAAATCGGTCTTTTTTTTAGAATTTTAATTTTTGTATTTTTTAATTCGACTGAAACTTTTTTGGTGCCTTCGGTATGCCCAAAGAAGCCATTTTGCATCATTAGTTTTTACATATAATTTTCCATACAAATTTGGCAGCTGTTTATACAAAAACGATGTATGAAAATTCAAAAATCTGTACACAGATTTGGTGCCGAAGACACCAAATCAATCAAAAAATTCCTTGAAAAGTGACAGGTTTTCGAATATTTACGCACCATTTTTATATGAACACCTGCCACAATTGTATGGAGATTAGTATTAGTGAATCAATGACAAAAAATAAAAAAAGAAGTTTTGTGAACAATAAAAAAAACATAATTGTTGTTGAATTATAAAAAACTCCGACTCCGACTCCAACTCCGGGTTATCAGAAATGTTCGGCTCCGACTCCGACTCCGACTCCAGCTCATAAAATTTAGCCGACTCCGACTCCGTCTCCGACTCCAGCTGTTCGAGTTTTGACGACTCCGACTCCAGGTCCCCAAAAGGACCCGACTCCACCGACTCCGGCTCCGACTCCGACTCCGACTCCACAGCCCTGATTTCATCAAAACAATATTAACTCCTTACCTCCAAATAAAAAATGAGATTTTTTAACGTTTTTGTTTACCATGATCAAATGAGATGAAAATCAAATTTGTGCAAAAAGAATTAATTCAATTGGTTGAATACCTAGTACTAAAGAAATTACAATTTGAAGTAAAAGAATTATGGAGCACTGGTGCTACTATGTGTTAGAGGGTTAAATGTGAAAAAAAGAAGACTTTTTGTGGAAAGATGTTAATTTATCGTATAATTTAAATCATGTTGCATAATAATACAAAAAAAATCATTGAAAAATTACTTTCTATTATTTGTTCTCGAAAAATGCAAAAATATATTCAAAGCTTGCTTCAAATATTTAAAAACATTGGGTTGTTTCGAGTAAAACCAACACTAAAAAGCTTTACAATTTGTTCAAGAGCTGAAACCAGTATTTGTCATGAAAAACGTTATTTCTGCATGTTTTTTTTCTCATTTCAATAAACTGGTCACAGATGCAAGTTTTAAATTTCTCATCAAAAAAATACCAAAATACATTTTCTTGTAGTTGAATGATTTTTTACATGCAGTCAAGCTGTTACTTGATTTTCACACTTATTTAAACCATTAATGTTGATGTCCTATACAATTTTGTTTCATAATATTAATTAAAACCAAGATCAAAACAATTTTCAATAAATTTAAATTTTCCCGGGAATTCCCGGGATTTCCCGGGAATTTGGCTGAAAATTTCCCGTTTGGGAAATTTGTAACCCCGGGAAATTGCAAAAAAAACACTATTTTTTTTTTATATGTTTTAGAGGACATAAAATGCCAACTTTTCAGAAATTTCCAGGTTGTGCAAAAAATTTTTGACCGAGTAATGAATTTTGTAATCAATACTGATTTTTTCAAAAAATCGAAATATTGGTCGCAAAAATTTATCAACTTCATTTTTCGATATAAAATCAAATTTGCAATCAAAATAGTAGTTTATGCAACAAGTTGCAAAAAGAGGATTTTTTCAGCACGAATCGTACATTTATCCAACGAGGTTCACCGAGTTGGATAAATACGACGAGTGCTGAAAAAATCAAGTTTTGCAACGAGTTCCATACAACATTTTTTGCAATTTCGAAAAACACCCATTGAGTGAAATTTTAAGTCGAATTTTCATGTATTTTGTCAATAAATTGTTTAAATCAAAAAAAAATGTTGAAAAGTGTTACTTTTCAAAACAAGTGCTGAAAAGTTCAACTTTTCAGCACCCATTTCAGTGCTGAAAAGTAGAACTTTTCAGCATTTATTTTGAAAAGTGTTGCAATTCGATTCCGTTATTTTTGGTACAGAAAAGTAGGCTATTTCGTCGTTCAAGAATGACAGGAAAAGTAAGTAGTTTCACGACGGAATTGCAAAAAGTACTTTAGTGAAATTTTGATAAAGTGCACCGTTTTCAAGTTAAATCCATTTTTAGGTGACTTTTTTGAAAATAGTCGCAGTTTTTATTTTTTTTAAATTAGTGCACATGTTTGCCCACTTTTGAAAAAAATATTTTTGAAAAGCTGAGAAAATTCTCTATATTTTGCTTTTTTGAACTTTGTTGATAAGACCCTTAGTTGCTGAGATATTACCATGCAAAGGTTTAAAAACAGGAAAATTGATGTTTTCTAAGTCTTTTTTTTTCAAAAGTGGGCAAACATGTGCACTAATTTAAAAAAAAATAAAAACTGCGACTATTTTAAAAAAAGTCACCTAAAAATGGATTTAACTTGAAAACGGTACACTTTATCAAAATTTCACTAAAGTACTTTTTGATTGCAAATTTAATTTTATATCGAAAAATGAAGTTGATAAATTTTTTGCGACCAATATTTCGATTTTTTGAAAAAATTAGTATTGATTCAAAAATTCATAACTCGGTCAAAATTTGGAAATTTCTGAAAAGTTGGCATTTTGTGTCCTATAAAACATATCAAAGAATAAAAAAAATTAAAAATAGTGTTTTTTTGCAAATCAAGTTTTAGTGACAAAAAGTTAAATAAAAAATCACCAAATTTTTTTTTACCGTGTATCATTTTTTTTCAGTGCCCGTATCCATACCTACAATTTTGCCGAAGACACCAAATCGATCAAAAAATTCCTTCAAAAGATACAGATTTTTTTATTTTCATACATCATTTTTGTATGGACAGCTGCCAATTTTGTATAGAAAATTATATGGACAAACTAATGATGCAAAATGGCTTCTTTGGGTTTCAGTCGGATTAAAAAATACAAAATAAATCGAATGACCGAAATCTGAGAGAACTGCTCAATACTAAAAAAGCAAAAAAATATATTTTTTGCTCCAGATTTGAACAAAGCGCATTGAGGTGAGACGTTTGTTTCTGTTTTTTCTTAAATATAAATTTTAAGGCCAATTTTTTATAGGACCTATTAATGATTCTCAATTAAAATGGGTCATTCCACCTCAATCGTTTTCTGATTAGGCTTAAATTCAGGGAAATATAGTGTAGCAAAAAAAAAAAAATTCTTGTCCTCTATTTGGCCACCCGCAAAGTGTCTTCTGGGGAGTTAACCTGGTTCAGGATAGAACCGGATTTTCCGACGGATTTGTTCCGAAATGGTAAATTTAGTTTTTGAGTAAAATTTCCATATAAAGTTGTTAAACTATGCTGTATAAACTCGCATACCTCACCGAAGCTCCATAAAACCTCCTATCACCAGGACAAAAAAAAATGTTGATTGTAGCAAAAACCATTTAGAATCCAGTTTTGATGATTGATTATTGATGATTTCGATTTTGTTTTTTTTTTCTATTTGTTTTAGTTGCATATTCAGTCAATTCTATAACCGGATTACAAAGAGGACATTCTCCCGCGTCGGAATTAGATAAACATTGGAAATTAATAAGATTGTACACTAATAGAAATACTGTAAGAAAATTTGGTAGCTCAATGTTGTCGATTTTTTAAACTTTGGTAGAGGCCATCTTGCACCATCAGCTTGTCCAAATAACTTTCCATATAAATTTGGCAGCTGTATATGTAAAAAAATGCAAAGAAATAGTAGTTTATGCAACAAGTTGCATTTTTTTTATTTTTGCATAGAATTTTACTATATACAGCTGCCAAATTTATATGGAAAGTTATTTGGACAAGCTGATGGTGCAAGATGGACATCGTTTCGAAAAGTAACACTTTTCAACATTGTTTTGATTTAAACGATTTATTGACAAATACATGAAAATTTGACTTAAAATTTCACTCAATTGGTGTTTTTCGGAATTGCAAAAAATGTTGTAAGCAACTCGGTAAACCTCGTTGGATAAATGTACAACTCGTGCTGAAAAAATCTTCTTTTTGCAACTTGTTGCATAAACTACTATTTCAATCGATTTGGTGTCTTCGGGAAATTTGTAGGTATGGTTGAGGGCTAAATTGGATTAAGATTTTTTTGCTGATTTTAAATTGAATATTTGTCAGTAAAAATAGATTTTAAAAACATACTTTTTTAAAAATATTTCTTAGAAAATTTGAATATTTATCAGCAAAAATATGTTTAAAAAACAAAATTTTTTTTTAATATTTTTTAGAAAATGCCATCTTTTCCAGAATTTTAGGAAGGGCTTTTTTTACGAATTTTAAAAAAGGTCAAATTTTTGTTGGTGTCATTTCACAATGTAAAATCAAATTTGACTTAAAAGTACTTATTGATATTTTGATAAAGTGCATTGTTAAAAAGATAAAGCAATTTTTAGGTTTAAGCAAATACTTTTTTGAAAAAAGAAGCAGTTAATTTTTTTAAATAGTGTTCATGTTTGCTCTTTAAAAAGAATCCTATGATTTTTTGAACTTTTTTAAAAATTAATTAAAAATACTATTATTAATTTTTGACATGTAATAAAATGCCATCTTTTTAAAAATTGAAAAGATGACATTTTATGAATAATGAATTATTCATTACATTTCTGTTAAAAAAAACCATGATTATGTTTTTTTTTATTTTGCTTAAAAAATAACAATTGACCTTTAAAAAAGTTATTTGGGTCATTTTGCGCCAAGTGCACAGAAAAAAAAATCATGGTAATATTACATCTGGGAAGGGGTACATCTTTTATGTCAGAAAAAAGGAGTAATTTTACCTCTGGAAATGTGTAATTTTACCACTTTTCTGGTGTTATGTCACTTTTTCAGTCTAAATTGAGGTAAAATTACATCATAAAAGAGGTAATATTCAACCTTCCAAAATTACAGCTTACATTATTTTTTACTGTGTGGCACACCACTCGAAATTGACTTTTTCTGATCATGCACAAATTTGAGATAACGACGTTTAAAAATTGCAGTTACATTTGAATTTTTTTTTAATTTTTTTTGAAAATTGACGGAAATCGCAAAACTTTGAGGCGGTGCCAAAAAAGAAGGGGTGGTCCGATTTTGCTGAAACTCAAGATGCTTACATGATTTGATAGTATAAACAGCTCCGCCAAATTTGAGCATGATCGGAAAAAGTCAATTTCGAATTTGTACTTTTTTGTGTACAGTTGGGGAAAAATGACCCATTTTTGATTATAAATTTTCTTTATTTTTACATCGGAACATCAGTTCCTGGGGAAAAATGGGCACTTTGATTTTTTCCAAAATATTTCGACAGATTGATTACTCTTATTATTAGATTGAACCTGTTAGTGGGATTCTTTATTTTAATAAAAAAAATTGCTTAAAATAGCAGGGTGCGTTCGTTAAAAAAAATCCAACGCTAATTTAGAGCATTAGTGATTAAGCGATTAAACTCTACGCTATAGCAAGAACTCTTTAGTAATATGGAATTGAAAGCATTCTCGTATCAGAGCACGTTAAGTGATTCACTGCGGGTGATTTTTTTTGCATTTTCAGAGATTCTTCCATATGAATGCATTCTGTGGATTGTGCATTCCCTGTTTTCATCCCTCATCTCATAATGCACCGCAATTAAGGATGATCCACAGAAGCTGCTAATGGAACCAGATATTTTCCCACCCTTTTTTTTCCTTCCAGCTGAGTTGACAAGATTGATGGATGGAGAAGTGTACACAGCAGCAGCAGCAGTGTTACTGTCACCTTAATGGCATTACTTCGAGCTGTCGTGTAGGCGAACATTATTTCATCATACTTAAGCCTCTTGTTTTTCTACTTTACTTTCCCTACCTACCTTAAGACTTTCCACCCCAATTTTCCCCCACTCTCACGGCTACCGTGTCAAGTTCCTGTCATGTTTCGGTTGAAACATTAGCGCTGATACTCCAAAGGACGTTTTCCGCGAAAAGCATGATGGCGGTGACATAAGACCCCCCTTCGTTGCACTATTTCCGCCAACCTCCAAATCTTCGAGCGCAAGACAACAACGCGGGAGAGCAACCGTTGCTCTACCGCGAGACAATTATAGAATCTGAAACGTTCACGTTTGGGTGATAAAAATTTAAATAAATTCGCTCCCCGTGCAGTACTTTGACCGGAATCGCGACGAAACAAACGACGACCTGGCGAGCTACCACGTGCAAACCGACGAACGGACGAGGAGCAGGGTAGCTACGTTTTAGAAATAATGCTTTGGGGAGTCGGAAAGAGCAGAGTGCCCCCTTTCCCCCATTTCCTGTTTATGTTCTGGGTGGGGGTGGAGGATTTTCCGTGACAATTGCTGCGACAGGTATTAAACGGAATCAGGTCGAGGGGCGAGTTGTTCTAGCTACTTTTTTTTTTTCTGTTGTTGCACCAACGCGTTTGTTCAGGTTAGAATTCTTTTTTTATTTTGCAGGATTATTAGACAAACTGTTTTTGGAACGCAGGTGCTTTGGACAAGTGGTACACGATTGTCATAAAATTTGCGCTGTTCGTGATGCAGAGAAACGTTGACGGTAGCTTCATTGTGGTGCAGATAACTGCAGATAGAGAGAGAGAGAGGAAAACGTTGAATAATGAAATGATTAATCTGTTTTAATGTATTCATGAACAGTAATGTATGTAATTGTTATTTAATGCAAATATAGTAAAAAAACAAAACAGTAAAAAAAAATCACGGAATTTTAATTTTTTTTTTGACAGGAAAATAGTATTTTTAAATTATTAGTTGCGTATTTCAACTACGAAAATTGTTGTACCTAAAAAAGGAATAGGTCTTCGTTTTAATTTTGAAGTAAAAAGTTTTTTTTTCTTCGTTTTCGTCATCTTCGCGTTTTTTGCGCGCGGCGCGTCGAAAACCCCATTTTTTTAAATCGTAGCTTGGAATCCTGTTATGATAACTACACAATTTGTTGTTATATTATGTTCCCAAGAAATCCGACAAATTTTCAGACATAGGTTCTTTGATTCTAAGGCCTTTAAAACAGCGTTTTAAATTTTCCTATGACCTCTTCAAATGTCAGGCTAGGTTTTCGAAAAATGAAACTATTTTTCCTTTAAAGCACATCTAATAACCTTTCATTTGCGCCCAAGACATCTAAAATCGATCAAAATTACGCGGTGTAATGTAAAATCGACAAGAATTTACAATTGCTTCAATAAAAATATTTTATTGATTTTTTTTTATTTTCCCAAAGACTCATTGCGAAAATATAACAAAAAAATACTGTGTAAATTGCTCATTATCCTTTTTTAACAGATGAGTCATTTCTAAACTCTGTAGAATATTTTTCTCTGATCAAGAAACGGAAAATAAGTATAACTTTTATAATAAAACAGTCAGCAAATTGCATAAATATAAACATGGCAAACGAATTTTGTTGTATCATTTCAACAATTTGATTAGTTTGTGCATCTCTTGATCTTGAATCTTTATCATGAAACTTGCAATGACCTTCCAATTCAACCTGGAAAAAAGTGACATCGCAATTTAGAACATTATTATGATTCCATTAAAGAATTACTAGACAAAAAAAAAGAATAAAAAAAATTATAATAATCAAAAAATAAAATTAAAAAAAGAAAACAAAGAATTTAGTTACAAGCATTTTCTTTAATTTAGTTCCAAGCTAAACATAAAAAAAGGATTCCAAGAACATAGTTACTCGCGAAATATTTGTTTTAAAGGATTTAGTTACAAGCTAAATATTTTTTTGAAGAATTTAGTTATAAGCTAATTTTTCTCATCAAAATAGGCATTTTACTGCTGGTACTTTCTGAATATCAATCAAAATATATTTTTCATGTCTGACCTTTGTCTGTGAAATTACATTTCAAACTTTTGAATAATTTTTAAATTTTTTTATTGAAGATTGTTAAGCAATCTATCATTTATATTAAAATAGGCTTCAAACTACTTGTACGGATTTTATCCTTAACCTTGTCGGATTTCCCTATCAATTACCTATCAAAGTTAAATTTCATCTTTCTAAGTTCCGAATAACATAATTCAACTAAATAATTCCTTAACAGTTTTTTATAGCAATGGCTAAATCGATCAGAAAATCCCTTCTCAAGAATTAAACATTTTCATACCAGTTTTGTATGACCAGTAATATTCAGTAGATACAACCGACTTCCTCTGAGTCGATATTACATCCAATTAGGATCATCAGAAGAATTTCATGAACCTAGTTAAAATATTAAATGCATCATTTTTTACTTTATTTGTCTGTCATTTTGTTATAAAGCTGAAATTTAAAATAAATTAGATAATTTAAACTTGGTTTATTTTAAATAAAATTATTTAGCTTCATAATATTATGTTTAATCATTAAAATCAGGCCATTTAATTTTTTTTCGGAATCCCATGAAATTTTCACAAATTTTGATAATTTAGTTCAACGGTCTATGTAGAAGCTAAAAATTTTTCAGCGGGAGAAATCACTAAGCCATAAATTTTGATAGTAGATTGTTTCAAGTTGTTATTTTAAAATTGATTTTTTGTCTTGTTATTATTTTCCATTTCTGATATGTGTTTGTTTAAATTATATTTATATTATGATAAATTAAAATCGATTCAGTGAATACTTTTAAATTTTAATTCATGAATATTAGAAAATTAAACAATACAAAAACAACAACAAAAAAACAATACGAATCATTGAACAAGATCACTCATCTTCACGCCCTTCAAATGCTCTTAGCTAAATTTCAACAAGATGATTACCTACTTCTCGTGTACGAACAAGTAATTTCGATATATTTATATAGGAATATTTGTAATGTGTACCGCATATTATGTTGGTCATAATTTTAAAATTCCAATTGTTTTACAAATTCCTCAGCCAATTTTACAGACTTATTCCACATGTTCTCAACGCTAGAACTGCTTCTAGAAAATTCGATTAAAGCGATTAAAATCAACACCCCCTTTCGCGCAGTTTCCCTCTCCAACCCAACCACCCAGCATTTGGGTATTTCATGTTTGTTCTCAAAATTGGCTCCCGCGCCATCGGCAAGCATCGTCGTAGTCCCTCTTCCATTGAAACCCCAATCAATATTCATGGCACATGATTTCCCCCCCAGCCACCACCCCCTTTCATCGAACAACCACGTGCGTTAAACGCATTGCTTTCTTATGGCGGTTGAAAGGTACGAGCACACACAATCACACAATCACACACGTTGGAAAACGACGATCATCGCCTTTCCTTAAGGTTGAAAAAACTCTCTCCCGCGGCTCGTATAAATACATCAAGCCGTGCTCGTCTGTTTAAAATTTTTATGACATTCAGCGAAATTAAATTCGAAGCAAATCCTCCAGAGTGACATAATTCCATCCGAACGCCCGAACATGAAGAAGTGGAAGACGCAGCAGAATATGCTCGGAGCAGTTTTCAGCTGCCATCTTTGCGTTTGTTGTCGTTGTTGTTGTTGTTCTTGCCGTCAGGCCTTGGCATACATAACCTTAAGCTGCAGCAGCCTTGGCAGGAGCAAAAAGGATAACGGCAGCAACAGCAGCAACAACAACAAGAACAATGAATATGTACGGCGAATGGTATAGGATCTTACTTGAGCAAACAATCAGCCCCCCGGTACACCCGCACACACCTCACACACACACATGCACGCACAGTTACAGCGAAACAGACACAAACGCGACATTCGCCATATTTTTTGCATCGTCCTTGTTTTTGAGGAGAAGGTTACTGAAGCCTTTTACACTGAGGGCCGAATACGCAGCCGAGTCATCGGAAGGTATGTTTAATACGTTAAAATATTGCAGTCTTGATATAAAAAGGAATATCTTGAATGCATGTAAAAAGCTTTTAAACAATGGTTGAAAAGCAAGTTTACACATATACGCGGACGAGGTCCAATTAATTGAGCACACACACATTTGTTTTTTAAAATGATGTATTTCCTTATTTTCAACTAAAAGCCATTGAAATTTACCTAAGTTTTAATGGAATTTAGTGTGTTTTACTTAATTTATTGAAAAAAAAAAAAATATAGCCCATAAATCTCTTTAAACAAATCCGAAAGCATAAAATAAATTGTGATTTAAACATAGAAAAACTATCCTCAACCTAATTACAGGAAAAATTAAGAAGAAAATTATTTATTTATTATTAATTTGTTTGAATTTTGATAAGGCTTCATCCATAAAGTACGTCACGCTAAAATCAGCCAAGATTTACCCCCCCCTCCCCCCCTTTTTCACGCTTTTTTGGGACAAATTTCAATTTATAATTCTGTGCCTCGCGCTCGTATTGTTCCCTTCCGGCGGCGGCTGCGACCACCCTCCACTCTCTCTCTCAGAAACTTGTTTCTCTCTCTCGCGAGAGAGAGCGCAAGCTGGTGGGAAAACTCTATTGTTCCTGTGGTGTGAAAAACTGTTGCCTCTCTCTCTCTGTCGCCATTGCTAGGCAACCCCGTCCGTGGTCCTGGCACACTGTTGCGTGAGTTGTGTGTTATCAGTGAGTGGCGTGAGCGTGAGAGAACAAAGGGGCGCCGCGGCGCCCACACAGCGAGTCACGTGAGAGAGTGACAGGTTGGGAAGGGTTGCCAGCGCGCGAGCTGCGCTCGCGATTGTTTTTATTTTCTTATCACACTTTGGTGAGAGTGAGTGGGGACGTCCTGGTGAGTGACTGTTGCGCGGGGGTACTTGTTGAGAGTCGTCCTTTGCTGGTTGGGGAGAGAGCGCGCGCGCGCGCTTGGCGTGTAGCAGGTTGCACACGTGGTTCGCGGCGGGTGCCGAAGTCGGTTGTACTAAAAATGGGGGTTCGGGATTGAGTGACGGGGCTTCGGGTGAGTGCGTGCTAAAATCAGGGAGACCAGCTCGCACGGCGGAGCCCGTGCTCCAGTTGGTGTTCCGGTTTAGGGTCGTGCTGTTGTTTTTGTATAAATTTGTTACTTAATGCTTTAAATATATGTGCAGTGACAGTATACTTTTTCTTTTTGATTTTTGATAACACTATTAGCCACCTTTTATCTTCGTGCGTGAGAGGCGAAGCGAATTTAAGGGCTCAAGTGTGTAGTTTTGTCGCGAAAAAAAGGACGGACGGACGGGCGGGAGCGTTTCACGGAAAACCTGGAGCAATCCGCAGCAACTCCAGCAGCTCGAGAGTGAGAGGGTGGCCCCCTCACAGAGTTAAGATGATTAGCAGTGGAAGCAGTAGTGGCTGCGGTAGGATGCAGGGGCAGCCCCAGCAAAACGCTGGTACCAGTTGAGGAAGGACAAACGGAGTGCAGCAGCAGCTCGGGATGAGCTGCTGGTGAGCGTTCGGTCCGGTTATCCGTCGTTGGAACAGGTTGAAGAAGATGCCGTCAGTGGCAGCAGCAACGGTGGTGATCCCAGTGCCGCGGGGGATGTTGTGTAATTCCTGCTGAGAATCCCGGGACGGCAGTGTTGGAATACGGTGTCACTGTGTGTGTGTGTTTGTGTGGATGCAGCTCAAGGAAAAGATGGATTTCTCACGCAGGACTTCGCGATAAGGACCTGCGGACGGCCAGCAGTTGGAAGTGCCAGCTGAAGAGGATAACCTGGAAAGCTTTGTTGTGTGGGGGAACTTCCCGTAGAAAGAAACCGCGAAAGCAGTGCCCGTGTGAAAACGCGAAGAAAAGCTCAAAGAAAAACGGAGAACCCAAAAGGATCAGTGGGAAGATTTTCGCGGTGCCTGGTGGAAAATCTGTGGGAGTGAAAAACGCAAAGAGTAGAAGGCAGCAGCAGTGCTGGAAGAAGCTGTGCTGAAAAGAGCGCCCGCTCCGGAAAAGTGAGTGAGTGCCCTCGGAAAAACCCGTGAGCGAGAGCAGAACTATCTCGCGAGGAGAGTGAGACCACCCCGTTCGGAAGACCCCGGAGTTGTGTGGCCAACCTGGTCCAAGATCCGCGGGAGTGAGTGTTGTGTGTTCCGCGGTGTAGCACGGTGCGCTACTGGAAAGTATGTGTACGCGGTCGTCCGAATTTTCCGAAAAGCTGTAACAGCTCTCACTCTCCACCAAGGAGCATACACACACCTACACACGGTGCGTGCGTGTGTGTGTGTGCACTTGTGCGTACGGCGCGTCGGTGTGTGTGTTCGCGTGCGTCTCGCTGGATCCTGATAATGTTCCAGCTCAAAGATGTGGTAATAAATCGGAAATCAATCCCTAAGCTCCTAGTTCTTCCCCAAAATCGAAACCATTCGATTCCGAAGGACTGTTCCCAAAAACCACCTGCTGAACTGTGTGTGTGAAAATCAGAACAAGGATTATGGATATTTCGCCACCAACAAAAAGGAAAATTCTAAGGTTACCCCCCAACCCCACACCCACAAATCTCCCCCACCCCGTTACAAGAGATTGATAAGAGAGAGCGCCAAGATTGCGCACACACCACAACGCTTGGCGTGTGTGTGTGTGCGTACGCACACTTACATTGAAGCCGTTGAACAATGGGGGGACCCGAGCGGGCGCATAAAAAATTTGTCCTTCAAAAGTGTGTTCTAAAAATTTTCCCTCCCCGCGTCTCTCGGTGTAACTGTGTGTGGTTGTGTGTGTGTGTGGGTGAAGGCAGCCTCCAACAACCTGTTCTCGCGGTGATGGAATCGAATGGACTCGCGTGTGGACAATTGTGTTGTGAAAAAGCGGAAAAACCATCCTGCAAACTGCACTCTAATTGAATGGACTATGAAAAGGGCGGGTGGGAAATGCTGAAACATCAAAGGTGTCGATGAATGGTAGAGTCGTGTGAAAAAATCGCTTTTGAAGCGTTAATTGGTGGTTGATTTTGGTGAATTTGAGTGATTTTTCGGGTTTTTCAGAAGGGGTATTGGATTTGAAAGATGATGATGGTGGAAATTTAGTTTGATTTAGGTGTTACATAATTGAACATATTGAATTCTAAAACCATGTCTGTAATGATTCAACCAAAGGTGTAAAATTAATTTCCCTCTAATCAAAGGAACTGTAACTGTGCAAATTTACATAAAAAATATGTTCATAACTTTCTTGATTTATTTTAATAGTTTGTAGAAAATGATAAATATTATGGATACGATGACTGATAAACTTTACAGTAATTTTTTTGTGAAACTTTTGATAAAATTTGTATTTTCATTTCATGTTTCCCGAAAAATATAATGAAGAATTAAAACAGACAAATACAATGTTTAACACAAATTTTTCAAAAAAAAAAATCATTTGAATTTAATTGAACCACAGTTCAGACTTAATTATTTGGACAGTTGCATTAAACCATACGTAAACAAATATTATAACGGAAATTAAAAAAAAATGAGCTAAAATGTCTTCACTATTTTATTTATTTTATTGTTTTCTATCTTGAAAAAAAGTTTTACTGACGCTCAAAACCTGTGCTGTTTTAACACATTGTTCTTTGTAGAAAATAAAATACCTTTCTTAAGTAAGAAAGGCAAACGCATATCCGTAGTAACAGTTCAATAGGGCGAATTTGCGTTTGTAAACAAGCAGTCTATCCCCTTCTTACTTGACGTGAACTGTCACTTGAGCAAAAGGGATAGACTGCTTGTTTACAAATGCAGATTCGCCCTGTTGAACTGTTACTAAGGATATTTTCCTATGCCAGAAAAACGTTCCTATTGATTAAATACAACACAATCCTTTGAACAATGCTGCAAATAATTGTTGCACGATGAAATTCAGTCAAATGATTTTAGATTGATTTAAAATTAATTTTTTGTTTTAAATTTTTATAAATTTTTTGTTGTAGGTTCTTTTTAGTGTTTATGTTTAATCAATTTAGCTTTAAGTTTTTGACTAGTGGCTCTAGATAGAAATCTAACTCTATTTTGTTTCGACTTCAGTTTTTAATATGAAATAATAAAAAAATATCCACTGTATCTCAGCAATCAGAGCCCCTACTTTCAATATCGAATAGACAATGTATATGAAATTGTCTGTACTTCTCGAAAAAAAAAATCAGGATGGACACTTTGGATTTTTGTAATCGAGATTAGAAATTGATTTTTTTTAGTTTAAAACCAAATTTAAGTGACTCAATCTTAAAATCTGCACATTTTGTAAATTTTGGTAATTCGATTGTAAATTTAAATTAATTCTATTTAAAGTTGATTAAAAAAAAACGAGTGTAAAACTTATGTTATCTTAAAAAACACATTTTAAAATGTAATAAATCATAAAAATAGGTTTTGGGAAATTGTTTTCCGGTCAATATTAAAATCGGTATGGGTAATTCTCTACCAACTCACACGAAATCGGGAAAAGTTGCCCCGACCCCTCTTCGATTTGCGTGAAACTTTGTCCTAAAGGGTAACTTTTGTCCCTGATCACGAATCCGAGGTCCGTTTTTTGATATCTCGTGACGGAGGGGCGGTACGACCCCTTCCATTTTTGAACATGCGAAAAAAGAGGTGTTTTTCAATAATTTGCAGCCTGAAACGGTGATGAGATAGAAATTTGGTGTCAAAGGGTTTTTTATGTAAAATTATACGCCCGATTTGATGGCGTACTCAGAATTTCGAAAAAACGTATTTTTCATCGAAAAAAACACTAAAAAAGTTTTAAAAATTCTCCCATTTTCCGTTACTCGACTGTAAAAAATTTTGGAACATGTCATTTTATGGAAAATTTAATGTACTTTTCGAATCTACATTGTCCCAGAAGGGTCATTTTTTCATTTAGAACAAAATTTTTCATTTTAAAATTTCGTGTTTTTTCTAACTTTGCAGGGTTATTTTTTAGAGTGTAACAATGTTCTACAAAGTTGTAGAGCAGACAATTACAAAAATTTTGATATGTAGACATAAGGGGTTTGCTTATAAACATCACAAGTTATCGCGATTTTACGAAAAAAAGTTTTGAAAAAGTTACTTTTTGCGTTTCTCTTTGTTTCGTCGTCCGTGTCTGTCGCGGGTGACCATGAACGGCCATGATCGATGACGACCAACTTTTTCAAAACTTTTTTTCGTAAAATCGCGATAACTCGTGTTGTTTATAAGCAAACCCCTTATGTCTAGATATCAAAATTTTTATAATTGTCTGCTCTACAACTTTGTAGAACATTGTTACACTCTAAAAAATAACCCTGCAAAGTTAGAAAAAACACGAAATTTTAAAATGAAAAATTTTGTTCTAAATGAAAAAATGACCCTTCTGGGACAATGTAGATTCGAAAAGTACATTAAATTTCCCATAAAATGACATGTTCCAAAATTTTTTACAGTCAAGTAACGGAAAATGGGAGAATTTTTAAAACTTTTTTAGTGTTTTTTTCGATGAAAAATACGTTTTTTCGGAATTCTGAGTACGCCATGAAATCGGGCGTCTAATTTTACATAAAAGTCCCTTTGACACCAAATTTCTATCTCATCACCGTTTCAGGCTGCAAATTATTGAAAAACACCTCTTTTTTCGCATGCTCAAAAATGGAAGGGGTCGTACCGCCCCTCCGTCACGAGATATCAAAAAACGGACCTCGGATTCGTGATCAGGGACAAAAGTTACCCCTTAGGACAAAGTTTCACGCAAATCGAAGAGGGGTCGGGGCAACTGCTGTGTGAGTTGGCGGAGAATTACCCGTATTTGTTATCATATACCTTTTTTCAAATAGTTTTCATTATTACTAACAACTTTGCCGAAGACACCAAATCGATCAGAAAATTCCTTGAAATGATAGAGATTTTCGAATATTTACCTACAATTTTTGTATGAACAGTAGGGTGACAAATAAAAAATGAACATCAGGGATACCCCCTGATTCGATTCCTCAGGCAAAAATAAGTAACTGTGAAAAATTTTAGCAAAATCGGTTAAGGGTTAAAGGTTCGCTTTTTATCGTTAAAGTTGGAAAAAAACTGTTCATACAAAAAAATCTTCTTTAAATTGCTAATAACTCGTCAGGATTAATTCGGATCGTTTTGCGGTCAACAACAATGTTGTTTGTCATTAATTTTTACATAAGAATTTCACACTTGACAATGATTTGATACATTTAACGGAAATGGATTTTTTCCCCGTACATTTTTTCGAACATTCAAACTTCATCGATAAAAAGCGACCCTTAGCCCTTAATGGATTTGGCTCAAAATTGAAAGTTACTTATTTTTACCTAAACAAACGAGCCAGGGAGTATCTCTTAAGATTTTCCAAAATGTTATTTTTTTCTTGTTGCCCTAATGTACAGCTGCCTAAATTGTATGGAGCCTTGTAAGGGTGAACCAATGACACAAAATGGCTTCTTTGGTTATACTGTCAAAAATTAGTAAAATTTTATTAAATTCCAGAAATCGTCATAAATTTGCTATAATCTTTATCAACTAATTTTATTTCAAATGGAAACAATTTATAGTCCAGTCACGAGTATCCGAAGGCAAAAGACAAAAAATACAAAATTAAATATTTTTTCATCGCCATTTTGGCCGCCATAATGCATTTAAAATGTTTAAATCACTTCAGAGTAGTTTAGGGGTCCAAAATAAGACAATAAAAAAATCGTGTGATTCGATTATTCGAAGTGAAATTTATTCAAGGCCTTTGGATAATCGAGTATGGACTGTAAAATAAATTCTTGATAGTTTAAATGATTGATTTTTTATTTTTAATAATATTTTTAGCACTGAATTTTAAAGAAAGGTGTGAAAGACAAAAAGTCAGAATTATTAGGTTCTCTGTATTTATTTTGTTAATGTTCAATATAATTTGGGCCGTTGTAAATATTTTTCAATGTTTATGTCGCCTTTTCTTAAAAATTAGGCCGAAAAATAATGGTGTAAAAAAAATCAAAAAACTTCAACACGTCTAATCAACTGGAAACAATATTGAAATGCATTTTCTGAGTTCCAAATTATATTTTTAGCATGTTTAGGATCAGTTATAAAATATTTTTGATTTGTGAAATTCACAAAAATTGCGCGAATTTTTTTTCCTCGGAATTTAGATGCTTTGAAAAAAAAAATGATTGAAAAACAAGCAGCAAATGCATTTTACAACATTTTTTTCATCTAAATGTTACAATTTTGAAATGGGGATTACCTATACTTTGGAACACATCATAATCAAAATTTGAAGATTTTTCTTAAGGTGAACAAATTGAATTATAATGCATGAATAATTAGACTAATTCGCTGAGCAAATTTGCAAACATAAAACATTGAATATTTTCCCCTTTTATTCAATCATACGCTTAAAAAATCCGCTCTAGTAGGTGATTTAAACGGCTGCTTTTTCCTCCAACTAGAGAAGCATCGCAAAAGCTCACAGAAGAAGGGCAGGCTCAGTTTTTCCACTCGTCGCTCGGCCGTGTGTACGACACGACACGGGTTTGTAACCACCCACGCGCGCTCTCACTCACAAACCACAGTCAGTCGTCACAGCAAAACGAAGTGAAACGAAACCCGAGCGGTTCGGCTGCTGGCAGCTGCTGCGGGCCTCGAATTGAAATTCATTCATGAAGAATGCTGAGGCTTGGAAATGTGTGTGTGTGTTTGGGTGGGAGGTGCTTTCCAGCAGAAATACTAGGATTTTTTTCTAGCAGCTTTTTTTTTTCTGTGTTTTTGGTCTGTTGAGGTTCGATGCTGGGGGGAAAATTGCTTCAGCTGCTGTGGTTGAAGCGCCTCAAGGACGACGATTTCGACTGTGGATGAGAACTGGGAGTAAGGATTTTTTTAGGACAGTTATGAGGAAATAAGTCAACTGATTGCGATTTAGTGACAGTTGAGATTTGATAATTTTTTTTTGCATGATTATTATTTTTATGCAACCAAAGTTTTAACTGTCGTCATTAAGCAAACCTTAGTGAAGAAAAACAAATTCAAGGCTAGAATAAAATGACACAATCTGCAAACATTCTACCAAAATAATTAACACCTAACTACCAGCCTGGTTGACATCCATTCCAGAACGCCATCCTTCCAGATGAAGCTCCAAGAAGCGAATTAACGTCTGCATTGCACATTAATTACCATAATTAGCCGAATCGTGGTAATTACGAGCACGAAAACGCTTTCTCCCCGTCGAATAAATTTTGTCCCCTACACCTTTTGCGTGTTGTTTGTTGTTGTAAGGGTATTTGTTTATTCGTGTAATGCAGGGTACTTGTATTACACGAACCAAGTTTCATTTTCCGTATACTGAAACTTTTCTGGCACTTGTTTCCGGCCAGTTTTTTTCCCAACTTTAAACTAAGAGCAAACGGAAGGCAGAGCGGGAAAAAACACTGTTTCATTAACAGACGACAGAATCACGAAAATTGTCACGGTTCTGTCCAAACCAAACATGAACCCCCCTTTTCCGTCATGGTGCTCCTGAAGTTTTAGGGCAAGTTTGGTAGAGCAAGAGGAAGTAACCGAACCGAATATCTTATCTGCTGTTGGGGTCTGGAACTGTGGGTTTTCAGTTTTGGGTGGTGCCCTTCACAGTGCGCATTTAAGAAAATAGATAAATTTTGTAAAATTATTGAAACCAGAAAAAACGTTTTTTTTATTAGCACTTTACTTATTTCAATTTCAAAATCGATTTCATCAAATTTTGTTTTCTTGGTGAAATCGTTTTTGATGATAATATTGGGTAAATAAATTAAAATGGTAAAAATGTGGAAATAAAAAAGGCAATAAAAAGAGTGCTTTACATAGGAATGCACTTTTTTCACTAGGGTGACAGTTGTTGAGCGTTAAAGTTTGTATGGGAAAGGTGGCGCTGGTCTCGTCCAAATTTGTCCAAGAGTAAAATTCTTGTAGGAAATTTCCTTTGTCGAAATTAAATTTGAAAAAATTCTGCAGTATACTTACTCTAACTTATTGTTATTGCAATATGGGTATCAAATGATGGGAATTTTTCCATACATTTCGAATGTAATAACAACATTTTTGAAAATATTCCAAATTTTCACAAAACTACGTATTTACTCAAAATTCCAGTTTTTTTACAATATGGGTATCAATAATCGGAATTTTTCCATATATTTCGAATGTTATACCAACATTTTCGAAAATACTTTACTTATTTCAATTTCTAAACTTTACTTATTTCACTTTACTTATTCCAATTTCAAAATCGATTTCATCAAGTTTTGTTTTCTTGATGGAATCATTTTTGATGATAATATTGTGTAAATAAATTAAAATGGTAAAAATGTGGAAGTAAAAAAGGCAATAAAAAGAGTCGTTTAAATAGGATTGCGCTTTTCCACTAGAGTGACAGTTGTTGAGCGTTAATGTTTGTATGGGAAAAGGTGGTTGGTCTCGTCCAAATTTGTCCAAGAGTAAAATTCTTGTAGGAAATTTACTTTGTCGAAATTAAATTTAAAAAAAAATCTGCTATACTTATTCAAACTTATTGTTATTGCATTATGGGTATTAAATGATCGGAATTTGTCCATACATTTTGAATGTAATAACAACATTTTTGAAAACACTACAAAAAAATCAGTTTTTTACAATATGGGTATAAAATGATCGGGATTTTTTCATACATTTCGGCATACATTTTTTGGCAATCACATCGAAAAATGGATTGAAAAATTATTAAAAACAGCAGATTGGCAAAAGATAATTTTTGGAGAATGTAAAATAGGCCCAAATCGGCCCAATGGTGTTATAAAACAAAAAAACAATCAAGATAAATGCATTAAAAATACTTTAAAATGAATGAAGAAAACATAAGTCAATAGATGAAAAATGTTGTAGATCAAGCCTTCTGAATATGGACAAAAAATGGAAAAAAAAATCTAAAAAATTGGTCATTAGTCTTAATAAATTTTTAAATTAGATTAACGAATGGATTCAAATTTGGAATTCAATTTAAATGTATCTTTTCATAATAATATAAATTTCTGCTGCTTAGAAAATTAATTTTGTGGCATGTTTCAAAAAATGTTCACATTGACAAAAGAAAAAAGAAACATTGACAAAAGAAAAAAAATACGAAATTTTTGAATTCTGTTTCAAAAACACCTAAAATTTGTAATCATAAAAAATTTATCTGTTCTAAGTGGAAATTGTCCATAAACCGATAATACAGTTTGCTTTTTAATTCGAAATCATTTCCATTTTGATAATTATGTTATTTTGAGAGTCTTAAAATAATAGTATTTATTTTTCTCCTGGACACATAAATTAGTTTTTTCAAAATGCTGAACTTGATTTTAAGACAACAATTTCACAAAAATCGTACATTGAAATTCGCTTTACAGTTTGAGAATGATGTTTGTATCAAAAAAGTGGTTCAATTTTAATGCTTCAAAGGTATCAAATCTTCTGCTTATCTAATACAAAAAATCTATCAAAAACTTGTAGGTAGTTTTCAAGACCAATCTAAAAAACATTTTTAATTGAGAAGCTTTGAGTGTTGGAAAAATTTCACTTGCATTTTTCTCAGTTTGCTTTTTATGCGTTTATGGGCAATTTAGCTCAAGTTGAAACATTTTTATAATATTGCAAATTTGAACAAAAATCACTTTTTATTACGAATATATTTTCAAATTCAAATTTCAAAAGTTTTGACACAACTCAGCAATTGCAAAAATAGCTGCATTTGTTCTAGTAAAGGGAACTACAGTTTTTAGGGGTTAGATACATGTTAGTCGGTATTATTTCTTACTGTTTTTTTTACTGATTTGAGCTCATATTTGAATAATTGTTATGTCTCTCATATTTTTCTACGTCAATTTATTTAAAATTCATATTGATTTTTTTTTACACTTTTGGATTTTTCGAAGCATGTTTTCAAAATCTGGCTTCTTTGTTCACACGGAATATATATTGGGAGTCTTCACCAGAAACTCCAGTTAAATTGGCTATATTTACAGAAAAATGCGATGAAAGTTTGGCGGTTAATTCTAAATTTGTAATTTGTTGAATTATTAGATACGATAACTTATTAGTTAACTCTTTTAATCAGGTTAGTTGACTTTGCCCGTGATAAATTCTCAATATGAAATCTGAAGTTCAAATCATGAAATATCTTGAAGCAACTTTTAAAAGACCAATTAGTTAACTCGGTTATCCGAAGGTTTGTATTGGACTTACCGGAGCGTTTGGTACGGTATGTCCACGCATCCCTCCTCCCCTGTCGATTCTGTGAAATGTGATCCGTTCTCAGAATCCTCTCTGCGGTAAACACAACGCAGTAGGGCTGGCCGCTTTAATTTTTGTTTTACATTTTCGGATGTTCTCGGATGTACTGCAATTATTAATATTGACAAGAAAAGTGCTTGGGGCGTCACCTAACCACAAGACTTTCCAGCATGCTTTCATCGGACTGGCTGCGTTTGTGTTAGATTAGATTAGATTAGATTATCCGAAGGTTTGTATTGGACTTCGGATAATTGAATCACGAACAAAAACATTTTTTCCTTAATTTTTTTATTTTCTTTCGATTTGTTTTTCGACATCGAATTTAAGTTCTGCGACCTTATTTTTGTCCAAATTTGAATGGTTGATTTCCTAGTAAATAACCAAATTATGTATTTCCTCAATATTCTTGTATCATAAATTTAAACTCAGTTAAGAGTCGTCAAAAATAAGACAACATTTTTGTTTTTAGATTCGATTGTCTGAAGTGAGATTTTTCCAAGACCGTAAGAAAATTGAGTCTGGATTGTATTTTTTTGGATAAATTATTGTTAATTTACAAGTGGTTTCACTGTTTTCAATTTAAAATGCTAATATTTTTTCAACATACAATTACCTGTCTGTCAACTTTCAAGTTTCATATCTGTTCCACGGACAAAATCCTTTTTCCTTCCCAGCGCTTATCTCATCAACCAAGTTACAAGGTTTTTTAAAACTAAGAGCGATGGAAGTAAAGGGAGGAAAAATGCTGTAGTACAAGTTCTGGGAACCTGCTGCAAAGCCCACACATCTCATATCACGGTGTTGATGGTCCTTGCCGGGTCCCATCCCCGCCTCCCCACTTTTATGGTCGTGTACCCGCATACTGTCATGTCCTTACGCTCATTTCCCCTCCCTCAATTTTACTCCTCTTTTTCCTTGCCTCCCACGTGGAACTCTGAGCAACTCTCAACAACAGCTGGATGCTGGATATGTGTATTATTGCTAAAAGTTCTGTTGTAGTCCTTCTACCCTTCCTTTGCGTCCTGCAGTACACCGTACTTGCGTGGGAGTGAGAAAAGGGGAGCGGAGTTGGAAAATGTCCTTCAACACACGGACACGGACACGAACACACTACTTGTGCGAACGTATACAACACCAACAACAAAAGTGCCAGGATGAAGTGGCAGAACCGAAAAAAATTGAATACCAGAAACAGTGACAAAAAACATATGTAAACTCTTATTCCGTTAACCAACTTGTTTGGAACAAACACACACACACGCAGATAGAGAGGGTCCAGGCGACACCCCCTCGAGGGGTGGCACACGTGGCGAGGCTCTTCGTCGTGTCAGTCTCAACATCTACCAGCAGCAGGCAAACAACAACAACACCAACTACGACGAAGACAACGGGAAACCCGGGGTTCTTTTTTGCATATAAAGGGTAGAAAAGTGGGTCTTTGATGAACAAAACTGGTGGACCATCCCGGGATGAGTGTGTGATTTGCATATCTGCTGGAGAAGTTGGAACTGCTGCTGCTGCTGTTGGTCCTGTTGTTATGTGTGTGTGTGGAAATAGATCAAACAAGGGATTTTGAAAAGTGGATTCTGGGAAGGATAAAGTTTGAACAAGTTGAATCGGTTCTTTCTAAGCTGGAACTAGAAATCTCGAGATAAAAATGATCTCGATGGAAACTTTGCCTGCAAGTAGAATGATGTGGAATACTTTAATAAGTAGAATTAAAATATGTGTGCAAAATTAAATTTGATTCTTGATGATTATTAATGATATTTTTTTCAATAAAATGTCATTAATTACCAAAAAATGAGTAGTTTGCTAGAATATCTCAAAAAAAATAATGTTTTAATTTTTGATCCAAATAAGACATCATTTGTTTCCCTATACAAGTCTCCATACCAATTTTGGGCTGTCCATTGAAAAATGCTGGGCAAATATTCGAAAATTTGAATCTTGAGAACGGATTTTTTTTTATCGATTTGGTGTCTTTGGCAAAATTTTAGGTTATAAAATATTCGAATAAAATAGGTACAAAAGAAAAAAAAACTTTTTATTACAGAAACTCGATTTTAACCAACTGTACCCACATTATTTTTTTCTCATTTTTGGACAAAAAGTATAAACTTCTAAGTTTTTGGGTATGTTATTCGTCAACCTGGTTTAGACAATCATCATACAAACATGACGAAATCCAGTCTGCAACCCGCTAAGATCACCATCTCCATGCGAATGCGAATGATGGATGCTTAGTTTTTCGCTAAGTTTTGATTTTTGAAAAATTTGTGATTTTTGGAAAAGAATCGGATTCAAACAATACTTTAGTGATTTTTTTTTTATCAAGACACCGTTTTCGAGTTAAAGCTATTTTAAGGTGTATATTTTCAAAAAATTGCCTTTGTTTATATTTTATTTTAATATTAAAATTTTTATAAGATGGAAACTAGTGATCCGATTTTTAATGTTAAAAACAGAAACTCGAGTGAAATTTTCTCAACCTGAACAGTGTTTTCAGATGTCAGATTTCAAAAGGGCCTAACAATTCGAAGGACTTAACAATTGGATGCTCCTGAGCATCCATTCGTTGCTGAGAAGTTCAACTTTTCAACATTCGTGTCGAATACTTTTCGATACTGATTTGGGGGTTGACAATTATCTTGACGACACATGGCATTCAAGTGGACAAACAAACGTTTCAATAACAAAAATCCAAATTCAATTGTATTCTACTCATTGCATAACTTGATTTCCCAGCATTCGTCGTGTTTATCCAACTCGGTTCAATTTTTCAGCCCGTCTGAATAGTGCTCTCAAGAAAGGCAAAAACAAATTGATAGCTCGTTACAACCTCATGGTAAATATTTACGATTATTTATGTCAAGGCATGATTTTGTGATTTTTTTGACTTTCTGAAAGAATTTAAAAAATTAAGAATTTTCGAAGTGGGCTATAGGCTTCAGAAACATTTTTTTTAATATTTTTTATTAAATATAAGATTATGTTTTTTGTACAAAGAACTACAAATTACATGAGAATATTAAAAATGATAATTTAAAAAATAGATTTTTTTAACGGTTGTAGTGTTTCAAAAAGAGTAAACTTAATATTTTCCAGTTTTTTTTTGTGGGTCCCTCTTATTCCGTTGCAAATATTTTTCAAAGTTTATGTTGTTTCTCCCCCTCAAAATGTGTCCGAAAAATCAGGGGGCAAAGAAATATTTTTTCAAAAAACTTGAAAATTTTAATGAAAATAGAAGTTTAATCAAAAGACAACAAATTTAAATGCATTTTCCTGCATTTAAAATCATATTTAGCATGCCTGGGATCGATCAAAAATATTTTGATTTTTTTGTGAAGTTCCGTTGTACAGCAGCGCAAAATAATTTTCTATCGGCGAAAAAATAAATTTCGTCAATTTTTAGATATTTTGAAAACTAATGATTGCAAAATGCAAAATGCGAACAGTTTTTCCATTGAAATTTTAATACCAAGCCTTGTAATTTAAATTTTTATACTTTTTATTTGTTTGCCCCCCCCCCCTCCCTCCATCCTCTTTGATCAGAGTCGAGGGATATAAACATCAAAAAATGTTTGCAACGGCCTTTATTCAATGAAAAAAAAACACTTTTTTTGTAATTTTTTTGCTAAATAATCATTTTAAATATTTTATTTATTTTGCTAACAAAATAAAATTGATGAAAACAAGTTTTAATGTGTAATTTATACAGCTTGCAATCCTCTGTTCGTCGGCATTGAAATTTAATATTGGACACCATGAATTGAAGTAAAATATCAGACGATAAAATTAAATATTGCCTTGTTAACTTTTTTCCAAATGCATCGTTATTCGTTATGCTTTGTTTTGAATGAAATTTTTGTTGATTGCAATATACAATTCTCTGAAACTTTGGATAAGTTTTTTTTGCATTTTTTTTATTTGGATGAAACATTGTGTATAATTTTTCTTTTACTAAAGAAGTAATTTTGCATGATTACACAAAGACTATTTAAATGTTAAAAAGTATGACTCTATATAACGGATTTTATGATCGAATTGTCTTTGGAAAATTAGAAGTATTGCTTAGAACTTTTCGGAAAAAAGCAGTTACATTCCCAAAAAAATAACCAATTTTATGACTCTGCGCTAAATAATTTTTTTGAAAATTCACTTAATTGAATATGTTTTAGATGACGAAAAATGCCATCTTTAAAGCTATGGCACTAGTTGATCAAATTAATTTGGCAGTGTTGTCAATTTTTCCAAAAAAAAAAAAAAAAATGTCGAAAATTTAAATGTAAAGCCAAAACAATTGAAAATTACTTTTTTTTTTAATTTCAATATCGTGTCCCGTTTTCAAGTAATTGCCTCCTAAAAATGATTCTTGGTTGAATCCGAACGCAAGGATCCTGCTTGTCGGTTCAAACATCAGAAATCACTCACTCATCGTCGACCAAATTTTTGCCTACTGGAGCGCGCAACCATTCGCGAGCGGACACGACTTGCTAGCTGCCAGCGGCTTGGTCAATCGCTTCACACAGCGATACAAATACTTCGTGAACTTCGAATTGAAAACGAATTCGCTCAGAGAGGAGAGAAAAGAACAAAATTCCAGCGAAACATATTTTTAATATTTATGATTTTAAGCAGTTTCATAAATGATCAAACCAAGCCGATCGCAGACTATTTTGAGTCAGCTTTGAGTGACATAGCGTAATCGGTCTCTCTGAGCCATTCGCTTTACTAGCCGATTCGAGTGAGAGGGAGAGCAAAGGGAGAGTATTCAGTAGCGATTAGTGTGGAAATGATAAATGGTAGAAAACGGCCAGAGATGTTTTGCATCAGAGGTTCGACTTGCAAGTGAATGAGTCTTAGTAGACACAATGCTTCTGCACTTCTGTTGGACACTCTTTTTTTATCATATATGAGAAAATAAAACTAATGTTTCGTACACTTGCACCTGCAAGTATCATGCAATATGTATTTTATATTGCAGAAAAAAAAAACATTAATGGCACAAACTTTAACCTACCATATAACGCACAGCTCTAGCACAAACCACTTTGCCAGTGGTTCATAAAAGGGGGCTTCAACAGTTATCCGCTCCATTCCCCCGAGTCCAGCATCCATTATTCACCTAGAGCAAACAAATTTACAATGCGTTTGATCTCTCCCGGTGGCTCGCTCGGTTTGACCACTAATAACCTGGCCCGGGCTGGCAGCCCTTGTCATCTGTTGAGCCTCACTGAGCAAAATACATCAAAGTTTTTTGTTTTGTTCAGGTTTACACTCAATTACCCCTAAAAAAGACGAATATTTTTGTAAATATTCTAACATTAAAATAATACAACTGAGTGTAAAAACTGAATCACTGGGACTAATCCCGTTATTCATGTAATATTATGATGATGTTGGCCAGTGCATTGGAAAATTCCACCACTGTCCGGATAAATTACTATTATTTGCGAGGAAGCTCTTGCCACTCTGACGAGGGTGCGGTTTTATAATAATTCCTCTCAATACCTGTGCGGGAGGGATGAAACCAGGTTGGATAAAAGCTGTGGTCGGGATCCATTTGTGGCACTGGATTTGGCACTAATTGCAATCGTGGTACACGGGGTAACACCATCGCGTTGGGGGGAAAATATCGCATTAATCATAACATATTCATATCGGATCCACCCCCCCCCCTTTCAGGAGTGCGAAATGCAAAATATTGGTGGCTGATTGTGATCAAATACATATTTCAGAAGGCCTGTGGCAATTGCTTTTCGATAATTAGCAAATGTTTGTTCGCTGCACGTTGGGATGCTGCGTTTGGGTGACTATGCACGGTATTTGTCCTAATGATAATATTGGAATGACCTAGGTTTGATTCACCTGGATAATTATAACTAGAGGAGTGGTGTTCGGGGTGTTGTTTTTACCAATACGATGAATATCAAAGCTATTTGAGTTGAAATTTTCATTTTCAAGCAATTTAATGTTAGTTTTTAGCATCCTTCTGATCTCGTCCAAAGACATCCACTTCAAAAAATATTTGCAACTATCAATCTTCAATTTTATCTGGATTAAGGAATCCTTTTCAAACTCTATTTTTCTTTCTTTTACCTGCTCCAGAGTCGATAAATTTTCACCCAATTCAATCACAAGCGGTTAAGATTTACTCGTATCTCCGCAACCATCTCGAAACCCTTCCATAATTTATGAACTCCGCAATCCTTTCTCGGCCTGCGCTTCCTATATAATTCGACCAAATAGTCCAAATTTCAACCATTTCGCAAGCATTCCAAACTCCAAACATCCACCCACCCTTATTGCCCATTTGGGACACGTAGTGTCGGCTGGCACTATCCACAACCACCTCAACCACACCACGATTGCGTGCGTGCGTGAGTGTGGCACCACTACTCCACATAAATTCCGAGAAAAAGATGTCCGCCGCCACCACCTGCTGGTGAAATTGTACAACTGAGCTACATTTTGTGGGCCAAAACTAAATTTATCACTTCGTTACACCGTTGACCTGCACGGGAAATTCTATCCTGTTTGGTGGAAATTGAATTTTGGGGTCAGCGCTCTTTAGCCCTTACTCCCAGGGGGAGGGAAGGGAGCACGATGTGTGCGTGTTCGTGCGTGAGTGTGGGAGAATTTATGCGCATCCGAAATTTTGGACCGTTTTTGCATGTCGGTTTTGCTGGAGTGTGAGATGTTTTGCGGGAGTTTTAGTTCAAGTGATGGTGGGGGAATTGAGAATATGACAATATTTAGATATTCAATTAAAGTCGATTATAAATAAAGTATAAATACTCAAAATTGTTCACAGAATACCGTATTTTTTCGAAAGTACTCAAATTTTCATAAATAGCTATAAGGGTATCAATCAATGCGAAATTTTGTATGCTTTTTCCCTTCATTAGAGTTTTTTTTAAGATAATAAATTTTTTACAAAATTTCATATTTTTTCAAAAATGCTTAAATTTTCAAAAATTTGCAATACAGTCCAGACTCGATTATCCGATAATTGAGTCTGGACTGTATTGCAAATTTTGAAAATTTTAGCATTTTCGAAAAAAATGTGGTATTTTGTGAAAGTTTAAGCATCTTAAAAAAAATACTCTAACCCTCTAATGAAGGGAAAATGCATACCAAATTTCTTTTCGGATAATCGAATCATGAAAATATTTTTTTTTCCACTGTCTTTTTTTATTTTTGAGCTTTAGTATGACCCCTAGACTACTTTTAAGTGATTTTGAATTCAAAATGAAATTTGACTGAAATGGGGCCACAGAAATTGAATTTAATGTTAAAAGTAAGAAAATAAAATAATACGGAAAAAACATTTTTTTTGTTCATGATTCGATTTTTAATATTTTTTTCAATTTCACCTTATTAATGTTTTTTTTTGGAGAATACTAGAATTTTCACAATATACTATATTTTTTCGAAAGTACTAATTTTTTTTTTCAATTTTGCAATATGGGTATTAAACGAAGTGAAATTTGTTTTGTTTTATGAATTTATTGAATTTTTTTGAAAATGCTAAAATTTTCATCATATACCGTAAAACGGGGTGACTTTGATAGCCGGGGTGACTTTGATAGGTTTGCGATTTTTCCGCAATATGAAGAGTACAATTAAAAAACGTAAGGAATGGTTCAGAAACATACTGACCGTGTTAGAGAAGTGTTCAAAGTTCCTCAAGAAGAAGTTTTCATAAAATTTTGAAGAGTTTATAAAGTTAGTTAACTATAGTTAAGAAAATGTTAATGAAAGTCATTATTTTAAACTTCTCAAAGTGTCATGATTTTCTCAATGAACATGATTTTGAATCGGAAAACGGAATGCATTTTCGGATTGTTTGGACAATTTTCCACTAGGAGAAGATTAAATAAGTTTGTAAATAATAAATAATATGTGTTTTTGAAACACAGTTAAAAAAATCTTCAAATTTATAGGCATTTTCAGTTGAACAAATTTAATGTAAAATGTTTAAACTTGTGATTCGTGCTTCGAATTCAGTATAAAATGCAATATAAATCAATAATATTATAAACAAAACTAGTTTTAACAAATTTCAGGCAAAATTCCGACTTTTTAACAATTTTACCTAAAATTTATATGTATTTTGTTAAAAAGCTTATAAACTTAGTTAATTTAACATAAACATTGATTTTTTTCTTACAAACTATATCAGCTACTTTAGTGATGGTACATTTAACGTAAACATAAAGTTGGAACATCTTAAATATGATTTTAGCAAGAAAAACCATGACTATCAAAGTCACCCCGGAATTAAAACTAAGAATTTTTAACGTAACTATTTTTCTAAACACTACTGAAAAAACTTTTTTTCCAAAATAGTGCATGGACTTTGTGTGGCCTACCCCAGTACATGTTTTAAAAATAATAATCTTGAGAAAACCTTACCTGTTGGAAAATATTCTAAAAACAATTTGAAATCCTATCAAAGTCACCCCGGTTTACGGTACCGTATGTTTCTAAAATACTAAAATTTTCATAATATAAATTATCGGTATCAAATGAAGCGAAATTTTGCATGGTTTTTGTTTGTTTGATATCCATACAAATTGCAAGATATAAAAATATGAGTATTTTCAAAAACTTCCGATATTTTGTGAAGATATTAGTGAATTACACAAAAAATTCAAGTAAAAATGCATTCAAATTCCACTTTCTTTGCGAATTTCGAAAATCTGAATTTTTGAAATAACAGAAATTTGTGGAAATGTTTGCGTTTCATAAAAAAACTGAAAAAGCACATCAAATTTCGCTTCGTTTGAACCCATTGGCAAATCATAAAAATTTTAATAATTTCGAAAAAATACGATATTTTATGAAAATTTGAGTATTTAAAAAAACTCTAATAGTTGCACATTTTTAAAATTTTAGTATTTTCCAAAAAGTACGGTATTTTAAGAAATTATTAATATTTAAAAAAAACTCTAATGAAGTTGAAACATATAAAAAATTTGCTTCGTTCGACACCCATACAGCAAATTTTGAAAATTTGAGTTTTTTTTCGAAAAAATGCGGTATTTTACGAAAATTTTAGTATTTATAAAAAAACTCTAATGAAGTGGAAAAGCAAACAAAATTTTGTTTTGTTTGATAACCATATTGCAAATTATGAAAATTTGAGTACTTTCGAAAAATACAGTATTTTGTTCGTTTTTATACCCAGATTGTAAATTTTAAAAATATGTGTTTATTCGAAAAAATATGGTACTCTGTGAAAATTCTGGTAAAGAAAGAACTGATGAAGAGAAAAACATACCCAATTTAGCTTCGTTTGATACCCATATTGCATTTTTTTAATTTGTGTTTTTTCGAAAAAAATACGGTACATTCCAGACTCGATTATCCGAAGGTATGTTTGAGACTTCGAATCATTTTTTTTTGATTTCTATGACCCAATTTTTGTTAAAATTGAGTTGTTGATTGCCTTTTAGAATACCAAAAACATTTTTTCGATTTCAACCCCGCCATTTTGGCTTAAAAAATCTTAATCAATTAAGAGCATGTTTGGGGTCACATTGAAGCTTAACAGTTAAAAAGAAGACAACGATGAAAAACTGTAAAGGTCTTCGAATAATTTAATCTGGACTGTACTGGAATAATCTTAAGCAACCATGAAAACCCCCTAGTTTTTAATACTAGAATTTTACCATTTTATTCATTGACTAAAAAAAAATCTTTTTTGTCGATTGGAACGTGTTCAGGAAGCCCTAATCTATCATACTTTGACGAAACTAAAGCGTTTACAGACATCAACTTCAAAAATGTTGAGTTGTGTGATCTGTGAACATGATTTTAGAGAAACTGTGTTTTCCCAACCGTGATAAATTCAAAATTTTCAACTCATTTTCCTTACACGAACTAAAACTTGACGGAACCACACCCTTAATATTATGCTTGCAATGCACCCCGTGATTCTCCCGGCAAGGAAATTCTCTCAGCAGGGGAAAACTTTTGCAATTTTCCTTGGAGCTGAGAAGCCCGTCCCTCTTCTCTGCCTTGCTCTGGAAAGTGCCACTGGTGGGAGTGGTGGTGAGCTTTGTGAGCACCTAAATTGCAACGTGCCCGGCTAATGCCGCCGTGTCGACAAACTAGCATTAGTTTGCAAATCTTGAAATAACGTGATTGCAGGCTCGTTTTCCCCGGGGGGAAAATTGCTGAGCAAACAGAGCCTATTTGAAGAAAATCTGCACCGTCAGACAATTTGACGAAAATTTCGCCGGTTTTCATTGTTCTGAATTGCATCAAAAATTTCCCACCGTGCATCGGGTGTCTCTTTTTTCCGGGAAAAACCCGGCCCGGCAAGAAAATTGTTGCATCGTTGAGGGGATGTTTCCGCTTATAGCGTACACATGTTTTCCACCACTTTCCCAAGGGGGAAAAGCTCATCGCAGCGAAGACCCACCTCAAATAGTGCGCGGAGCAACAAAATTGAACGCAGACAGCATTATTTCGGTCTGGTGGATGTTCAATTTAATTAGATTGTATAAACTTCAACCGCAGCTCGTCCAGGGGGATGAAAAGCAGGAAGAGGTAGCATTTTTTTTCCGGAGGAATTCACCTAGTGGGAAGGATTTTACTAATTTTGGTGATTTTGGGGCCATAATTTTTCTTGAAGAATTCATCAACTGATTTAGATGATCGCTCTGACATCGACTAATTTTGGTAAAATCGACTGATTTCGATGACATCGACTGACCTCGGTGTAATTTACTGACCTAGGTGTAATTTACTGACTTCGGTGAAATTTACTGTCTTCAAGGATATAGACTGATCTCGATGACATCGACTGACCTCGGTTTAATTTACTGACCTCGGTGTAATTTACTGACTTCGGTGAAATTTACTGACTTCAAGGACATCGACTGATCTCGATGACATCGACTGATCTCGGTGACATAGACTGAACTCGGTGACATCGACTGACCTCGGTGAAATTAACTGACTTCGGTGAAATTTACTGACTTCAAGGATATTGACCAGTCTCGATGACATCGACTAATTTTGATGACATCGACTAATCTCGATGATATCGACTGAAATTGGTGACATCGACTGAACTCGGTGACATCGACTTATCTCGATGATTCCAACTGATTTCGATCGATATCATGGAACATTGACTTGTATCTATGAGATTTTTGAATTTTCAAAGGAATTCAAAGCTTTTCTTCCGACAGACCCTCACTAAACCAAATAAAGGATACCTCTGCGCGCTGCCCCAGAGTCCACACTTTTCAAGCATAAATATAAAATATATAGCAACATCTGTGGCGGAGTATATCCGTGCGTGTGTACTCTCCGAGCTTGCGCTCGCGAAGGATATTCTACCTAATAATAAAAAAAAAAACCCGAGAGATAGCAAACTGGAGAATGACTTGCTGCAGGGGATAAACGGATACGGGTTTTTCATCCCCGACTGGCCACCGATTCGGGGCCTGGGCTCTGGAGTTGGCAGCGGTGGTCTTCCGGTGGATTCGTCCACCGGAAATGGGGGAAGTTTTGTATAATTGAATATGGCGCGCTCCCCCCGCTCTAACCCGCCCGAGTTGTGGTCCGCTTCAGATAGGATGGCGGCGCATCTCTCGGATGCCTCCGTGGACACGTGTGCTGGTTAACCAAACACGGGCGTTTTCGGGATTGAGCGTTGTGGGTTTTTGGGTGGGGCGGGCTGTTTCAAATTATATTACGTTTTGATTTAGTTGTCTTGAGTAGATTTTGGGATTCGAGTGGGGGGAAACGGCGCGGACCGAAAACAAGCTGAACATTTTGAGGTGAATCTGGTTTATTTAGTGCAAGCTGGGGCTTTGCATGCCAATTTAGGTCGATAAGAAGACACTGATTCGAGAAACTTATGCTATGTATCCAAGGACTTCTTAAACAGCCAATTTCGATCACAAATTTACAATCATGTTGATAGAACTCGCTGTTCTATCAACTGATCTCAGTGACATCAACTGATATCAGTGACATCAACTGATCTCAGTGAAATCATCTGATCTCGACAATAAACTTGTCTCTACAAAACCAACTGATCTCTACGGAACCAGCTTATTTTTACAAAATCAACCAGTTGATTTAGAAAGAAATCGACTACAACTAATAGCTTTCAGTTTTTCGTTCAATATCTCAATCAAATAATTCCACTATCCCTAGCTATAGTTCTGCTCTTGCGGAAGAAAACTGTCCAAAAGCAACAGGAAATTGGCTCACAGGTACTTGCTCAATATCCGTCTTGAAGTCTGAATGCAACTAGTGTTGTTCAATTGGTTTCTTTTTTAACATTTGGCCTAGTGGCTTTTTTTAATGGTTCATTTAGTTACCCGAGCAGACGAAAAAAAACTTGGGAATAACATTTATTGATATTTGAAAATACTAGGCCAATAACATTTTATGTTATTTATAACAAGATTTGTTATTCGTCGTTATGATTTTTTGTTATTGGATTGTTATTGTAATAACATACTAATAAAATTTTTAATTATTCTTCGAACAATTTTTTGTTATTATTTTTTGTTATTTTAACAACTAATCCGATCATCCCAATAACAGATGGAGGTATTCTTCCATAACAAAACATGTTATTCCAAAGTTGTTTTGGCTTTCAATCAATATCAGACCAATAACAAATTTGGTTATTAATCCCTTATGCAAAAATGTACTTTTTAAGAAGATTTCATGAAAATTTCTGTTATTTTAACAGTATTTGGTTTTGAATTGGCACGAATTTTGTTATTTCTGCCCGGGTAAGAACTCTAACTAAATAAAAACCTTTCAATTTAAATCCAAACAGAGAAAAGATTATGCAAACAATATTTACATTTTCGGATAAACTAAGTGAATCTCACTTACTAATCCCCCTCAATAAACTCCCCAAAAACCCCAGCACAAATTTCGCCATAGTTCCCAGTGTATCAACGACACCACTAAAGGCACAGTTTGAAATTGAGACTTTTCAAACAACAACATTATCCGAGCCCTGACTATTATCAGGCCAAAAAAGAGATGAAAATCTAGGAAAAAGGGGGTGTTGGGAGGGGCGGAGGTTACTTTTCCACAAAACAAGCGACAGAGAACGAAATGAACTGCCTGCGGGGGTGGTGGATTTCCACTCGGGCGATAGTGTGGGGTGGTGGTGGGGGTGGCCGGGCCAACCAAGTTACACTCCGCCCTGGCCTGGCACTCCAGCAGTTTTGCAATAGCTGTGTGTTATCGATTCAAAAATTTATAAATAGAGAAACGAGTGCAAAAAGCAATCTGCTGCTGGCTGCTGGCTAGATGATGATGATGATGACTGGGGCTTGGATAGGGGGTCGGAAGGGAAATTGTTACTACTTGTTCTGGAGGTACATAGAAGCTGTTACACCGTTTTTCGATTGTAACGGTGCAATCTGTGCGCTATGTACACGAAAGTTAGGGTGGTTCAAACAAGCTTGGAATTTAATGGTGCACATTAACCAGAGCTTTTGCAAAAAGATTTTTGCTGCACACAATTTAGTATCTTCAAACTACGAGAAATAAAATATCGATACAATTTTTGATCCATCGCCTAAAACACTCTCTTCAAAATTATTTTTATCAATGTTTGACAGTTTTAACAGATAAAATATTGCAAGATTGGGTTCTTTAGTTTGACAAATTAAAATATAATTTCTTGAAAGGGGCAGATAATTTAACTTAAAATTATTTTGTTAAATATTGAATATAAATCGAATTATTTCCGAGTTATCGTCAGTTGAAAAATGGAAACTTATTTGGTGACAAAGATAAAAAACTATTTTTTCACAAAATTTACACTTTACCCAACCAGCTGCCCGAACAAAAATGTCTGAAAAGGAAAACTGTAGGGAATGCTTTCAGCTTTCCCAAAAACTTCAACGTCATGAAAAAATAACTGAAAAATAATCATTTTTCGAAAATGTCAACCTTGAAATGCTTGTGACTTGAAAACGGTGCACTTTATAAAAAAAAGGCAAATAATTTTTATTACAAATTAGATTTTGCCTATAAATGAATTTGAATAATGTAAATTGATTTGTTAAACTTTGTATACCTTATAATCTATATTTTTCAAAATTTCATTTTTTTAGCTTTGGTACCAGATTTGGCACCATTCTTAATCCAAGCGCGACAAAGAAATATTCTTAGAAATGAAAAAAAAAAATCTCGTGTCGTTATGTTTTTTTTTTTTTTTAATATTGGGACTATTGAAACTTTAGGGAAAAAAATGTTTTCATAAATTCTACTTCTATGCAATTTTGGGACAGTATTTATGCTACATTTGGGTTAATTTTTTTATGTCAGAAAAAAAAATGTAATTTTGCGTCTAAAAATGTGTAAATTCATTATTTGTATAGTGTTTTGCCACTTGTTTAGTGTCAATTGGGGTAATCCACTTTAAAATTTTACTCCTTTCCATAAGCATTTTTTACTGTGTATTTTAACAATTCCCTTTTCTATTTTTTTAAATGAGGCTTGAAAATAGATTTTGTGTCCCTATAGACCTCGATCATAGCTGAGGGACAAAATCTTGAAATAAAATTTGTTCTAGCCTCAAAAGCTAAATAAAAAGTACCGTTAACCGGGGTGACATTGATAGCATTTCAAATTATTTTTGAAATATTTTTCAACTGGTGAGGTTTGTCTCAAGATTATTATTTTTTAAATACATGTACTGGGGTAGGCCACTTAAGGTCCATGCATTATTCTTGAAAAAAAAAAATAATAGTGTTTAAATAAAATAGTTGCTTTCAAAATTCTTATTTTGATTTCCGGGGTGACAAAGTCATATTTTTTGTTGTTAAAACCAGATTTAAAGTGTTAAAATTTTATTTTAACGTCTTATGTTCCATCACATAGGTTGCTGCTACAGATTATAAGAGAAAAAAAACAATGTTTTTGTTTAGTTTACTAAGTTTATGAACTTTTTAACAAAAACCATATAAATTTTAGTATTTTTTTTGAATGTCAAAACTTTCCCCAATATTTGTTAAAACTAGTTTTCTGCCCATGATCGCATAAATGTCTCATATGCATTTTCGTCACTTTTGAGTTATTGATGCAGTTTGGTTCAAAATCGTGTGCTCTTTCAAAAGAGCCTATAACATCCAGTACTTTGTTCTAGAAATCAGGAGGAAATCCAGTTTTTTCGTGAAAACTTAACACGTAACCTTATGTGTGGGACAAACTTGTTCAGCGTTTTTCTCAGCTTGCTGTTTTTGCATATGGGACATTTATGCGAACATGGGCAGTTTTGTTTTCACATTTTATATGAAATTTGTTCAACTAATAATGCCTATAAATTTGGAGATATTTTTTAATTGTGTTTCAAAAACACATAAAATTTATTATTTCCAAACTAATTTTATCTTCTCCTAGTGGAAAATTGTCCAAAGAATCCAAAAATGCCTTCCGTTTTACGATTCGAACCCATTTTAATTAAGAAAATCATCAACATTTTCTTTATTATAGTTTACTAACTTTTAGAACTTTTCAAAATTCGATGAAAACTGTGGTACTTTGAATACTTCTCTAACAGGGTCAGCATGATTCCATACTTTTCCGTACGTATTTAAGGTGTACTCTTCATTTTGCGGAAAAATCTCAAACCTATGAAAGTCACCCCGGTATACGGTATTTATTTATGAGTACCTAAATCGAATGTTTGCACTTTGTATGTCCAGCATTCAAAATTGTATGGAGACTTGCGAAAAACTGAAGATTTACTGAGTTCAATGAGTGTAATAAAAACATGATTATAATATGTGATACTGAATTTGAAATATTTGATTCATTTCTGAACTCTATCACAAGCGACCGTGGCAGAAAATAAATTGTTTGATACCTAATGACAAAATTTCAAAATTATGAAAATTATAGTTAAAAAAATGTGTTGATACATTTGTTCAACGTTAAATTGTATAGCTTATTATTGGAAATATAAGCAAAATTTATGTTATTGATTGAAATAAATCCCAACGCATTGGTAAACTTGCATGATCAATCCGACGGAAGAAACCCACAAAAAAGAAAAAAAAGTCACCATAAAATAGGGAAAAATCACAATAAATTCACTGAAATATCCAACACTTAAACAAAAAATTCAATATTGAAAGAAAAATCTTTTTTTTTATATTTTGTATGACCTTAAAAAATTTGAGAATGGACAATGTCAAGCAATGTTCACCAAGGTAGCGTGGCCGAGCGGTCTAAGGCGCTGGTTTAAGGCACCAGTCTCCTCGGAGGCGTGGGTTCGAATCCCACCGCTGCCAGAGATTTTTTTTTGCGCACGATGTTGAGTGTCACAACTGATTTTTATTTTGTATTTGATGTTTTATGAGAGATGAAAAATCATAATGTTGACGTTTTATAATTTTTTTTTCGAAAAGTGTGAATTTATCGAAAGTAATGCAAATTTAAAAATGACGTATTTAAGTTTTACACTGTATTGCAATTTATTTTCTCCAACCAAAGAGTGTTTTAAAGAATTCATATTTGTAGTATCAAAAAGAAATAATTGAGAAAAAGTTTCTGTTTAACTTTAAGTTTGTGACAAATAAAATACACTTAATAAATACAATGCAATCATGAATTTTTCAATAATTTTTGATTTTTTTTCAATATTATTCTCAATTTGTTTCATTTTTCAAAAAAAAAAATGTGAATCGCCCTACAGCTAAAATTTTGTCCAACATTAGAACAATCAAAACCGGGGGGATGCCATGTTTGCCGGGGGGCTCCACCGGAGAGAGGGAAAGTAAAAATGCAAAAGTCTGGACCTGTCCCCCACCGCCGAAAAAAAAGCAGGTCATCATTGGAGCCAGCCCGTTCCGGACCATTTTGCATTTTGCAAATAGCATATCACATTGCTGCGCGACACCATCCATAATGCAAAAAGTACACTCAGAGAGCTAACAATTTTTATTTGTTTTTGAAGAGGAGGGGGAGGAAAAGTTGTCCCAGGTTTGACGATACTGTGAAATGGCCAAATTTGGGCTTCGAGCGATCGATGCACAGTTTGTGATGGGCAAACAGAGTAATAAACTTTAGTGTAATTGACTTTGCCGGTGCTAAATACAGTTATTCCGTTCGAGTGTCAATTACCTCTTCCGGGCCCTGGCAGGTAGCTGAGACTCGGATTTAGGGCTGCGAGGCTTAATTAAATTATCCGGGCGTTACTGGAGGATTAAAAATTTACAAGCACGTGTTCCAATATGCATGGAATTTTAAATTTATGTCAACTTTTTTGCGCAGAGATGGATGGAAAACATTGTGTTTGTCAAAGTTTTATTATTCTGTTGGGAAGGGGAAAAGTTGTTTATTTCAAATTTATCGTTTACGTCGGATTTTAGATAAATTATTTAGAAATTGAAAAAAAAAGCTTCCTTTCTTATCAAAAGAGTTCACAAAAATACTTGAGATTTCAATTGTCCGGAATATTAAAAATAACCAAAACAAGCAAGGAATGCAAAAACGCAAAAAAAAATACTCCCCAAGATTTCAATCAATTTGCAATAAACCAAAACGCCTCAAGCTTTTCGTGAAAAATCATTTTCTTTATTCCAGGCGAAAACAAATTCCCTCGTCTCCATCGCTTGAACGTAAAAGGTTTCCTTTTCGGAAAATTACAAAAAAAATCACCTCAACAAAACGAAGTGAAAACCTTCCTTTACAGGTATTTGCTCTCCGCACATCCCACGGCCCGACTCTCGGTTTTCACTCCCAAACGCCGGGTAACGAAGAAGCAAGATAAGCTCGACGATACCCACTTTTCAAAAGACTACAACTTTCATCCTGGTTCGGCAAGTCCCCTTTCGGATAAAAAAGTGGAAACACTTTTCCTCCTTTTTGTTGTAACTGGTTGTGCTTTGCTGAAAATTCGCAAAAAAAGTGTTTTCATCCCCGTACTAGTGTTGTGCAGCTTTTCTTGTGTAATTCAAACATATTTTTTCAACAACTTGTTATTGTTCCAAATAAATTTTAATGCTCTCAAAACTGAACAAGGTTCATAATGTAATTCTTCAAGAAGATTACAATTCTCACAACCTTAAACTAAATCGTAAGTACACGGAAAAGTTCTCTTACAACTTGAACAATTTTAGATAAAACAATGCACCGTGAAGATAAAAGAAACCTTCCTGCTAGTATGGTTGGTTAATTTTGACGTTCTGGCATTTTCAGGAAACATTGCCTGGCCACCGTTCCGGAAACGGAAATAAGTTCTCATCGTTTTCCCACAAGCACTTCCACCACCATCCTGTTTTGCAATTCAAGCACAATAACACATCTTGGGTCTTTATTCGAGATAGTCTTTCCCAGCAAAAAAAAATAAAAAAAAATCGAATAGTTAGAGTCGTACACACCTAGATATATTTTGCTCAACAGGTAACTACAATCATAATCTTGGCCAGAACCGGAATCTCCGGAGTCGAATAACAGATGTGCAGCACCGAGATTGCATTCTGGACTTTGATTTTAAAGTTTTTTTTTAAGTGAAGGAAGGTGCTACGAATACTCTAAGGGATTGGTTTAGCTTTCCTTTTGAGGAAATTTGAATCTGTTTTACACTGGTCTGCAATACAACTAAAATTTAAAGTTATTACCTACTAGTTTTAAAATAAAATTAAATTAGAATTAGATAAAAAAAATATTTGTAAGCCAGTGTTAAACCCCCTTTTTCCACAAAAGAGGCAGCAACTTTTCCCCCCTCCCAGATGAAATGTTCCACTCGAGATTGTTTACAGTGTTGTTGATTCTTTGGCTCAAGTATTTGTCGGTGGTTTCCGGTTTCTGCTAGCTAGAAACATGCAGACCAGCTAGGAGCAGCTCGACGAAGGGGAATTTATTTTCCAATTATTGTCCATTCTGATCCGGCCTAATTGAATTATTTTTAATATTGCCAAAGCGCTGCTGTTAGGAAAAGACTCACTCGAGTGTTGCGTGAAGGTGTTTTGAGTTGTTGTTGGTGAAAATGTTTGTGCAAATTTTATGAAGAAGTCAATTTGTAGCAAATTGGTGAAGTAGTTTCATTTGGTTTAGTGGTTAAGTTTTGTTTTTTAAGCATGACTTAAAAAATAAAATAAATTAAAATTAAATAATTAAGGTCTATTTTTATGACCTACGCCGTGTTAGGGTGGTTCAAATAGTAGCAATTTTCTTCGATAATTGGAAAACTGTTCAAATAATCCTTATTCCGAACCTTTTCAACCGATAAGTTTGAATAGAATGTGATTGTTTGAGCTTTAAGAGATAAACAGTTTAAAGTTTCAGAAATCTAACTTTATATTTGAAAATGTCGTATGAAAATTCAAAATGCACTGCCAAAAAGTCAAAGTTTGAAAATTATTTTGAGGGAGGGAATGAACATGACATACTCATTGTTTATAAATCCACGTTATGTGCATTGTTTTGCTACATTGTTTTTAAAATTAATTTATTTTCTAACGAAGTTTTAAAGAATCCAATCAGCAGTTGTACTAGTCTATATTTTTTTCTATAATTTATCTATATCTTTTTTCTATAATTTATCTGAAAAAGAAACTTCTTAACTTGTTTAAATTTTGCATTATTTCGTTGCCTACAGTTTTCATGTTTGACTTTGTTGATTGGACTGCTGTTGTGATAAAGCATCTTTATGTTAAAATTTTGTGAAAAACAAGATTTCTCAATGCTATTTAAACTAGAACTCTTGCGCAAAAGATGGCTTTGAATTTCCTTTTAAAATGTAAAAATAAACTAAAATGAAAAATATAGTTTTTTTGTGAATTTATTTTTTGTCATAAAAAGTTAAATTTATTTAAAAATCTGGAATATTTTCCGTGAACCTAGTTTTTTTAAAAAGTCTCGAATCATAACCTAAAACTTTGCTGAGGACACCAAATCGACCAGATTTTTTTGTTTTATTTAAATTTGCTATTGTTTTATTATTTTAAAATTTTTAGTTTTGACTACACTTTTTGCAAATCTTTCTAAAATGTTTTTTTTTAATTTTTAATCAGCTGTTGAAAGGTAGTCGAATTTTTGAACTATGAGATTTTGGCATCAATTATTAAGAAGTCGTAAATTAATTTTATTAATAAATGAATTTAAAAGTTAATTTCAAAATTAAAATTAAATTGGAAATTTTTAAATTTAACTTTGCTCAACAAATCAGTGGCCAATAAATTTTGTATATAGAACTTTTAATTTTTAATGAAAATAGAGGTGCAATTTTCCTGTGTTCATACACATATTCAGCTTGTTTGGGCTCGCTTAAAAATATTTTTTTTGCAGAATTCCAAAAAATCGCAAAGAAAAAATCTTTTATGTAAATTCTGGAATATTTTGAAAACTTATGATTGGAAAACAGCTGAACTAGTATAAAATGCATTTTTTATTACTTTTTTCATTTTATGTTGAAACCATGACTTTTTATAACCATTTTTACAGTTATTTTTTTGAGAATGGTTTTGTTTTAAACCTAAAAAAATATTTGCAGCGGTCTTATTTCAAATTTTTGATTTAGGACTTTCATAAACGAACAGTTCCGATTTTATGTTAAAAAAAACAACACATTTATATCTTTTTCCGATATTTCCGTAAACAATATTTTAAAATATTCAAAATAAAGGCCCATATTTGAAAATTTCAAACATTTACTAGATTTTAATATATCTAGTCTAAAGGATCGGTAAATTTTCCAAATATTTCGTTTTTTTACGTTGAATATCCTTAAAAATGGTAGCCGAGCTATCTTCTTTTAATAAAGCCATCCATTTTAGAAAAAACTAATTTTGTATTTTTTTTATTATTTGCAAGGCTGTGTCTCAGCAACATATTGTCCGAATCCAAACACCAATATTATTAAGAATTTCCTCTGCTCTCCGAAAAAAAGCAAATATAACTATTGGACAAAGATATAATCATAATTTTACAAAAAATTAGGCATCAATGAATATAACTTGAAATGATGCATTTCATTTAACAAACTGTTAGGTTAGTTTGGATTGCAAATTCAATTTTAATTTAAAAAAGTGAGGATGGCAAAAACTGAAGTCGTATTTATTTTTCAATATTTTTTCTAGAAGCACAATTTTACAAAATATCATAATTCAGCAGCAATTTTTTTTCATGTTTCTATATGGCTTAAAAGTTTCGGTTTTACGTTCTTTAAAACATATGAGAATATTAAAAAAATATAAGTATGATTTTTGGGAAATTGTTTTTTTGTGAAAAGCCTTCATCAATACCTACAACTTTGCTGAAGACATCAAATCGATCAGGAAATTGCTTCAAAAGATACAGATTTTCGAATATTATGGACATCTGCCAAAATTGTATGGCTTCTTTGTGCAGTGCAGGATGGTTTACATATTTCTCAATATCAATTTCAAACTGAAGAAATTGCATGTCAGAGCTAAAAAAATAACGCTGTTTATTTTCTCAATTTCAGATCAACCACGTGTCATCAATCTCCCAGTTCAATCCGATTAAACTAACACCGCGACAGCTCGTTTAAAAATCTCTTCGCGCAAGTAATCCGTGTGACCAATCGTAACACTCGTCGTCAAAACCCGCTCAACTGAAGCCACCAACAACAACGCGATTCCAATGTGCATTCATATCCGAAGCGACATATCCGGTGACAGCAGTGGCTGCAGAACCACCAGCACCACCAGCACCACATCCCTCCGGAGTAACGTCATCGGTAACGTCGGTAACGACCCGAGGGTGGTAATTGGCACAGGAAGTTGCAGGAGTAGAAGTAAAGGAAGCGGCAACAGCAGTAGTAGCGGGTCTTCGCGGGACGAACCGATCTGCACGAACTGCACGAACGAGTCGACAGTGTTGCCAACAGGGTTGGGGCAAGGGCTCGGGCGTAGTTGGGAATCATGAAAATTTCACCACCGAACGAACGAGGAAGCGTTAGGTACTGGAACTACTACTTCGACAGTGGAATCCACTACGACAGCAGCGGAGGAGGTGAAGCAGAACAAGCTAGTCAAGGCGACACCACCGCAGTAGAACTTTCGCAGTAGTCACACAACCGAGGATCACCGATTCTTAGTCTCTATCTCGAACAACTACTAACACACGCATTCACCAAAAGAAAAAAAAATACTCACATTCAGCGAGAACGAAACGAAAACGGCATAACTCACGCATCAACATACTGCCACACCACCGAGCAAAACCGAGAACAATAGCGAGCAGACGATCCGAGCCGACGACACCCGACCAGCAAAGACAACAGAAAAACTTGGAATTGGTTCCCGGATCTGTGCGCTAACGCTCACGATCGGCAAGCGGCTAGGGTGTCTCTCACTCACTCACTCACTCACCAATCTTCGTGACTGAACTGCCGAAGACGATTCGGCGAACGCAGCGCTGAACAAAAGACACGAGAACAATGCGAATAGAACTCTAACGCACTCAGCCGATACAACCTAACTTAAGTAGTCGTTTAAGAGTTGTATAGTAAGCTTAAATTGACACTTAAAAGTAATTGATATTGATTAATAATAAAAAAATAATAGCATATTACTCGTAAACATAACTATAATAAAGTTTCGTAAAAAGACAAGTTTGCTGCAATTCAATAATAATATCAATAGTACTTTAACAAATTTTCAACAAATTGAACTAATATTAACAATAAATAATATAAAGGAACAGGAAGTTTAATCCATCTTAATAATACAAAGACACATGTTCGAATAATATGTCTGGAAAAAAAACTCAATAATAAACAGTGAAACTTATCAATGAAGAACAAACATCAACTAATAGCATATTGTTATTAAAATATTTAAAACCCCAACCAAAAAACCAAAAACCCAAAAAAAAAAAACGATTCATCACTACGAGTAATAATATCATTAGCGTAAACTAACTAACAAATTTGCTAAACCAACAAAACCCGGTACTGATACAAGACAAGTCGCGCTGACAAACAACATCCCCGAAGAGGATCACAAAATCCGGAACGACAACAACAACACAAGCACAAGTGGATTTAAATTACCAACAACTAGTAACAACCACAACAACAACAACAGCAAAGCAACAACGCGTCTGAGAACAATAACATAAAGCAAACAACCGCAACATTGACTCGAAAGAAGCGAAAGAGAAAGAAACAACGCAAAGGTCTCTCCGAACGACCCCTCGTCGACTGATCATACCACACAGTCACTCACTCGTCACTCATCGCTCATCGCTCGTCACTCGTCACAATCGGGCACAATCGTGGCTGCGATTCGTCGGCGTCAGCAAAGGCAGCAGCGTCAAACGGCAACGGCAACGGCCCACCAGCAATGAAGAAGATCCTGGTGATCGTGATCAAGATGATCAAAGATTTCTCCAAGATCATCATGCTGAGCCGGTACCACAACTTTCGGTGCTACAAGCAGCTGCGACTGTACAAGTGGATCATCGTGTTAATGCTGGTCGCGAACTCGGTGATGGGTGAGTACAGGGTTTTTTTTTTAAATTTTTAATGCTTTTGTCTTAATGTAAAATGCAAAGAACAAAAATTTTAGTTTGCGCTATCACAGGAAAAATCCCAAATTGTCGCTCTTTGTTCATGCAACAAAATTCGGTTAAAATAAACTGAAAAAATCAATTTTGAGATTAACCGGTTTGGTGAAATGCAGGGTGGTTACCTCAAATATATTATGTATTTACTAATCTAATCTAATCTAATCTAACACAAACGCAGCCAGTCCGATGAAAGCATGCTGGAAAGTCTTGTGATTAGATTACGCCCCAAGCACTTTTCTTGTCAATATTAATAATTGCAGTACATCCGAGAACACCCGAAAATGTATTACAAAAACTAAAGCGGCCAGCCCTACTGCGTTGTGTTTGCCGCAGAGAGGATTCTGAGAACGGATCACATTTCACAGAATCTACAGGGAAGGAAGGATGCGTGGACATACCGTACCAAACGCTCCGAATCAGTTAGGTGTGGTGTGTTAGTGTAAATTTGGCAGATAATTATATTTTTAGGAAGGAAGTGGAACTGGGTAAATGTTAATTAGGGAATGGGAAAGAAGGTGAGGAGTAGGAGGGTTATTTAATTTATAGTATAATGTATAGTATAGTATAATGATAATCATTTAGTAATATAATCATCTAGTAAATAATTATGGAAAGCTCTCACCAAGAAACAGCAAATCTTCAAAAGACACAACCGGATGGTTTACCAATCGTCAGCTCCTAGGTTCTTCTCAAGAGACAAGCCGATAGAAATACGTGGAAGTGTTTCTTTTGCTATGATCTTTCCTATGTTTATAGGACCCTTTTTTACTGAAAAAAAAAATCTCTGGAAATATAAGAAATGAAGTTCTAAAAGCGAATGTTTAAAAAACAGAAAAAAAAAATCACTATTTTTATCAAAAATATTTGTTAGAAAAAAACGAAGGTATCCATGAAAACAAAAACCGTTTGCTGTTTTTTGCAAATGTCAAACATTTAAATTCCAAATAATGAAAAGAAACCTTGATTTTTTCTCAAAATGGAATTCTCTCACCGGGATTTGGGTACATGGTCCTTATCAACGACCGCAACGAAGATTTTCTTGCCATTTGTGCGATTGTGGCTCCAACTCAGCTTAGCGGCGTCTTCCCATAAAAGCAGCAGATCAGCAACGGCTCCTGGTTCTGCCAAATCCACACAAGGAATCGAAACCCGGATATATCCACCATCTCCACCATTTCCACTGACACTCACAAGATCCTCCAGAACTAGCCGATATGATAGAAATCCTCAGAAGACGACAAAAAAAAACGCGGATCGAAAATTCAAACCAACCGTTCGCGATCATAGCTTACCTCGATCTCTAACCTCAAATATATTATGTATTTACCAGGAAAAACTCGAGATTTTCTATAAAAAACAAGTTTTTTTTAATTCTCAGCTATTTTTTCTACCGATACTCATCCCAGGTGTGTCATAATACAGTGATTCTAGAAATCAAGTCAAGTTTATCTTCTATCTGCTTTTTAGTCGAAAGTTCTAGACAAAAAAAAAGAATTAAAAATTCTTAATAAAAAGTTTCACAAATTTCAAAAGATAACAAATATAATTTCATCATTTTTGAACATTTAAGATTCAAAATTTTAAAAATGTATTAAAAGATTTAAATTGTTTTTAAAATTCTAATTTAAAACGTTAAAAAATTAAATAATAAAAAAAATCTCAATTCAAAATACTTTGAAAGTATTAAGTAAAATCTCGATCTGCAGTCGAATGCTCTACCACTGAGCTATACCCCCTTGTCGGAAATGGGTGTAGGTCATAATTTTTCGTTAATTTGTTTCAAGAGTTTACAAGATCAACGAAAGTCATTCTTATCAAGAGATTCATGGTTTCATTTCATAACAATTAGGCACAAGCTTGTAAAAGAGGTTTAAATTAGTTCAGTTCAGCACTTTGACGTTCAGTTATAGCTTCTAAAAGGTGTTTTGACCCTAATAGAATAATAAATAGCTCAGTAGGAAGTGAGTACGCAAATTTCTTTAAAAAAATCTGGAGTTTTTTTTTTAAAGGACCAATAAAGCAAATCTTTAGTTTTTTGCTTTTTGGGTGTTTTTCAATACCCCTGACTCAAGGCGGTTTTAAAAACATCCAAAAAGCAAAAACTGGAAATTTGGTTTATTGGACCTTTTTTTTTAAAAAAAACTCCAGAATTGTAAATATTTTTTTTAATGAAAAAAATGACAAATTGGATGAAAATAATACTGAATCCTTAACTCGAATTGACTGATATGTTTCTAGTTCTAAAAGATATCTTTTGCCTTTTTTCAATATTTTTATTTTGTTTTTGATATGGTTATTGCTTATTTTTCACATTTAATTATAAAATTACATCTTTGGCTTTAATGTTGCAACAAATTGCGTTAAGTCAGAGGAACGCATGTCTATTTTGTTCCAAAATATGCGAGATTTTGAACATTAACAAGGCCATGACCATGTTATGAACAAGGTCATGTGCACAGTTGACCTCAAACAATACTTTTCAAAGCATCATATACATCACAAATGCACATAGCATGAAATTTACATTAAAAATGGGAAAGGCCGTAAGAATTGTTTATCTCTTTGCAATACATTTTACCAGTATCATTGTTGTAAGCCACATTATTTCATGAAAAAGAGTTTACGTTCGATCTTAAATAAAATAAACTTTTTTTTGATTCGCAAATTGAGCTGCTAAAAATATTTTTTAAAGTTTATGTCGTCCTCCTTTCACTAAAGCCATTACAAATTTAAGTATAGTTTTAGTCTCCCCGTCTCTTTCATCATTTTTCTATAAAAATAAGGGGCAAAAGATTTTTTTTTAAACTTCTTAAATCGATGGTAAACTATTCAAAACAGATTCGTGTTTTTTCAGTCAAATAAAACCGTTTTAATTTCATACATTTTTTGAATTTCGGGTCTATAGACCGGAAAAAATATGCTGATTTTGAATGATAATTTGGCTTGAAATTAGAAATTTACTCGACTATAACTGAGGGACAAAAACTTTAAATATAATTTGTACCAGCCCATTTGACTCAAAAATTCACTTTCTCGCGTTTATAAGTATTTTCTGCATGATTGAACCAGTTGAATAATATTTTTTTTCTGAAAATTCGTATACTATTTATAAGTTTTTTTTTGTATTTTGATTTGAACCAAAAAGTTTATTTTTGACTTTTTCCAAATTCAGAATTGTGAGACCAAACTTTTGAGAATATTTTAGGAAAAAGATTTTAACTTTACGGAAAAAATCATAAATTTATTAATATTTTTCCAATTTTCGGAAGCATAACTGTAATGCAGTGAAACCTATTTTTACGCGGTGCATTACGTTTTTCTGGAACGACGCAACATTTTTGCAATGTTTTAAAAGCAATTTGTTGGTTTTGCTCAGATCTACAAAACGCATTTTGAAGCTTGCAAAAATATTGCATGGTTTAGGAGAAATCTACGAAACAAAAAGCGTAACGCCATCGCGTAAAAAGAGGTTTCTCTGTAATGCATAAAACATTTGTGATACTTTTTCCTTAGAAATTAAAAAAAAAATTAGAATACTTTTTATCCGTTGCAGGCCCTGCAAATTTTATACCAAGTTTTTGTTCAACCACCTTTATTTTTTTGAAAACTAGGTGGGCAAAAAGAAATATCCGTAAATTCAAATTTGCATAGAAATAACGCGAACAATCGTTTGTTCACTACTTAGGTTAAAATTTAAACGTTTAAATGTTAAAATAACATTAAATTATCAATTTTTTGAAAAAAAAAACACTAAAAATAGAGTGTCATAAAGCACTTTGTGATTCTTTTAAAAGGCTTGGTTTCCGAAATTAAGTGTTTTATTCTTTATTTGTTCACCTAACATTAATATCACATAAACTTGATTTTGTTTTGACAAACTTTACCTCCTCCATTTTTTTTGTTTCAGTTGATTAAGAGTGTCAACTTTTGAGCTAAAGAGCATGACAAACAGATTTAATTTAGCCAGCTAGCTGATGGAAGAAGTAGTATTTTTTTAAAGTTTAGAAAAAACTCTCGTTTTTTTCGAAAAATTCTTTTGTGATATTTTCATTTATTTTTCAGGATTTCGAAAAATATGGTGAACCAATAATTTTTGCTTCCTTTTGGAAATATTGTTTTCAAATGAATGAGACAATTTCACAAAGGTATTTATTGACATTGAAAATGTGATCACTACTTTTCAAGGTAACGTCGTTTGAAAGATGATTGATGATTAGGTAGCACCTAAAAATATTATTTTTTTTATTTAAATTTTTTCAAAGACAATTTCACATGTACCAAAGGTCTTAGCTACAATGTCAAAAAAATAATAGAGAATTTGAAAATAATTATTTCAGAGATGGGCAAGGATAAACTTGTTTCAATTTGATAAAAAAAATACGAAAGTATTAACCTAAATCAAAATTGCACAGGAATGCATTTGGTTGCAAATTCAAATAAAGCTGAAGGCTGAAATAAAAACGTCCATAATGAACTACACTTGACGCTTTTGGTCTTTTAAAATGTATCGAAAATTTGTCAAAATCAAGTTTTTGTGATAGAAAGTTTAAAAAATTGAAACCGTTTTGCACGTGCTAATTTTGTTTTCTGAAATTCTTAATTATAACCTCAAACCTTACCTAAGATACATTTTCAAGATACAGGTTTTCGAACGTTTTCATATCACTTTTTGTATGGACAGCTCCCATGTTTGTATGAAGACTTGTATTTAGAAACTAATTGTGCATAATGACTTATTTGGACCAAAGGAATCAACGAATAAAGTTTCATCCTGATCAAAAAATGCAACGAAAAGTCGATTTGCGAAAACCTGCTTAAATCTGGTAAAGTCAATCGATTGATCAACGCTAATAAAATGACCCAGAATCGCGCGTCTACTCTCTGTTTTAAGTAGCCGACTTTATCCCAATTCCACGGTCGAGTGGAACCTTCTAGACGGGACTTCGACGAACGCTGCCTGCAGTTGGCCCGGATTGCTAGGGGGAAAAAACAAAGAAATTATCTCACTCCCATCTTGGTCGTCCCCAGAGCAACGATGAACGACGATGTCCCAGTATTTTTTTGTGTCTGAGCTGCGGAGCTTCTCATTAGTTATCCTCATCCCTGCTGGGCTGCCTTGGGATACCTGGCCTGCCTGCCAAGACCGTGCCACGCGCTGAAAGATTAGACAAGTTTCAGGTTCGCTTTGTGAGGGTGGATTTGTATTATATTCGGTATCACAGTAAATAATGTTGAAAAAATGCCTGTTGTCATTCAATAAAACACAATTTGAGGAAAAAAAAATCAATTTTCAAAAATATTGAAAAAATATTCCGAACTTAAGTAGTATCTTTAACATCTGATTTTTATCGGTTCACTGGACTCTAAGACAAGAAAACTGATGCTGTTGAGCAACGAATATCGCATGACGCTTGGCGTTGAGAGATGGCGAGAGTAAGTCAGCAATGCAACAACGTGCTGAGGAGTCCTTTGCCAAGCTCAAGATGGCATGCTGACACGAAAACCTTGGAACTGAAGGCTGCTACTCCGAACGACTCCAGCAAACTAGGGCACAAGACCAGCATGATGGACGGAATTGGCTTCGAGAGCCTTCGAGTAACTGGTTTAGGGGATTATTGTGAGTAAGTCTATTTGCGATGATCTTCACAATTAATTTAGAAAAACTCCAAATAAGATAGGGAGTAATGTTGAAATTCATCATGCTGAGCAAGTAATAGAAGGGAAGAAGTTTGGTGACAAGTCAAGAAATTGACCTCTCCTGAGTTGAGCTGTTCTTCAGAACATAAACTTTTCCGTTTGGAAAATCAATATTCTAGAACAAGCGTTCACACCTGAGGTCCGGAATTTCCACACACACACATTCAACACAAATAGAGGTACAAATTTAGCTCAACTTGTAGAAGAGCCGCCCTTGTCCGAAGGAGCAGTGTGACATCACGCCGGTATCCCCCCTCAGTTGACACATTGTTGATGTGGACGACCTTCCGGGAAGACCCGTCCCAGCCCAACCCAGCACTATACTCCATCAACACAGTTGCGACACGATGATGGAAAACCTTGCCCCTATACGCCACGTTGAAGAAGATGATCTGGTTCAAAGAGAGAGAGCTTTTCCTGGCACAACAAAAACAAAAAAAACGGTAGAAAAAGAAAAATGGCGAACCCGTTTCTTCGCTGGCAACACTGGTCGGCGCTGACGGTGGAAACCCCTCCCGTGAGAGCGACAAAAGGTGAAAACTTAACCTAATTTCACCCAACTTGACTTGGGATAAGTGTGTACTCTTGTGTGCTTGTGGGGGAGGAGGCAGGAGGTCGGATTGTGGTGACTGCTGCCGGTAAGGACCCCTCTTCGGCAGAGGGCGTGGGAAAAAGGAAACTTTTCATTGTCTTATCGCTAGTTGAGCGCGCACTCGTTCGTTCGTTCGTTCAAGTCGTCGTCGCGTCCTAACGTGTTGATTAAATTTTCGAGCGAGCGAGCAAAGAATAGAAATGTAGAGCAAACATAACCCGGGGATTATGGATTCTGGGCGGACGGTTAGGATGATGGTTGTGGGTCGGATGAAGGAGGATGTGAGGGTGGAATTGAGCTTCACGATGAAGAAATAGTGTTCTTATTTGTGGAATTGTTTAAAATATTACACACATATTTTATGCATGGATTACCAATTCAGTTGGCAATTTAAATCTGAAATTAATGTTTAAACGCGTAGCACCTCCTATGAAATTTACCTCATTAAAATTTCCATTCTTAAATTTCTTATTGGAAATGTTCAGCAACGAGTTCTGAGTGCATAATTGGCAAAGGGAGCGCGTGGTCGTAAAAAAATATTCGGAGTGAAAAGTGATGTTTTGTGATTTTCAAAGCCCTTCCTATATCATCGTTTAGCGGAAAGCACGGCGTCGGGTGGACTTTGTTTAAATTTTTCGAATAAGGTTTTTTTTTTGCGGTGAAAAAGCCTTTTCTATATAATGACGCACTGACAATTTGGATCGTCGAGTTAATAGTGGAGCAAAATAACTGTGTGTGAGTGATTTTGTGTGTTAACCAAAAAGACCTTCCTATATCATCGTTGATCGGAAGGCTCGCCGACGGGACTGTTATGAAAGTCCTCCCCATAGCGTCGTAGCTCGAGAGGCATCGAAAAGCCAATCCTACTAACCAAAAAAAAAAAAAATAATCACGTGATGCTTGAATGAGATGTTGTGGATTCAACGGTCTCAAGCGGTATCAACAAGTATATAGCGAAAAACTATCTGCTTGACGAGTCTGCAACTTCAACTATCGGACCAACATTCCTCCCTTTCGTTGAACTGCAGGCTTCTTGGGAGGGCGCCGGTATTGACTAATAAGGTAGGGATCTTCAGAGGTTAAACAGTGAACGGATGGTTGGCTCATACTGATCATTTTTGATTTATTGTTTAACTTCAGCTGATCCGTCAATAACGGAGTAGCAGCTCATTGGCAGCCAACCATGCTCGTGCTCATGCTCTAACATGTAATTTGAGTTCTGCGACCCAATTTAAGTCAAATTTGCCTATGAATTTACTATTTTTTTTAGTACTGTAACACCGCCATTCTTTTAGACTGGTACAAGTTTTTTTTCATGTCTTCGAAAATCTTTTGAATTTGGGTGAATTATGGATGTACAAAGACGTAAAAGCAAATCTCTACGAAATCGGTATTTTTTCTTTATTTTTAATTTTTGTATTTTTTAATCCGGATGAATTTTTTTTACGCTTTCGGTATGCCCAAAGAAGCCGTTTTACTTCATCATTTTGTCCATATAACTTTCCATACAAATTTGGCAGCTGTTCATACAAAAATGATTTATGAAAATTCGAAAATCTGTATCTTTGGAAGAAAATTTTTGATCGGTTTGGTGTCTTCGGCAAAGGTGTAGGTATGGATAAGGTCTTCACTGATAAAATATGATGCACGGTAAAACAAAAAAACTTGCCTTCTATTGGATGGGAAAGTAAAACGTCGGTCCATTTGCGTAAAAGAGGTTTTGAGTGACTCACCACACATAACCTTCGGATGCCTAGAAATGAGCAGAAACTTGCAACAGAGCCCACAAAAGACTCGGGGGTCGTTAAAGTGGATTGCTTTGCTTTGGTAAAACAAAATTTGGTGATTTTTAATATCACTTTTTGTCACTTTAACTTTATTTGCAAAAAACACTATTTTTTTTTTACTTTCTGATATGTTTCAGGAGACATCAAATGCCAACTTTTCAAAAAATTCTAGAACGGGCAAAAAATCTTTGACCGAGTAATGAAATTTTTAATCGCAAAAAATTTTCAACTTCATTTTTCGATGTAAGTTAAAATTTGCAATCAAAAAATACTAAAGTGAAATTTTGATAAAGTGCACTGTTTTCAAGTTAAAGCCATTTTCAGGTTACTTTTTTAAAAATAGTCGAGGTTATTAATTTTTTTAAAATAGTGCCCATGTTTTCCCAGTCTTGAAAAAAATATTTTTGAAAAGCTAAGAAAATTCTCTATATTTTGCTTTTTAGAACTTTGTTGACACGACCCTCAATTGCTGAGATATTTCCATGCAAAGATTAAAAAACAGGTAAATTGATTTTTTCCAAGTCTAAGTAATATTGACTGTTTGGTCCTTTTGGAAGGTTAGTTGTTTAGATAAGATCTTGCCAAGAATTGAAATTATAAAAATATGATTTTTTAGGTGTTACTCATTAGGCTCTCGATTTTTAATCGATGATATTTTGGATTTTTATTTTATTTTTAAAAGTTCGAATCAAGAGAATTTTTTTAACTTTTTGAAACAAATGTTTGAAGATTTTTAAATCACTACTCACATTTCAAAAGGGCTTGAATTGATTTATTTGGTTTAATTGAAAAGTTACTAGTTATTTTGATAAACTAAAAATATTGTTTTCAAAAAGTTGTGAAAATTTCATACGAGTTTGATATTAAATCATAAAAACTGGATCACATAGTTTCCAAAATATCATCGATGGAAAATTGAAAGCAGAATGGAGTAGCACTGAGAAAAACAAATTTTCTATTTTCATTTATTTTTTGCAATGCAATCTCAGCAGCCAAAGGTCTAACCAACCCGTGCAAGAAATAAAATTTTAGGGAATTCCCACAGCTATTTGAAAACATCTTTTCCGAAGATGGACGGGGTTGGATATTATTAAAAAAGGTATATCTAATCAAAATTTTTCAAAAGCACTTTTTGATAGCAAACTTAATTTTATATCCAAAATCAATTTTGTGATATATTTTGATTTTTTATAAAAATTGAAACCAGGCCGAAATTTAAAAAGTTAAATCAGGTACTAAAGCTCAAAGACATTTTTTCGCCTCCTCCTTTCAAAATTGACCGATAGGGGTTCTCTCAAATTCCGAAAGTGTCCCCAAGGGTAATCGGTTCCAGATTGGCCAGAATGGATCAGTGAACAACGGCATGACCGTATATTGACATATCTTTCAATTTCATGAAGTTTGATATGTCGGATTAAAGGATTTATCTCATATTTCGGAAGTGTCCCCAAGGGGCCTCCGGTAACCGGTTCCAGATTGACAAGGATGGCTCAGCGAACAACGGCATTAAGTAACTTTAATGGATCAATTTTAACCATCATGAGAGTATTGGTATCACATATACGTTAAAAACAATAAAGCATGAACTTTTCGGATGTTCCCGATTTCCGGAACCGGTAGGTCACCTGGCCCAGATATTAATATTTGTGGTCAAAACACAGGTAAAAACCTGTCGAATGAAATCCGAATCATCCTGATTGGTTGAAATTTGCCGGAGATACAGGTCGTCAAAGTTAGGGTCTCGAAAAGGTATTTTTTCGATTGTAGCCGATTCCCGGTGGCCACAGTGACCAAATCCGGGTTTCCAGGTTGGTTTCGGAAAGAAGTCGTCTTAAGCTTTCATGTGTGATCAAAAGAATCAAAATCGGTCGAAAAGGACCCCAATACCTTTAAAGTAACTTTTTTTTATTGACGCTCCCCTAGAAGTTGTCCGAGGTTTATTTGTTTTGTGAAATGTGTATTTATACTATAAAATTAATGTTAGAAAAGGCTCTAGCATGTATATAGCAAAAGTTATGGCAAATTTAATTTTCAATAAGGCCGAAAGGACCCCAATACCGTAGGAAGGTTAATTAAACCATAACCTACTTTAAAATCTAAATTGAAAAAAAGTCTCAACATAAGTACTCGCACCATTTTTCATGATTTAATCATTAAAAGAATATAAATTCAACGGAATCGTTGTGATGTAGCATCTTTCCCATCTGGTTTGTATGCTTTGCATGCTTTGATATAAATTAGTTATATTTAAACACAAAATCAAGAACCATGACTCCAGCATAACAAAACAAAAACTGTGCCACCCCTGCTTGGTGGCGTGCCCTTTCGATCTCCCATTTTCAGGGAGCCTAAAACTTGCCCAAATAAAGTGCTAATTAATCTTATCCTCCTTTCTGTCCCTTCCTGGAACTATAAGGACCAAACATTCCAGCCAAGGCCACAGTGTATACTCTGGTGATGTCCTTCTACAGAGGACTTCCGTCCTTTAATTTCCGCTCACGCGCGCCCACCCATCTTGCGGGAGGAGGTGATAATCGCCTTTTCTTTTGCTCCGTCACAAAGGGCCATTTTCTCCGGGGTTGGAATGTTCTCACTGGATTTGTTTTGCCAGTCGGAATTTTCATTGGTCCAGCAATGCTGGAAGATAAATTGCATTGCTTTGCAGTGAGGTGGAAACGTTTTTTCGAGTTTCAGGTGAAAAGAAGAATGGAAATTTCTGTGAATTTTCCTAAAATAGATTTTGGCTGAAATTTGATTTCCAGGACCATCTTGAATCACTTTTTGTTTCTTCAAACGACGAATTCTCTGGACTCCTCCAAGTATTTTACCCTCATTTAACCAAACTCCCCTGGCAGTCCTTACGGCCAGCCCCATATATTTCACTTTAATCTATTCTCGGTCTGGTGCTCGCGAAAGCCATTTAGCTTAGGATTTAATTTCGCCACTCTTGGTGGCTCCCGGGGGAGCATTCTCAGGTCCACCACCCTCCTCCTCCTCCGGTTGGGTTTCTTTGGGCCAAGTTCCAAGTTTCTGTGTCCTGCCTGGTGCCAGTAGTGTGTGGTCAGTGGTGGGGGTGGTCCAAGTTGGCACATCCAAACGGAGATTCTTTCCCACGTACGTGCCATACATTAATACTGGAGCAGGACAACACATCTCTCTAGCTCTGCTGTGAGGCCAGGATTAGAACCGACCATGGCGAGACTTTAATCTCCAAAGCTCCAATCCGTTCGCCGATGGGAAGGGGCCAGGCGAGCTCGTTTTTTTACGGCTCCCTGCTGTTTCTTCTGCCACATTAAGCAAATTCATTATTTATTCATAAATTTCTGAACCGTCGTAATAATACTCATGTGGTATGCCAGCGAGTGAGCTGCCATGTGCTTTTTGTCACTCTTTTGCTCTCTCTGTCTCTCTCTGGGTTGACTTGGCACACACTCGACTTCGGGTGCACATTTTAAGGGGACACAGGCAGAGTTCTAATCTGACGGTACGTGGCTCAGTTGGTGGGAGTTCAGGGAGACGTTTGAAACAGTCTGTTATGGATTTAAATTTGGACAACAAATAAACATATGATCAAAATGATTAATTTGATAATCTTTTCAAATTATGTAAATATTGAAATTAAAAAAAAAACAGAAAATCAAACATAAATTTATCTTAAACAATGAAGCCATCTTGGTTTCGTCCGTTGAAAACAAAAACTCGGTTTCATCAGTTAAAAAGGAAGGCTTATTTTGTTATTGAATTTATTGAGCTATGGATAAAACAAATGCACAAGTGTCGAAAATACCACAATTTTTCAAAAATATTAAAAATTAACCTCAATTTATTTCAAGATTCATGTTTATTTGTAAAACAAAATTGCAATCTTAAAGAATTTCGTTTTCTCAAAAATATGCATCGTTTTTTAATTATTAGATTTTGGGGTCAATTATAGTTTTGAAAAAGTGTATTAGAATTTTTCGAATAAGAACAAATTTAAAATCACTCAATGAGTATCTTTAAAACAACATTAACTATTGAAAATACTTTAAAACACAGTTTTCAACGCTTTTAAAATGTACTGATTTTTATTTAAAAATACTAGAATCTGGCACTAAATAAGTGCCTTAAAATCTGTATCTCGGAAAAGGGTTTTGGTGAACAATTTGGCGTCTTGAGCAAAGTTGAAGGTTATGACGAGATAATTGAAAAAAATTACCACAGTAGAAAAATAACTTAGTTTTTATTATCTTTTTTTGACAAAAAGTATTTCAGGAACCAACAAGTACAACAAGTCATTCTTCATATTTTTCCGGGAAATTGGAAAAAGTATTTTAAAATTCCGTGAATTTCCGGTATCCCGGGATATTTTTGAAATGGTCATAACAATATTTTTTCAGTACATTTGTTATGGTTTAAATCTTGAAACCATAGAAATTATTGATAAAGAAACATTTAAATTTGGAAATTTAGGTACTTTGTTGTGCTTTTAATTCGATCGCAATTGTTTAACCAATTTACCAATTTAACCAATTTTTTTTAACTAAATCAGTTTAAATTTATTTTGATAATATCTGTTAATAAACAAAATAAAGAAAAGAAAGAGAAAATACAAAAAAAGTTTTGGTAATGATTTTTTTTAATTAAGTTGTATAACACACTTTTTCAAATTATTTTTTACCAGTCACTACAGCCGACTGGGGTAAATCGTAACTATAGATTATATGGATGGGGACAATAGATTTTACAGCACTGAATTTGGAAATCAAAGGTATCATTCAGATAAACTACAAATTCTAGTTTTATCTAAAATCAACGAAAAATATCAAAACATTGTACAACAATATGGCTTAAATAGCTGTCCCAATTCGTTACTTTTGTCCTGATTGGCCAATACCTAAGAAAAAATGATGAACTATAAACAGTTATTTGGAATAAAATAACATTTTCTTATTAAAAATTCAAAATGAATAATTAAATAACTAGGAATTTTCCCGGATCTAAACACTAAAATTTCAACAATTTTCTCTAAAAAGTCAAATCGATACATGCACAACCTACTTTTAATGCTTAAGAGTTTCTTTCGAATACTAAGTATTCATAAGTTCCACTATTTTCACAAGAAAATCTTACACTACAATAAAAATAATAAAAATTCCCGGGATTTGAAAATTCGCGAGAAATCTGTTCGGAAAAATCACTGGATGCTCTTGTTTCAGAAAATTTTCTCTCAAGAAGATACGTATTAAAAAAAATATGAGTTTTCTATAAAACAAGAAAACAAACTCTAAGAAATAAAAAAATATTTCATACGCAAAATTAAATTACTAAGTGAAAATAACATAAACTTTTTTCCCTTTCGTTTTCTAGTCATTGCTATTTGAAGGTTGGTTTTAGATGTCAAAAGTATATTTTTGATTTTTTTTAAATTTTGTCCCTACAATTTTCATTTATGAACTTTAATAATTCGAAAAAGAATCTTTGAGATAAAGAATTGCGATGAATAAAATTTGATTTTTTCTATTGAATTAAAATTATATTCTTTTTTCCAACTGACGATAGCTTGGTCCGTTTTTTCAATGTAAAAAATGAAATCATTGTTAATTTTTCATTTTTTGGATTAAACATTTTTCCAAAATTTTATCATTTCAAATAAGCATAAATCATGTTGACATTTTGACGCTTTTGAATGTTACATTAGATTTTTTTATTTTTATTAATTGGCCTCATTATTTCTCTTAAGAGCAATTCCAGCTCAAATCAGGAATTTTTCTGGTACTTTTGTACCCGACCCTCTCCGATTTCAATGAAACTTTGTAGACATGTTATCCTGGGCCTATATAAGCCATTTTTGTGTATATGGAGCCAATAGTACTCGAAAATAACATTTGAGAAGGGCGTAAGGTATTTAAATATTTTTGTATTTTGTAATTTAAAAATTACTGTATCTCAAAGCCGTTGCGTCGTATCAAAAAATGGTCAAAGACAAACTTGTAGGAAATTGGAGGCCTTTCTGAAAATATACACTGAAACAAAAATACACGCCACATCAATGGGATTTTTTGATTTTTAAGTCTAAAACTTAAATTTAAAGGTGATGTCACGATTTTTTTTCCTTAAATTTTTTTGAGAAAATAGCTTATAATGTTACCAAAAGTCTGACGAAAATGCAGGATGGTATGTCTCTCCTAAAAAAATACAAAAATCATTTACCCGAGCAGACGGTAATAACTTTGAAATAACATTTTTTGATATTTGAAAATACTAAGCCAATAACAATTTATGTTATTTATAACAAGATTTGTTATTCGTCGTTATGAATTTTTTGTTATAGGATTGTTATTGTAATAACAGTTATGTAATAAAGTTATTTTTCGAACAAATCTTTGTTATTATTTTTTGTTATTTTAACAACTAATCCGATCATCCCAATAACAGTTGGAGTTATTCTTCCATAACAAAAAATGTTATTCTCAAGATGTTTTTGCTTTCAATCAATATCAGACCAATAACAAATTTTGTTATGATAACATAAAGTGTTATTCAACTCTTATGCAAAAATGGAATTTTCATGAAGAATCCATAACACTTTCTGTTATTTTAACAGTATTTGTTATTGAAATGGCATGAATTTTGTTATTACCGTCTGCCCGGGTACCTAAACTGTTTTTTTGAAAAGTGGTCTCTACGTCAAAATTTTTTAAAACCAGTAGTGGAGATCGACTCTCCAAACAATTTTACATAAAAGTCTCCATATTGACCATTGTCCTATGTCCAGTCCTTGGGAAGATACAGCGGTTTTAAAAATAAAAGTGTTGACAGACTTGGTTTTTCAGTTTTGTAAATATTTTTACCGGAAAGCTCGTTCAATTTCCCATAAGTTTGCCATTGACAGCCTTTTGATTTATATCGCAATTTTATATGGAAATAGGAGACTAGAATGGAAACACCGAATGAATAAAAATGGCTTCTTTTTAGGCAAGCCCCCTAAAAAGCTTCAACCAAAAAAAATCATTAAATGAAATGGCCGATTTTGAGGTAAACTGCTTCATATCGTTCTGAAAATTCTCTCTCAAGATATTTACATATTGTTGACTTTTTATTCAAAACTTATGCCAAAATTTGACTATGATTTTGGCCGGACATAAAATACATTTTTTTGTCATAGCCAAGACCCCCACAAAGTTTTAGCCAAATCAATAAATAAAAAAAAACATTAAGCAATCGGCAAATTTTGCAGAGAATTCTAAGGATATTGGTACTCTTTTTTAATTTAAGTGTTGTAGAGCTAAATTTGAATTAGTTTAAGGCTGTCGCAAATACTTTTTGACATTTATGTCCCTTGACTCTGACAGAATAATATTTATTTCTGAAAAGCATAAATTATAAATCATGTGTTTTGAAATGTATTCTGTAGCAGTATGTTTGGCCTAATATGATTTTCAGTACAGACAGTTTCGATCAACATTTTGAAAACTTTTTTGTTGCCCCCGGAGTTTTTGAGCTAATTTTGAAAGAAGGCCTAAAAATCGGTTAATTTTTTTTGTAAACATTTAACAAAAATCAAGCTCAATTTCCAACCTGCTCAAGCTTTAGTTACTGTTGCTCCTGCAAACCCTCACCTCGTCAGAACTCAAACAGCCCGAGTACCCCCGGTGTGCGAGTGAGTGAGGAGGAATGTGTTTGAAGAATTTACATTATTAACGGTCCCGGAGCTTTTGTGTGCACGTGCAGAGGCTGGGCTGGCAGGCAGGCTACCAAACCAACCAGTCAACCGAAGTAGCATTTTTCTCTCCTCTGACACTCCACGGTCTGATACTGGTGGGTTGGGGGCCAGGTATCTGTACGTACTTTGTGGGTAAACACAGACAGGACGATACGAAGTGTGTAAAGGCACAAGTGCAGGCAGAGATGCTTAAAATGTGGATTTAGGTTTCTTTTCGGTAAACATGTGCATTAGGATGTAACAAAAATGACTTTTTGGTGGGCATTCAGGGGTTTGTTCCGGTGGGCATACTAAGCCTAAATCCCAAATATGAGCTTGATTGGACGTAACAGGAGCTGGCGCTCCGCCCTTCAATTTTAAATGGGATTTAACCCGTAAAAAAAGATTTTTTCAAAAATGTCACTTTTTGAGGCATTTTGGCCACCAATGCGTTTACCAAAAACATCACTGGCGTGTAGGCCAGATCCTTGCGCATCTTTTGGTATATATAAAATTGAAGTTTGGAGCATCCTGGAGCTCGGTACAGACCTTCAAAGTTTGGCATTTTTTCGAAAAATCGGTCCCAGCAAAATCAAATGGCGTCTCGGGCGTCGCAAGGCGCGACGCATATCTTTTTTGCCGGGGCCGATTTTTCGAAAAAATGCCAAACTTTGAAGGTCTGTACCGAGCTCCAGGATGCTCCAAACTTCAATTTTATATATACCAAAAGATGCGCAAGGATCTGGCCTACACGCCAGTGATGTTTTTGGTAAACGCATTGCACAGTGGGAAAAAAGGACCCAAAAAATTACCGCAACATGATTTCGCGCAAACCATCGATTGCTATACACCAAAAGCTTCGTTTTTGCACCAGGAACAATAATCCGATGAAAAATCGCACTGCACGGACCAGTGGTCGGAGTACAGGCCACCGGAAGATCCGGATTTTGGGAAAAAGTATCAGATTAATCCAATTGTGAACTGATAAGCTTTCTTCTACAATGAATAGTCATGCAAAACAATCCTAGAATAATATTAAATACCATATGACCCATCGGAACCGGTTCCACCGATCTCCGGTGGCCACATCCGGAACCGCATTAGGAAACAGCGTAAACTAGTCATGCGACGTATCAAACTTCTTGATTTTGGATGGAGAGTATCATTAAAATGAATTTTTGCCTCCGGTGATCGGTTCCCAGGTTCTCCGGTGGCCACATCCGAAGGTCATATTTGGCAAATTCCTGAAACCACTCTTGCGACATATCAAACTTCATATTTTTAAAAAAGGAGTGTGTAACTCATATCCCCATCCAAAATCATGAAGTTTGATACGTCGCACGACTAGTTTACGCTGTTTCCTAATGCGGTTCCGGATGTGGCCACCGAAGATCGGTGGAACCGGTTCCGATGGGTCCTATGGTATTTAATATTATTCTAGGATTGTTTTGCATGACTATTCATGGTAGAAGAAAGCTTATTAGTTCACAATTGGATAAATCTGACACTTTTTCCGAAAATCCGGATCTTCCGGTGGCCTGTACTCCGGCCACCGGCCCGTGCAGTGCGATTTTTCATCGGATTATTGTTCCTGGTGCAAAAACGAAGCTTTTAAGGTATAGCAATCGATGGTTTGCGCGAAATCATGTTGCGGTAATTTTTTGGGCCCTTTTTTCCCACTGTGCATTGGTGGCCAAAATGCCTCAAAAAGTGACATTTTTGAAAAAATCTTTTTTTACGGGTTAAATCCCATTTAAAATTGAAGGGCGGAGCGCCAGCTCCTGTTACGTCCAATCAAGCTCATATTTGGGATTTAGGCTCAGTATGCCCACCGAAAAAACCCCTGAATGCCCGCCAAAAAGTCATTTTTGTTACACTCTAATGTGCATCTAACGCAAAAGCAGCTCAGCAGTTTCTGTTCTGAGAGTGTTTTCTAAGGTTTTTGTCAAGGATGACGAAGAGAGAGAAGTCGTGGTTTGTTGGCAGGTGTTGAATAGCTGGGAGGGCTTTTTGCAGCGTTTGACGCATTTCCGGGGATGATTTAAGCTGAATAAATTATGAGCCTTATTTACATGAGAATGATCCTTTTTAAACCCGTTTGCAGGGGGAAATCTTGAAATGTTGAAAAGAGACATAAGTTTAGAGAAGTTACAAGCAAAAAAGTTCATAAAATGCAAGGGAGAAAAATCTCTGCAATGTTTATAAACTGTCAATATTATATGAAAAAAATCAATGTAAAACTCAGCTTAACCTGTCGCAACCATTTCCTGCATCCAATCTCACCAAATTCACCGTATCGATTGAAATAACCTTCCGATAAAACATTCATGAGCTGAGAATGAAGCCCACAAAAAAATCCCTTCCATCACCGCTTAGCCGGAGATATCACATTACGCACCGTGGCGTGCGCGGATGATGAACCTTTTTTTCCTGTGTGTCCGCCCTCGCGTCCAGAATCCCTTCTCAATTGAGTTCAAGTGAAGTGGAAACGACAGCTTTCGGACATCATTGGGTGGTTTGCGTTCCAGGATAAAATGGTCCACCATCTTTTTCTTCTTCGTGGAAAACACACACTTTTTGACATTTTGGCTTTTCTCCATTTTGTTGAAGAGAGGGAAAACTGAAACGGGTCGGATCCATAAAGGGTCATCTCAGCTTAAACTTGAAGCCATCTTTCAGGCCATCAGTTCGAGGATGAGAGGTGGTTCAAGTATCGATTGTGGTGCCCGATTTTCCCGGAAGAAAGTCTCTCACTAAGTACAAAAAGTGATAATTGCATCAGCTTTGATGGGGAGGCCAAAAGAACATCTCGTCTTGCCAAATACTTGGCGAGTTTATTGAAGTGGACAGAATTTGGAAGAGGATTTAGCAAATCCGAAAGAATTATCACCAACATGAAGAAATGGGGCCGACGGCAAAGTTTTCCGACAAAGTTTCGAGGGAAACTTTTGCTCAACCCAAGAAGAAAGGGTTTTTTGGTCAATATTGGTCTTTTGAACCGCAGCTGACGAGATTGAAATTAGATTTGAAGGATCCTGTCTCTCTCGAGCTAAAAATAGACAAATTAAATTTAACATCCACCTGAAATTATAAAACTTTTCCCCTCGAATTGTTACCTGGAAAACTTTTCCGGATTTCTCAACCCAAGCAGCAAAAATTTAACAAAAAATTACAATTGACACCCTTGTCGTTAATCTTCCCAGCAAAACGTGAGCAATTACATCGTTTACAACCGTCTTTGATTAATGTTTCGCGCCATAATCGCATGCTAATCTAGACCAGTCGGCGCCTTGATGAGAACCGCCGCCATCATTGATTCACTGAGTTGAGCTGAACTTTGGTGGCTACTGCTGTTGCGATAGAATGAGATGTGGTGGGATGTGGCCTGTTGAGTGGATATTAATCACTGCCATCAATCATACCACAGCGGGCGTTGTTTTTGTGTCCAAAAGGGCGTTGGACCCGTGCAGCAAACTAGCAATTCGCCGCAGTAACTAGTTGTGGAGATTTGGGTGAAGCTTTGCGGGGGTTGTAATTACTGGGAGAGTTGGGGTACATGGCCGGAAGAGATATTTTCTAAGAATGAAATTGAACAGTTTTAAATAATGTCAAAAGTTCGTTAGAATATTTTTGAATGCAAAATGCCTGAAATTTCTATTCTGGTCTGGTGTAGCAACTTATGTCTACAACTTACAAACTCTCTACAACTTTTTCATAAATGTTTTTTAAACTCTTCATAAAAGCATAATTCAAAAAAAATGTGGATTCTCCCAAATTAAAAAAAATCGAATTATATGAAATTAACCCATATTTATTTGAACTTGAATTATTAATAAGCTCAAATGTTTGGTTAAAGTTTGAAAACTTGCGCCAGAATAATTTAACAAAAAAAATATTTTTCAAATACTTCTGAAAATAAATTTAAATATAAATCATAGTTAAGCAGCAGAAATGAATGAAATTTTGTTCATCCAATCCATAGGTCCAAAAAAGCCATTTTGCATCATTACAGTTTGAGGGCTGTCAATAGAAAAGTGCTATGAAAAATCAAAAACTTATTTAATTCGAGAAGATGTAGGTTTAAGGTATTTATTGATGGAATGGGTATAGGAAAAAAAGCACCCATTTGAAAATTAACTCTTAATCACAAAAAATGACAAACATTCCGCTTTTTGTTTGATTTTGATTTTTTTTATATGTTGTAGAGGACCAAAAATGCCAACTTTTGAGTTTCACGATATGACAATCGTTATGTTTTTGCCTAAAAATTAATTTAAAAAACCTGCTTTTTTGGGGAGTATCGCAAATTTACCCGAAAAACCTGCTAATTATCATTTTTGGATTAAAAATTGAATTTTGTGATTTTTTTTTATTAAATGCACCATGTTTTTCATGATTATTTTTTTCAGTGGTGTTCTTCCCCGTTCATATCTGAATATATTTGCGATGCTAAGAAAATTCTCTACAATTTGGACATTGTTGATCCGACTTTTGGTTGCTGAGAAATAGCTTTGTAAAGAATTTAAATTTCAAAAAATTAGTTAGGAATCACCAGATTTTAGAAAATTATCTATTTTATTGATTCTTAATTTTCAATTAAATTCAAACACTTAAGTTTTTGAATACCTTATTGTTTACAAATGAAAAAAAGAAATATATATTTATATATAGCACACCGACATGCTCTCAAGATGTGGATAATTATTTTGAAATGAAATAACTATAGGAAATTTAAATAAATAGACTTTTTTTTAAATCTTAAGCACTATATTTTTTAAATTCATAGTAATTTTGTTAACAACTATAACAGCATTTGATATTAATTGAAAATATGCAAACAATGTATAAAAGTTTTTTATAGGTAAGAGTTTGTAAATCTCTATTTTTTAAACCAATAAATTAAAAAAATAGAGAATGAATTCAATAATAGTGAAAATCAAAAAAAAATCTCGATTTGTTTTAATAGAAAATATACAATAAGTTAAAAAAAATGAAAAAATCTCATGAATAGGCTTTGTGGAAAGTTTTACGTGATTTTATTTGTAATGGCATTTTATTACAAAGAGGTCTGAAATTTTAACTTTATTTTCTGATAAGGAAAATGGACCAAAAAATAATAATTAAAACTAGCAACTAAAGGTTGAGAAAACTATGTCAAAAGCAGTAAATTGTACTGAAATTGCAGAACATTTACTTCGAACATTTTTTGCAACAGCTTAATCAACAACGAATCACTTTAACAAAAGTACTTTTAGATTATTCATTTAATATTTATTTCGATTACCTTTTCAAGTGTTCATTTGTATTTTCCTTATGTTATTTAAAAAAATCTATTTATTTTCGTTTTTTTTGTGAATTTTCCGTCATACTTAAGAGCGAGTTTTTCACCAATGTGTAACAGGTCGTTTCGAGGTGCTCCGATTTGGACGAAACTTTCAGCGTTTGTTTGTCTATACATGAGATGAACTCATGACAAATATGAGCCCTTCAAGACAAAGGGAAGTGGGGTAAATGGGGCTTCGAAGTTTGAGGTCCAAAAAACCTAAAAAATCTTAAAATTGCTCGCATTTCCGTAAAACTTTATCAATTCCAACTTTCGTAGATGCATTTGAAAGGTCTTTCGAGGCACTTCAAAATGGGCCATAGACATCCAGGATCGCTTTGACTTTTTCTCATAGCTTTTGTAAATTACTGTTAAAAATTGATTTTTTTAAAACCTTAATATCTTTTTGCAACAGCCTCCAACACCCATACATCCATAGGTCAAAAGATAGGTAATTATATGGACTATAAGCCGACGGTATTAACTTTTTGGCTAATCGCAGTTTTTCTCATAGTTTTTCGATTTTTCTACAACAAGCATTTTTTTCAGTTTTTGCCCTGTAGGCCTCCATAGCGGCATTTTTTGGGCTCAATTTTGTCATATTTGGAATCCTCGGAAAATTTCACGTTAGTTAGAAGTATTGGAGTGGTAAATTTGATTTAAAAAATAATCAAATAAAACATTTTTGAAAAAAGAAATTGATTTTATTTACCCTGCGATCAATGCGTCAAATGCTGTATCAAGTAGGCGAAAACTTGTTTCACCCCTAATCCAACAAATTGTTAAAAAATATTTTAATTCATTCTAAATGGCAATTTTTCCAATCAAATTTACAACTCCAATACTTCTAACTAACGTGAAATTTTCCGAGGATTCCAAATATGACAAAATTGAGCCCAAAAAGTTCCGCTACCCGAGCATGGGTAAATAACAAGGGAAATGCGTAATAATACCTTTCTCTGGTATCAATACCAAATTTTGGTATTCCTGGACCCTTTAAAATTTGCCTTGAGGATTATGCAAGAGCAAAATGTGGTATCATACCAATTTAAGGTATTGTTTTGAAATTGCAAAATTGCAGTATTCTTTTGGTATTACAGTGTTTTATCAAATTCCTCTGAAACAATGGGAAAATTTTGACCAATTTTGACAAAATAATTAATTTTGCGCTAAAATTATGTCTCAAAGCAAATTCTTTCATTGAAAACCGGAAATTTCAAACTTGATTTTAAACATTTTTGATAGACCCCCTAAAGAAATGACTTGAAATTTTGGAAAATTTTCTAAGTCAGGATGGCACATTTTGGTATTATTTTGGTATTAAAGTGTTTTATCAAATTCCTCTGAAACTATGCGAAAATTTTGACCAATTTTGACAAAATAATTAATTTTGCGCTAAAATGATGTCTCAAAGCGAATGATTTCATTGAAAACCGGAAATTTCGAACTTGATTTTAAACATTTTTGATATACCCCCTACAGAAATGACTTGAAATTGTGGAAAATTTTCTAAGTCAGGATGGCACATTTTGGTATGATTTTGGTATTGAAAGGTTTCATCAATTTTCTCTAAAGCTATGGGATTTTTTTTTACCAATTTGGACAAGATTATAAATTTTGCGATAAAATGACTTGAAAAAAACCAAATACTTTGAAAAACGAGTCAATCGAAAGATTATTGAATTTTTGTGAATTTCAATCCAGTTTTATTTTAATAACACTTATTTTTGAATCTTGTTATTTTTCAGAATCTTCAAGAACTTCATGCACAGGCCGTTCATCAATGACAAATGCATTCGGTGTGGTGAAGAATATCACTAAGAACAACATGGAATCATCAGGTGAGTAGATTTGGCTGTTGCATATGGATCATTTCCGTTTTTTCACTAACTGCAACTGTTGCACTAAAAATGGTATGAAAATACAAAATTTTGGTATTACTTGTGCAAATATCAGTGACCGATATGTGATCTTGGTTGCCCAGTAATAGATGGTAAAATACCATCAAATCATACCAAAATCATGTATGTGGAAGACCACAGGAATACCAAAATATGATTTTCCAAGGGCGCGGGAATACCTAAAATTAAAACCATGGCAATACCAAGTTTTGGTATTCAAGCAATGTTCAAAAATCCAGAAGACCTCAACTTGGTATTGAAATGGTTCTATTTTGAGGTATTATTTTACCCTTGGAATAACATGGTTTGGTATTGTTGTGCCCTTCCACATACAAGACTTTGGTATGATTTCATGGTATTTTACCATCTATTACTGGGCAACCAAGGGCACATTTTGGTCGCTGTTATTTGCTCAAGTAATACCAAAATTTGGTATTCCCGTGTTATTTACCCCTGCTCGGGTATGGAGGCCTACAGGGCAAAAACTAACATTGTAAAATGTTTGTTGTAGAAAAATCGAAAACCTATGAGAAAACCTGCGATTGGCAAAAAAGGTAATACCGTAGGCTTATAGTTCATATAATTACCTATCTTTTGACCTATGGAAGTATGGGTGTTGGAGGCTGTTGCAAAAAGATATTTAGGTTTTAAAAAAATCAATTTTTAACAGTAATTTGCAAAAGCTATGAGAAAAAGTCAAAGCGATCCTGGATGTCTATGGCCCATTTTGAAGGGCTTCAAAAGACCATTCGAATGCATTTAAGAGAGTTGGAATTGATGAAGTTTTACGGAAATGCGAGCAATTTTAAGATTTTTTTGTTTTTTTCAACCTCAAATTTCGAAGCCCGTTTTACCCCACTTCCCTTTGTCGAAGAGGGCTCATATTTGGCATGAGTTCTTGACATGTATAGACAAACAAACGCTGAAAGTTTCATCCAAATCGGAGAACCTCGATACGACCTCTAGAACAAACCGAGCAGAATTTACAAATACTGCATCTTATTGGCTCAAAGTGTTGGCATTAGTTGGCTGTTGTCCACGCTCCATCCAAAAATAAAAAATATATGGAAATTGTCCACGATGGGGGACATTTACGAATCGGGACTGCACTCTGAATAGGGACAGCATTTATAGAGTACTTGAAAGCTTGAAATGCATTTTTTTGTTGTTCTGTATCTATTCAATCCGGAACCAAAAAAATATCCAAATATGGTGCAGTAACAAGGCTAAAACAGCTATCATAATTCGCCCCATGTGTCTCGATTCACTCCAAATGACTTTGTAAAATTATCTAATTTATAGAAGTTGTGTTGAAATGATTAATTTACAAAAAAAAAATATTGTATTTCGAGGTAACTAAAATCTATGTGGACAAGTTTCATGCAAAAAATATGCAAAATTACTAAATCACAATTTTGCATATTTTTTGTAAGTAAAAGTTCTTCTCAATATAAAGGATTTAAAGCCAATTTAAGGCAGTATTTTGTACCGACCATTTCCAGTAACACCAATTTCACGAGGAATTTGTTTTCGATCATAAATCTATTAGATAGATCTAGAACCCCCCTCAAAGCCCGAGTAGCAGTGAAGGTGGGTCATCAAATCCATATCAAAGCACTTTTGATGAATCATTTGCTGGCCCAATAACGCACGAAATCGCTCACAAAATGGCCTTCCATGGGAATGGAGGGGGGGGATCACATGCGTAAACACTGCGAATGGTCCACCCCCTCGTGTATCGTTACGTCTATGTACCGTGTGTCCTCCCCTAGTTTACGACTCACACGCACACACACACACTGGCGATGACGAGAGCCCCGGGGCTCAGCACGGATTAGGCCATTTCGTGACCATCTTTTTCGGGGGCGGGTTTTATCACTTACGACGCACTTTGCGTCACTACTCTGCGGGCCATTAAGCGCCGTGAAGACTCGTGAAAAGCTCCGGCATTATCCTTCGGTCTGGTCTAGTCGAAGCTGGTCATGTTGTGAAAGTTATCAACCTCGAAGAAAGCGAACGTCGCTTCACACTATTAAAGAAGAATTAAGTGCAAATTCCACCACATCCACTGCAATTTAAATCATTCCCCGAGCTGGCGAGGGTACAGTGATGGATGGTGTTGCTGGCAAGCTTTTCCAACGAGGTAATTCCACCATAGCTTTGCGAGCATTCCGAGCTGCCAAGCTGGAAATTGTTATCAGCTTCAGAATGTAGATGCAACTGTTGGATTCTTCCCATTCCGTTACTTTTATGAAGCTTGGCAGCATTTCTCTATCTCTGCACTGTAGGTACTTTAGTAAATTGCTTTTCAGAGGAAAAAGAAGATTTTTCTTCTCACAACTCACACAGTAGTCAATAAAAGAGAATAATGTCTCATAATTTTTACCGTTTTGTTGCTAATAAAATTTTCAACTTAAAACAATTTCATATAATTGAAACAATGGATGGTTCTCCAAATCTCCTCTAATTGATGCACCCCTACAATTTTTTAAAAAGTGTTAAACTCATGACAAAAATAGTTTTCCCGATAAAGATGCCCAGATTCTGGAACTTTTCTTCAAAAGCTTGCTCCACAAGCTGAATATTGTTCTCTGGGCTATTCTAAGCCTCTAAGCCTCTTGCATGGGAAAAAATGTATGGAAAACAATTTTCCAACGATTTTATCAGCAAGTGGTGCTGTTTCCATTCAAATATTTTCAAAAGTGAAATTCTAGGAGTAAATTTAATGTTCTACACATTGGACGAAAATACCAAAGCTGTACAGTTTGCTGCTTGTGAAGCTTGTGGGGGTTATTTTTTCCTGGGCAGAAGGTTTGAGCTGAAACATACAACATTTAATAGTAATACTATTTGAACAACTAACTTGGTTTTGGTTTCGTCCAATCAATTCAAATTTTTTATTCAGCAATTTCATGCAAATTATGTGAAATTTAAGAATTATATTAGTAGCATTATCAGAAAACGATAATTGACTCAAATTTCATTTAATGTGTCAATTTTTTTGTCCGTTTTAAGATTCCTAGAAAATTTAAAATGTAAGCCATTATTTTTTTCAAAGTTGCTATAGAAATGATTTACAAGACTATGGTTTTAAAGCTGATGCCATTTTTATTTTTTAATTGCTCTAAAAATGTATATACCAGTCTTTTCCAGTTATAATTTATTGCCAGTCGAACAATAATAAATTCAGAATAGAAAAAAAAAACTTGAATACAATACATTAATTGTTAATAAGATATTTCCTTTGCATTTTAAGTCAATTTGGTAAGAAATTCGATTCAGGTCATCAAGGATTTTTTAGTAAATAAAATTTTATGTTTGTTTTAATTCTATGGAAAATTTACTCCTTTTACTCCTTTTTCAAATCAATTGTGAATTAATTTGTCCATGTTGAAGACTTTTAAGATGATTAAACAAGTTTTATGAAAATTTATGTTTTAATCTTAGTGAGCTCAGTGAACGTTATTATTTCAAAAAGCTATCGGAAGGAATACATTCATTTAACGAAATTGAAACTCTTTTGAAAAATAACTTTGTATCCCTTGAAAATGAATTACATATATAAAATTTTTAAATAAGAGTTAAAAAAAAAGGATTAAATGATTAAATGTTTTTAAAGTAAAACGAAATTTGGACTCAACATTTTTTACTTAAACTTATGTTTAGGCCAATTTGCAAAACTAAATGCTAAGTGTGTGCTCTACTTCGTGTCATTTAAGTGTGATACTTTTAAATGCTTAGGTAGCTATTCGACCCTATATTTTCCTTTAAAAAAATTTTCAAACGATATGGATTTGTCTATATTTTCAACTCGAAGATGACTGGTATTGAATTATTATGTATCAATTTATGAATTATTATAATTTTTTAACATTGGACGATTTATAAGCAGTCTCGATTTTGTTGGATGACTGTAGGTAAAGTAAGGTTGATCCCCAAATACGGATAGAAAAAAGAAAGTTAGTGATATGAAAAAAAAATCATGCTTTACAAAAAACTTGATTTCCCTTGTTTTATGTTTTCTTATTTAATTTTTAATATTTTTATTTGCATTTATCTGGTTTGAAAAGTTGACTGCCTATTAAATACAAATTAGTTTTTTCAATATTTCATCAGTGCCATTTTGGCCGCCATCTTGGATTTAAAAATTTCAAATCACTTTAAAGAAAAATCAAAAATAAGGCCGTAGCAAATATTTTTCAATGTTTTTGTCGCCCCCCTCTTCAAAATCGGCCTGAATAATCTTTTTTTATCAACCGAAAACCAGTTAAAATGCATTTTCCTGCGTTTATGATCATTTTTAATTTTCATGAAATACCAATGTACAGTCCCTCGAAAAGTTATTTTTTTCGCGAAACAAATTTTCGTCAATACATCGATATTTTTAACACTAATGATTGAAAAGCAACACAGTAAAAAATAATGTAAATTTGGAAGGTTGAATATTACCTCTTTAATGTTGTAATTTTACCTCAATTTAGACTGAAAATATGGCATTACACCAGAAAAGTGGTGAAATTACACATTTCAAGAGGTAAAATTACACATTTTTTCTGACATAAAAGATGTACCCCTTCCCAGATGTAATATTACCATGATTTTTTCCTGTGAACTGGACACGTATTAAATGCATTTTAAAACATTTTTAAAATCCAAATATTAAAACCTAGGCTTGTTATTTAAATTTTTATTTTTTTTTATTTTTTTGCCCCCCTCCCTCTCGACTTTGGTCAGAGACATGGGACATAAACTTGAAAAATATTTGCAACGGCCTAAGACACGAAAATACAGTTTTTTTTTCGCGATTTGATTATCCGAAGTGTAATTTGTTCGAGGTCTTCGGATAATCGAGTATGGACTGTATAACAAATCACATTTCTATCCCTGAAATTTTTAGAATTTTTCTTCTTCTATGCTTTTTGCAGATCAAAAATTGGTTGAAAATGGATTTTTGGCGAATTTAATGGTCAAATCCTTCGATTTTTCAATAAATCTCAATAAAAACTCAACTTAAAAAAAAAATCAAATCCTCTCAAACTGCACTGTCACCAATCCGTCTTCGTGCACACTCATATTGCAGTCCCCACACTAAACTAATGACTTCAGTGCTGGTTGACTGCCTCATCTGGAAGAAGAGGAAGGGGGCAAGTTTGCGGTCGGTGTGCAGAGCGTGATAAGGTGGGAAGAGGTTTCCCCAGGACTTCCTCTCAGACTACCGGCTTGCAGGATTTAATAATGCACACACACACACACACTCACGTCACATGTATTACTTTGCCATTATCAGGTGACCCCCGCTTTCCTGTTGGCACTTGTCCCCCCCCCCCTCAGGTGGGGTAGTGAAATTGCCGGGAAAATTGTTTGGTTTATTTATAGCGACGCTGCCACATCGCTGGGGTGGTCCATCCGAGGGATGATGCTGGCGGGCGATGATGACTGAGCATAAATTATGGGCTGAAGTTGGGTTGAGATATTGTTGGGAAAAATGGAGGAGGAAATCTCAGCCGTGACTGGTGATTTTTTGGTAGGAAATGGAAAAATCGCGTTTGGCATTTTCAAGGAAAGCTTCCGTGAAAATGGAAACGGATGGATGATCAGCATTTCGATTATCAATAAAAATATACAGAGGATGAGTTTCGGGAAATTTTCGGGTACATTGTTGCAACGATTAAAATTAACATTGATTGAACATTTTCAAGTCGTAACTTCTTATAGTCATCCCAAGAAACCTTATGATCACATCGTCATATGATGTCCCATCCAATTTCCATAAAATTAGTTTCATACGGTAACCCTAAGCGGTGGCCCTGCCATATCACCATCGTGCACAGAAAGGTAGATAAACGTATCGACCACAAGCCGGGGTTGATGAGGTCAAATCCATCCTCCTATAACTATAGACACACAGACACTCCTGGAGCGTTGGCATCGCTTCTTCCGGAAGGCCCGTAAGTGACTTTCCTAGTTTGCCAGCCAGGCAGCCTTCAGCCATGACAGACTATCATCACCAGGTGAGATTGACCTCGTAACTCCCCGCCGCCCTCCAAGTTCTTCCCTCTACCTTGAAGAGGGTAGCGCTGGGGTGGAGGTCGGCCCAGCAATCTGCAACCAGATAATGACACTGTGTCATCAGCCAGCCAGCAACACGCCAATATTGACTCTCGGATGTTTTCCTCGGATACCGGCCGTTGGCTCCTGGACCTGGCGAATCTCCGCCGCAGCAGTGGCAGCAATGTGCTACAACATTGATGGTGTCATGAAAAAATATCTTCGCCAGTATGGGCCAGGTAGGACCATGTGTTGTGTATCCGAGAGAGAGAGAGAGTATCTGGAATGAGGGCAGAGTAACTCTTTCGTAAATAAAATATGGGCTTGCCTGAACACTGAGATTCAACCCTCGGCTAGGTTCCCCTGGAAATGAAAAGAAGGAAGCAGAATGCGGGCCCGCAGAAGTAGCAGCAAAATAATAATAAAAAATACTTCTCGTGAAACTAAGCCTGCCGCAGGAGGATCCTTTTTTGGATCTGCAACTCTCGGCCTGGCAATGAGTTGACGTTACAGAGAGGGACCTTTGCAGGAAGATAGTTCTTTGCAAAATAAAAATCAGATTGTATTGAAAAAAAAAGTGGAATGAACTTTTCCGTAGCATAGCTCTTACTATTTATCGCAAAGCTCAACCATTCCTCTTTGCTTGGCAAATAAGGGAAATTGGTCAAAAGAAATGCTTTTTTAAATAGGTATAACAAATAGCTTGATCCCCTTTCAACATTTGAAAAAATCTTAAGCATCGTGTATCTTATTCATTTAAATTATAGATTATTTGATTTTTTACATCAATTTTACATAAAATTTGCTGTGCTCAAATTATTACAATACTTGTAATATTTCTATAAGGCCTAAAATTGAGCATTTTTACAAAAGTTTTCTTGTGACACATGCTGTCTTTCCTCAAGGTTTATTAAAAGATAAAATATTTCTAGATTTTTTTAATATGATCTTGAAAATGTATCGATTTAAAAAAAAAATAAATAAATTTACGATCCACGGTTTAATCATTTGAATGAAAAAAGTGTTTAATACATTATACACCTGTCCAGTGGTTTTGCAATCATAAGTTTCCAAAATACCTAAGTATTGACGAATATTTATTTTTTTTTGCCAAAAATAAAGTTTTTGCGGTGCTGTACACAGGAATTTCATGAAAAATCAAAATATTTTAAATGACATAAACTTTGAAAAATATTGGCAACGGCCTTACCACAATCTAATAGCACTGTAATTGTTTTTTTGTTTTAACTTTTAACGAGACAAATATGTGTAAAGTGTATGTTTCGCCTTTTTTAATTTTGTAGCCATGCCTTTAACTTATTTTTATTTCTATTTTTTTGGAAATACTCAAATTTTTACAATTTGCGATATGAGTTTCAAACGATTCTAAATTTGTCATGCATTTTCACTGGATGAAATACTCAAATTTTCACAAAAAAAATGCTTAAATTTGCACAAAATTCTATATTTTCTAAAAAAAAACTCAAATTTATACAACTCGCAATGTGGGTACTAAACGATTAAAAATTTTGCATGTATTTTAACTGTTTAAGAGTTTTTTGAATAAAATACTAAAATTTTCATAAAATACTGTATTTTCTCGAAAATACTCAAATTTTTATAATTCACAATATGGGTATCGAACGATTCGAAATTTTGCATGTTTTTTAACTGTTTTAGAGATTTTTGAATGTAGTACATAATTTTCACAAAATACCGTATTATCTCGAAAATACTCAAATTTTTATAATTCGCAACATGGGTATCGAACGATTCGAAATTTTGCATGTACATAATTTGACTGTTTTATAAGGTTTTGAACGAAATACAAAAAATTTCACAAAATTCCGAAATTTTCTCGAAAATACTCAATTTTCTTGAAATTTGCAATATGGGTAACAAACGATTAATTGCTTGCATTTTCACTGTTGAGCAATTCTCTACGAAATCGGTCTTTTTTCTTAAATTTTAATTTTTGTATTTTTTAATCCGACTGAAACTTTTTTGGTGCCTTCGGTATGCCCAAAGAAGCCGTTTTGCATCATTAGTTTGTCCATAAATTTGGCAGCTGGCCATACAAAAATGATGCATGAAAATTCAAAAATCTGTATCTTTTGAAGGAATTTTTTGATCGAGTTGGTGTCTTCGGCAAAGTTGTAGGTATGGATATGGACTACACTGAAAAAAAAATGATACAAGGTAAAAAAATTTTGGTGATTTTTTATTTAACTTTTTGTCACTAAAACTTGATTTGCAAAAAAACACTATTTTGATTTTTTTTTTATTTTTTGATATGTTTTAGAGGACATTTAATGCCAACTTTTCAGAAATTTCCAGGTTGTGCAAAAAAATGTTTGAGCGAGTTGTAAATTTTTGAATCAATACTGATTTTTTCAAAAAAATCGAAAAATTGGTCGCAAAAAATTTTCAACTTCATTTATTGATGTTAAATCAAATTTGCAATCAAAAAGTACTCTAGTGAAATTTTGATAAAGTGCACCGTTTTCGAGTTAAATCCATTTTTAGATGACGTTTTTGAAAATAGTCGCAGTTTTTCATTTTTTTAAATTAGTGCACATGTTTGCCCAATTTTGAAAAAAATATTTTTGAAAAGCTGAGAAAATTCTCTATATTTTGCATTTTTTGAACTTTGTTGATACGCAGCCGTCCCCTAACATGACAGTTTTCGTGAGTTGCGCGTATCCACCGACAGATGGCAAGTGGACCTCGTCGGAGTCCGCCCATTAAAAACGCAACTCAAAATTTGCATGGGAAACTTTTTTTACGTGACGGCTTTCGCGGCACGCTCCCTCTAACTGTTCGAGATTAATATTTTAACGTGGCGTATCTTAAAACAAGTTTTTCAAGAAAATGATTCCAAAATGCTTATTTTGTCGTTTTAAACCGAAACAAGACAAAAACTATATTAATTTAAACTATTCGCCATTTTCAAATGTTTGGCTAGATGATAGCAAAGGCCGCCATCTTAGGCCCACTGGGCCCACAAAAAGAGGTACACTCGGTTTGTATGGGAGCTGTCAACATGCTCCCGGGCTGTTGATACGACCCTTAGTTGCTGAGATATTGCCATGCAAATGTTTAAAAACAGGAAAATTTATGTTTTCTAAGTCCCACCCAAACAACACACCATTTTCTAATGTCGATATCTCAGCAACTAATGGTCCGATTTTCAATGTTAAAATATGAAACATTCGTGAAATTTTTCGATCTTTTCGAAATAAATATTTTCAACAGTTTTAAACCAAGACTAACATTTCAAAAGGGCCAAAAATTCAATATTAAGCACCAAAAATCAGGACTCGGATCGTCTTGCACCCTTCTACATAGTTGTAGGTAATTAAATTTCCTACAAGAATCTCACACTTGGACAATTTTGGGCGAGACCTGCGCCTCCTGCTGCAAAAATCCTGAAGCGATGTTTTTCCCCATACATTTTTGCGATTTTCCCCATATAAACTTCAACGATGAAAAGCGACCCCTTAGCCTTTACCGATTTGGCTCAAAATTGGCACAGTTACTTGTTTTTGCCTGAAGAATCGATCCAGGGGGTATCTCTTGCGATTTTCCGAAATTTTCAATTTTTCTTGTCACCCTAATGCAGATTCATATATTTGAGAACTAAATGTTGAATTTTGCTACTGTTTCCAAAATGTCAGATGCTTTTATTTTTTAAATCAGACTCATAATGATCTTGTGTAGAAATGTAGTTTTGGTTTATGAGAACCCGAGCAGACGGAAATCTCGTGGGAATAACATTTTTTGATATTTGAAAATACTAGTCCAATAACATATCATGTTATTTATAACAAGATTTGTTATTCGTCGATATGACTTTTTTTATTATTGGATTGTTATTGAAAAAAACAGACTAATAACTATTTTAGTTATACTTCGAACAAATCATTGTTATTATTGTTTGTTATTTTAACAACTAATCCGATCATCCCAATAACAGTTTGAGGTATTCTTCCATAACAAAAAATGTTATTCCAAAGTTGTATTGGCTTTCAATCAATATCAGACCAATAACAGATTTTGTTATGATAACATAAACTGTTATTAAACCCTTATGCAAAAATGGATTTTTCAAGAAGATTTCATAACACTTTCTGTTATTTTAACAGTATTTGTTATTGGAATGGAATGAATTTTGTTATTACCGTCTGCCCGGGAATCAATTCTTGATATCTCAAAAATATTTACATTCAGAATCAAGGACACGAATTGAAAAAAAGTAACAAAATAAGAGAGGTTAAATATTTGATCAAATAATTTCAAAAGAATATAACAAAACATGCAATATTTTATAAAAACCATCATCTATTGATAGAAAAAGATTGCAGGAGCATACGGAGAGGTTTTTTGCTCTTTAAAAATATCAAATAATAATTAATATTTGTATTTTTTATGTATGCTGCATTTTTTTTAAGGAAAGTAGTAAGTCTAGTTAACCTTTGAAATTTTATTTTTCTCGTTTTTTTATCAGCATATTTTTTTTTCAAAATTTAATTGAATTGTCCATGAAACTCATACACATAATTTTCGTCGAGAACTCCCCCACTATTTCGCCCCATTTCGCCGCAGTAATACCCGTGGAAGCGCTTCATGAAATTGAACGTCATCGTCCTGGTCTGGCTCTGGTCCCCGTGTAATCATGCTCTCTGGCCAACGCCACGTATAGCGTATCTTCACCGTCGTCGGTTGGTTGCGTGTGATGTTCCGTAAAAAGTCCCTCCTTCGTAACCCCCACCCACGCCCTTTTTTTCTGCGTACCCTGAGGGTATAGAGCTATCTAAGCCCGATCTCACACACACTAGCGCACCATTTGTTTTGCTGGCTGGTACAAAATTTAACCTCACTTTTTTCGTGTACGTACACGCAATACATGCGCACGTAGATAACTCTATTAACGGTTGAAAGCTCCCCCTCTCCTTGTGCAGAAGCTTTCCGCGCGTTGATGATGATGAAGAGTGCGACAGGAAGTGCGCGCGGAGCTTTCTTCCGTTTTTTTTCCTTTTTTCGGAAAATACCCCTCTCCCTGCAACGTCATCTTCGTCTACAGCGGGGATCTGCCGGCTTCTGGGAAAATGATTTTGAAGGATCATTAGTTTAATGACCTCATCCTGTTGATGTTTCCTGCGTGAGTGTAAGTGTGCAGCTACTGTTTGTGGCCGGGAAACAGTCGAGTCAGAAGGGGGTGGCGGGTGAGTTTAGTGGGTGGTTAGGGAAGAGCTTTTTTTTCAATTCAATACCAACAGTGTGTTGTTTTGGTTTGTGTTTGCTAAACTGCGGAAAATTGAGTGGAATACAGGTTGTGGAAAAATCAACCAATCAGAATCGATTGCTTCGGTAATAAGATCAAAAGCTTTTTAAATTGTGTCTTTTGAACTTGAAATAAAATTTGCAGTGGATTTAGTAGCAACCATAATTATTGTGCTAAACTCTTTAAAAAAGATTCTTTTAAATTTTTGGTTGTTCCAACAAACTATCAAAATCCTCAAAGTTTCATCAAATCCACACTCTTATCACACTGCGCAACCACCAAAGCTCTCACCACTACCCTTGTTGACTGTTTTCGGTTGCACGGACGACTGACTGCCATTTTGTGAACGGAAGCAGGTTTGAGGCTCTCACCTAGGTCGTCATCATCACCGGCGTCGCCGCCTTGCGGTGTGGCCACGGTTCGGTGAAGTCAACTAGAGAGAGAGAGAACCAGCCTCTCATCAGCATCTTGTGCCACCTTCATTTACAGGAAAGGACTCTTTGAGTGGGAAATTAGGGGGGTTGCGGGTAACTTGGACGAAATCAACAAGACTGCTGGAGTATGCTTTGAAAAGGGTTCATGTACTGATTTTTTATCGAAGATAGTGAATTTTGACATTTTTTTCAAAATCGACACCTTTTGTTGTTTAGGACATTTCAAAACATTACGCAAGCTGTTGAGTAACTTCCATCTTCATGGTTAAGGTAAGACATAAAGGGGTGGGAAGATTCCACCAACAAGGTGAGAGGACAGAGGAAGTACACCATGAATACATAGAGTGTTAATGAGGCGAAGGATGAATTACTGTTTATTTATGGGTTTGGGCAAAAAGTGTTTTCCCCCTCAGTCTCTTAAGGTTCATTCACAACCGACTGGACGAAATTGCGCTGAGCGCAGACAGGTCGGCAAAGTTTGACCAACATTAAGGTCCGTGGAGTTGGGGTTGGGGTCGTCGTCGGCTAACATTGTACCAAGTGCACTTTTCCACGACGGTTGCACTTCTAAGGTTTGTTTTGTGGGGAGCAACTTTTTTTTCTGTTGACGTGAGTCCTGAACAATCTCTTTGCACGCTCTCTCGGGAGGGGCGAGTTGGCCCAAGTCCAGTGTGCACAGTGGTAATTTAAGGAAAATATTTGTTTTTCTCCAGCCGGGGTCCGGCTCCCTCGCTTTGTGTGGTGGTGGTTTCCGGTGTGCTGGAAAAGTGCTTTTTATTGACGCAATTGGAGTGGTACTTGAAGGTTGGACCGGCCGAGAATGAAGTCGTAAAAGGTGTTTAAGTTTTTTTGGTGAGTGTGATTTTTTCAGCTGGATTTTGAGAGGAAATTTTCACCAGTTCTGTGTTAATTGGTTTCTTTGAATTGAGTCGTCCTGGTTGGAATGACTACTGCTCGAATCGAGCATGGTCCAGAAAGGAGTTCCACTTCAATAGGGTTTTCTCCCTCGGGGCACATTCATTGGGTCATTATTTAACCGGATGGAATCGTCGGTTGAGATTGGTTGAATGGAGTTATCCTAAGGGTTGGAGTTACACAGAAAAAAATATTCCTGTAAATTTACATTATTTATTATGTACCAAAAGGTATCATGATAAATGATGTATATTTACATTAGGTTCATTGGAAATTTACATTAGATTCATTGGAAATTTACATTAGTTTTGAAAATTTACATTACTTTTGGAATTTACATTAGTTCAAATCAACTAATTCTGATTGGCCAATGGGAATGAGAAGCTCGACTTGGAATGCAGTAGGAAAAGGGTGTGGCCTATGTTCTATTTTAAAATGATTGAAACGGGCAGCAAAAGGAAATTCGGATTTTAAAAAGTTGTTTCACAGGTAGGGGACGCTTTCTCGTCGACGGCCAAGTGGAATAACGCTGGACTGGAATCGAACGGACGACGGGTAGGATGTTCGGTGTTACTGCTGCTACCCGCTGCCGACTGAGCCATCTTCGCATTTTATAAACGAGCGGCTAAAGCATCAACTTGTTCAGGTCGAGGCTCAGGCAGTGGTCAAGCGAAATATGAGAGCGATAGAAAGATAACCAAATATAACTATTTTTAGTTCGGGTAGTTTTGAAGTCAACGTTTGGCAGAAATACATTGGATATATGATTTACATTAAATAGGAATTTACAGGAAGCCGAACACGGGTAGAAATTCATCAGATTTGAGTTTCCATGCTCAACGTTTCCATTAGATTCATGATTTACATTAGATTTAGATTTACATTGCAGTAATTTCCATGACTTTTTACTCTTTACATCATATTTCAATATTACATTGAGTGAGTTTACATAAGAAACAGTAATTATGTGCTGTGTAAATTTACATATTTTTTTCTGTGTAGGTTTACTTACCTTTTAGATTTGCAGGATTGATTGTCGGGTTGGAAAGCATTCTTTATTTTTAAAGATGTAAAATTATTAGAAAATTAATTTTTGGTTTCTTAAACCTTTTTAAAAGCAATTTTCATAAACATTTTAAAAAGAATAAGGCTTAGCTTCCAATTTCAAGCATGGGTTTGGAATTTTTGAAAAAAAAAATATTACAAAATATTTTATTCATTATTACAGTTATGCTACTATCAAAAATTTTGAAAATATCAATAAATTTAGGAAAAAAAATAATTTCCTAAACTGCTCTGTTGCAGCAATATTCAAAATTTGTAAAATAATTAAAAGTCTTTGTTTTATAAAAAAAAATGCTTGATTGTGTGATTTTTTTGCCACCTATTTTTTAAATGAAACTTTGAAGGGCTATTTCATGAGAATCAATGAATTTCATCGGAATGTGATAAATTTTCTTGTTTCAACAGAATATTATCAACTTTACAATTATCTGAGCAGATTCGTTCTGCTGCCTTTTTGAAGCACGGCTCAGTGCTTAACTGAAGCACAGAGCTTGAGGGATTTTGGCTATATGGGAGACATTGACAATAAAAACAACAAATAATTATAGTGTTTTGGAATCAGGATGATGTCAGCCATCGATTGCACTTATAATTACATGAAAATTTTCACAAAAATGTGTAGTTTTCCTGTATTTTGAAAATGCAATGTTTCTCGAAAAAATACTTTAAACTTTTGTTATTGCATTATGGGTATCGGGATTTTTCACACATATCAAATATTATTTTTTTTTGGAAATTACAAAAAAAATCAAAATTTTGGTTTTTACAAAATGGGTATCAAACGATCGAAATTTGTTCATAAATTTCGAAAGTTTAAACACATTTTTTTAAATGGTTAAATTTTTCACAAAACTACGTTTTAAAAAAAAAATACTCTAAATTTCATTTTTTTCACAATATGGGTATCAAATGATCGAATTTTTTTTTATACATTCTTGGGAACAACATTTTTGGAAAATACTGAAAAAGTTACAATACTACGTGTTTTCGAACAAAAACTCAAAGTTTAATATTTTGGATATGGGCATCAAATGATTGGGATTTTTTCATACATTTCAAATAAAGTATCATTTTTTTAAAATACTAAAAAAATACAAAGCTACACATTTTCGGGTAAATACTCAAAATTTCAGTTTTTTACAATATGGATATCAAACGATCGGGATTTTTCATACATTTCGAAAAGTGTTACAAATATTTTTGAAAATACTCAATTTTTTCACAAAACTACTTACTTTCGAAGAATGTTGAAAATTTCAGATTTTCACAATATGGGTATCAAATGATCGAGTTATTTTAATAAATTTCGAAAAGCACAACATTTTTTCAAATACTCAAAATTTTCTCTAAGCTGCGTATTTCTTTTAAATACTCAAAATTTCATAGTTTTAACATTTTTACTACATTTGAAATAATTGAAAAAAATCGGAACATTTGTTACCCAACTGAAATTTTGAGTGTTTTTTTTTTAAAATACGTAGCTTTGTGAAAATTTTGAGTATTTTCAAAAAAGGTTGTTATTACATTCGAAATGTATGAAAAAATCCGATCATGTGATACCCATATTGTGGACAACTGAAATTTTGAGTATTTCTTCGAAAATACGTAGTTTTGTTAAAATTTTGAGTAATTTCAAAATATGTGGTTTTTACATTCGAAATGTATGAAACAATCCCAATCATTTGATACCAATATTGCAAAAAACTGATTTTTTTAGTATTTTTTTCGAAAATGCGTAGTTTTGTGAAAACTTCAGTATTTTAAAAAAATGTATGACCCTCGAAATGTACGACAAAAACACGATTCGAAATGTATGAAAAAATCCGATCAATTGATACCCATATTGTGGACAACTGAAATTTTGAGTATTTCTTCGAAAATACGTAGTTTTGTTAAAATTTTGAGTAATTTCAAAATATGTGGTTTTTACATTCGAAATGTATGAAACAATCCCAATCATTTGATACCAATATTGCAAAAAACTGATTTTTTTAGTATTTTTTTCGAAAATGCGTAGTTTTGTGAAAACTTCAGTATTTAAAAAAAATGTATGACCCTCGAAATGTACGACAAAAACATGATCATTTGACACGATCATATTTTGAAGTTTTTTTAGAGTAAAAAATTTCATTTTCAAAATGCAAGAAAAATACGTATTTTTTTGAAAAATTTCATGTAACTATGTTTACAATGGATAGCAGCCATGATCGCGATTAAAAAAAACTGTTTTTTTTTATGTTTGCATGATTTTTCATTCGATTATACCCAATGTCTCCCATATAGCAAAAATACCATAAGCTTCAGGATTTGCATTCCTCGCCTCGGATTTACATCCCCCATATGGGGTGCTAAACAGAGGCATGACTGTAATAAGGATTTAAAAAAAAAATATTTTATTTATTTCAGTTTTATCACGTTTGAAAAATTATCTTTCTTGACTTAGTTTTTTCAGCTATCATTTTTTTTAAAGATTAGTTTTTCTCAGTGTCACTTGAAAAGTAACCATTTTTCAACTCACATTTTCTTGAAAACTAGTTGTTCGATGCTCAATCATCATTTTCTGCTCTTTTGATAAAAATAATTTTACCTGAAAATTCCATGCATTGCCTTTTTGAATGTATATTTTATTTTGCATCTTATAATGATTTTTAAAATTTTATGAAACCCAATTTTCCATTTTTTCCTACAATCTTATTAAAACAAAATTTTCCGGTAAAATTTATTGCACAATACTAAGCTCTAGCGAAAATCCCTTGCCTAATGCACTAAAACATATATAAAAAATAAAAATTAAAAAAAAACTTTTTTGTGAAACTTGGCTGAAGACTACTCATTAAAAAATTGACTCTCAAAATACAGATTTTCGAAACTACCGTGACCATTTTGCATGACAAGCTGGCAAAATTGTGTGGAGCCTTATTTGAAAAAACTTATGATGTAAAATAGCCATTGATCTAGGAAATGCATGGAACAAAATTAAAAAAAAAATTAAATAATAATGCTGAAATCTTAAGAATAACTCAAATGGTTCACCGATCAAAGCTCTACATAATCTTCAAATTTTCAAAAATTGATTAGAAATTCAATTTGTAAAATTTTGTGAATTTTCACGATTGAACTGTTATAAAAATCACTCAAAACTTCTTATTTTGGATATGATTTTTTTATGTATTTGTAAAATTTAAGGAAAATCGATAAATACATTGATATTTTGAAAATTTGATTTTTACTTTTTATTTAAGACTTTCAGGCTTGTTTTTTTCCTCGATCTCATCCAGAGTCGAGTCACAAAAACCTCAAACTTTTAAAAAATGTATAAAAAATGTCTAATAATACTCAATAGTGGATAAAGGTAAATTTGGGAAACTCTTCTTTAAAAATATGATAACAAAAATTTTTATCTGTCTTTTTTTCTTCATTTTACTTAGGTATGTTCAGTGCTGTAATTGAACTATAAAACGCATTAATCCGGTTTCAGTAACCCTTCCCTTCTTGATCATCTCAAATCAAACCTGCTAGCAAACAAATATCGGACCCACAATCGAAACCAATCCACCGACGTTCGATTGCATAATTTACTGCCTAGCCACGGAGCGAACAAGTGCCCACTATCCACTAGTCGTCGGTTCTCGAGCTCTCTTCCCGCCTCTACTAGAACCGTCTAGCGGCGCTTGTTCACCATGTTCCTAGACGAGGAATCTTCGCAGCATTCAATCCCACTGCTGCTGGTGGGGAAGATGAGCACACAGAGGGGCACTCGTGTGGAAAACACATCACCACAGAAGCATAAAGGAACCCAATTTTCGGGGGAGTCCCTTCTGGAGCCACCAGTTTCCATCTTGTGGCTACCCTCTTGAGAGAGACTGTGTAGGGGGAAAAAAAGGTGGAAGGTGGGACAACACGTGACAATCACAGACTTCCGATGATTTTCTGGAGACTCTGCTCGGTCACGTGACGCATTCATTTTTTTTTTTGTCAGGAGAGGAAGAAAAAAGGACTACACGGAGGGAAAACATGTCTACGACTTGAATATTTCAACGTACTGTGATGTTGGGTGACTTTGTCATTCATTCGATTATTCTTGAAATTCAACTGAAGAAGATTTTGTCACAAATTTCAAGTAACTAAAATAAAAAAATGTTGACTTAGTTTTTTCAGCTATCATTTTTTTTAAAGATTAGTTTTTCTCAGTGTCACTTGAAAAGTAACCATTTTTCAACTCACATTTTCTTGAAAACTAGTTGTTCGATGCTCAATCATCATTTTCTGCTCTTTTGATAAAAATAATTTTACCTGAAAATTCCATGCATTGCCTTTTTGAATGTATATTTTATTTTGCATCTTATAATGATTTTTAAAATTTTATGAAACCCAATTTTCCATTTTTTCCTACAATCTTATTAAAACAAAATTTTCCGGTAAAATTTATTGCACAATACTAAGCTCTAGCGAAAATCCCTTGCCTAATGCACTAAAACATATATAAAAAATAAAAATTAAAAAAAAACTTTTTTGTGAAACTTGGCTGAAGACTACTCATTAAAAAATTGACTCTCAAAATACAGATTTTCGAAACTACCGTGACCATTTTGCATGACAAGCTGGCAAAATTGTGTGGAGCCTTATTTGAAAAAACTTATGATGTAAAATAGCCATTGATCTAGGAAATGCATGGAACAAAATTAAAAAAAAAATTAAATAATAATGCTGAAATCTTAAGAATAACTCAAATGGTTCACCGATCAAAGCTCTACATAATCTTCAAATTTTCAAAAATTGATTAGAAATTCAATTTGTAAAATTTTGTGAATTTTCACGATTGAACTGTTATAAAAATCACTCAAAACTTCTTATTTTGGATATGATTTTTTTATGTATTTGTAAAATTTAAGGAAAATCGATAAATACATTGATATTTTGAAAATTTGATTTTTACTTTTTATTTAAGACTTTCAGGCTTGTTTTTTTCCTCGATCTCATCCAGAGTCGAGTCACAAAAACCTCAAACTTTTAAAAAATGTATAAAAAATGTCTAATAATACTCAATAGTGGATAAAGGTAAATTTGGGAAACTCTTCTTTAAAAATATGATAACAAAAATTTTTATCTGTCTTTTTTTCTTCATTTTACTTAGGTATGTTCAGTGCTGTAATTGAACTATAAAACGCATTAATCCGGTTTCAGTAACCCTTCCCTTCTTGATCATCTCAAATCAAACCTGCTAGCAAACAAATATCGGACCCACAATCGAAACCAATCCACCGACGTTCGATTGCATAATTTACTGCCTAGCCACGGAGCGAACAAGTGCCCACTATCCACTAGTCGTCGGTTCTCGAGCTCTCTTCCCGCCTCTACTAGAACCGTCTAGCGGCGCTTGTTCACCATGTTCCTAGACGAGGAATCTTCGCAGCATTCAATCCCACTGCTGCTGGTGGGGAAGATGAGCACACAGAGGGGCACTCGTGTGGAAAACACATCACCACAGAAGCATAAAGGAACCCAATTTTCGGGGGAGTCCCTTCTGGAGCCACCAGTTTCCATCTTGTGGCTACCCTCTTGAGAGAGACTGTGTAGGGGGAAAAAAAGGTGGAAGGTGGGACAACACGTGACAATCACAGACTTCCGATGATTTTCTGGAGACTCTGCTCGGTCACGTGACGCATTCATTTTTTTTTTTGTCAGGAGAGGAAGAAAAAAGGACTACACGGAGGGAAAACATGTCTACGACTTGAATATTTCAACGTACTGTGATGTTGGGTGACTTTGTCATTCATTCGATTATTCTTGAAATTCAACTGAAGAAGATTTTGTCACAAATTTCAAGTAACTAAAATAAAAAAATAGACAAGTCCCGTTAAATTTAGTCTAAACATATAAAGACGAACCAATCCAAGTCGTGTTGGTGGTGGTGATGGAGGCCAATATCGACAAGTGGGTCCCTGGAAAACGGCAAGATAAGGATAAGCCCCTCATCCCGTTTTCCATCTCCCTCTCCAAAAAACGGGACCGATGACGACGCCGAAATGGGAATCGTTTTGTTTCCAGCCGAGCGTGGTGGCGCGGTTTTACGGCAAAATTGTGGTTGCTGCTGCGTTTGTTGTCCTTTGCGGGAACGATTCGGGCTTCCTTTTTTTGCAGAAGCAGAATATTGGACGGACGGAATTTTGGCTGGCGCAGAGGAATTTCATAAAGGTATACCAGAAGCCGTTGCGTTGGTTTTTTTTTTCGACATTTCGAGGACCATGTGTATTTTATTGATGCTTTCTGGTAGGGATGAGCGGAAAGGACTTAATCAGATTTGAATCTGGCGTATTATTAAATTTGGCTCAGCTCATAGTAGGAGCTTAAAGTTGGATTTAAAGTGATCGTTATATTCATCCAGATTTTTGAGTCGATATTTAATCTTGTTCTTCCAGCCGGAATGATGTCTGAGTTTTAAAAACTATTGTATTGGCGAAAACTGAGGTTTTCTGAAAACAAAGTATTTCTTATGAGCCTACTAATGGAATAAAGCATACCCTTACAGGCAAGGTAACGCTATATTGAGGAGTTAATCCTATAAGCTGTGTCTATTGTCGTCTATTTCAGATTTATTTTTCTTTGGAAGGCTATGAAAATTCTTAAAAATTTTAATCACTCATCGGTTCTGAGATTATGTTAAGTAGATAATGAAAATGATGCAATACAATTTTTTCTAAGTGACACCAAACTAGCCTTCATTTTTCAATTGGCGAAATTGTGGAAACTTTTACCCTTATTAGTCGGAATGTAAAAAAAATTAACCGTTGTTAACTTTTCTGTTGTAAACATTTTTGCCCTTCTTACTAAAGAAAGGTATAGGTTTTACTTCATGTCTGGACATCATTTTCATCTTCGTAAATAAGGCGATTCAGTATCAATTTAAATCGGAAAATCGCTAAAATACTGGCGCGAGAATGCTTTCGCATATATTTTGTGGTTCGAGATATACTCGTTTGCAGTAGCTTGTCTACCGATGTTTCCTACAGCATGTAAGATATCGTAGCTTTTCGGTTTCTTTTGCCCTGTCCGTTTTTGCATAACTGTCCCATGTTTATGCAAACACTTTTGTGACATAGGACATTTATCCTGCTAAAATCAAATTGTTTCCCATGTGCTCATAAAATCGCCTGAAAGTAGACTTAATTTTGTCGTGATTTCGTAAGTTTATTTAACGTGAAGACTTTCATCGTTGTCATGATTTTTCGTTCAAAGATATAAATTTTGCGTCGCTTTCAATATTTTGACAAAATTCTTTCAACAAGTTGTTTAGAAAAGGGCCCTACACATGCTGATTCCTTTTGGTAACGATTATCCCATTCATTGTAAAATTATGGAAATCGTTCATTAATCAATGATTGCCAACTAGGACGTCAATGACTGTGCCACAAAATTTTATAAATTTTGAAGCACAATTGATTTATATCAAAAATTCTTTCAGTAGCTTCAAGAAGGCAACAACCGGCACATGCTGATTCCTTTTGGTGCTGAAGTTCGTTAAATTAAATTTAATACAGAATATTTTATAGTGATGATCAATTTTCTTCCAAAATAATCAACGGCTTCACCTTAACAGGTTTCAATGGATTCCATTAGGAGCTTTCTGAGCTTTTTATCGTTTATATAGTTTTCAAAGTGTTCAATGCTCGCGGCGCATAGCTTTCACTTTCTCCCTTCCATAGAAGCTGAATGGCAAACTTCCCTGCACCGTGAGACACATGCGACATAGTTATTGAAAAGATTTGAAAATTTTACACAGGTTTCGTTTTAAAACACTGAAAATCGGAGCAATTGTTTCCGAGATATCGTCATTTTCATCGATTCGATTTTTTTCAATATCTCAGCTATATCTCAGAGACTAAGTGCCGGAAGTCTCAAAAAGCAAATTGTAGGAAATTCTCTCAGCTATTAAACATATTTTTTCCATGATGAGCAATTCTATGAGATTTCGGTCATTCGATTTTTTTTTGTATTTTTTAATCCGGCTGAAACTTTTTTGGTGCTTTCGGTATGCCCAAAGAAGCCATTTTGCATCATTGGTTTGTCCATATAATTTTCCATACAAATTTGGCAGCTGTCCATACAAAAATGATATGTGAAAATTCAAAAATCTGTATCTTTTGAATGAATTTTTTGATCGATTTGGTGTCTTCGACAAAGTTGTAGGTATGGATATGGACTACACTGAAAAAAAATTTGGTGATTTTTAATTTATCTTTTTGTCACTAAAACTTGATTTCCCTGATGAATTCCTACCGTTTGTCACTCTATCACCATTCGCTCCCGAACACTCTCTTTTCTACTCTTCTCTCTCTCTCTGATCGGCTCAGTCTCCGAACGGTTCAGACAGGCCGATCGTCTCCGATCACTCTGAACTGAAAACATTTTTTCTCTGATGCGCTGCGCTATACTCATTGATTTGGGTTGCCTAAAATCAATGTTATCAATTGAATTGTGCATTTATATTGATTTCATAACATTATAGACACCATTGAAAGAAACTTCCACCAAGAAAAAATCAAATTGATGGCAAACTGAGGGCGTGAAGACAAAAAGACTGCCGGGCTGGCATTTTGTGAGAGTGGCTCTTCGCTGAGCATGGTAGTGTGTGAGTGTCGTCGAGCGACGGAGTAGGCAAATATTTTCACTATAGAAGAGAAAAGCAACTCGCGACAAAATTTTGAGGCTAGGAATTTTGACAGGTATGATTTTCATAAAGTATTCGCCTCCTTTTCTCTCCCACAGAAAACCTGGGAACGAGGTAGCTGTCAAACTAGGCCAAAATGTTAAAGTCACTCACAAATTGAACATTGAGTGTTTTGAGTTCATTTCTGACGTCACGATTTTCTCCTCTATGTATTTGTTAGCTGAGTGAACAGTTTGGGCCACTCACTGGCTGCTTGCGAGTATCATTCGCTCATGAATGCTAGCGGGTTGGAATATGCGACGAATGGATAGGCGATGAGTGAGTGGATTCTGTTCATTGAACCGAAAATCAGGACCCTTGAAAGTAAAATTCAAAGCAGTCGATTTTCTCTAAGTCTTGAGTCTTGTAAAAATTTCCCTTTATTTGATTATTTGGTTGAATTGTTACCGCAGATAACGGAAAATGGGCATTTTATAGATTTTGTTATTGATTATATTTTTATTTTTCAACTTTTGGTTGAACTTTGAAAGTCTTTCAAAATCTCGAAGAAAATTCAAATTATTCTAACTATTTTGGGCAGAAAAGACTGTTATTTTGGCTTGGAATGAAATAGAATTGAAAATAAATAAAATAGAAGTGAACTAGAGAAAACTGAGAAATAATGTTTTTTTAAGTTTTGAAACTTCAACTTATATTTGAGTTCACCTCTCAAGTTCAAAATTATTAAAATACCTTGTCCCTCGGATCAAACCCAACTTCCTTTCATAACACAGCCAGTTTCCTCAAGAACCCTTTTGCCCCAAGTTCGACAACAAGGTGCTGGTTCTGCTCAATTCCGAGAAGATTATGTTCCACGCCCGGGATCTGGGTGGGTTCGTTTAGCGCATTATAGACTATATGAGTATATGTGACGGTGGTGGCCATAAGGGCACGAAAACGATGAAGCCAAAAAAAAGGACAACATCCACGCGAAGACCAGACCACCACCATTAGGACCCCCCTTCCCCTTATGAAGGGGGTGAGCCTTTTTGTGTCACCTTTGGAACCGCCTGCTCCTTCCTCAACCAACCGGCTGCAGTCGATTATTTTCCGACCATCTACTCCACTCTCTCTCTCTCTTGCTTCAAGGGTGGGTGGATGGAAGTACCCGGCGCAGGAGTCCGCAACGAAAATCAGCTCCATAAAATTAAGGAGTTTATAGATTTTCATTACGCACGAAGGAATTGTTCTCCGTTTAAGGCCAGGGCCCCCTTTTTTTCGCCTCTTTGTTGGGTTCTTTTTCTTTGGTTGGCGAAATGGTCGAAATACGAATGGATTATGGGGCTTTTTGCAGGTTGAAGAGGGATATTGGTTCGAGAGAACCCGGAGCCAAGGCAGCTGCCGCTGCGGTGGTGGACTTCAGTTTTGACGAAGGTTGAAGGTTAATTCAGTGTGCTTTAAGCAATAACTTCGGGTAGTGTATTATTTTTTAAGGGAGCATTCGGCAGGAATTTTGATAAGTTTGAAAGGGACTAGCGAGAAATACCTCTGAATTTTTAAGGGGGTTCAAGTAAATTTGATTATTAATCTTTGATTTTGCCAAAAGAAAACTATTTTCTCAGTGAAAGAGATTCCCAGAATTATCATACCGCTGGCCACATAATTAATTGAATTACACTAATCCAACACGTCTTCCCATCCTTTGTTTGCCCAGCCGAAGGTCGAAACATGCCTACGGAAATATGATCTCGCTAACAAACTATCATTAACGTGGTACTAAAGCTGATTAGTTTTTGACCTGAACACACACACACATATGCCACAACTTGCCTTAATTCAGTCACGCACGCACGGTGTTGAACTTTCGCAAAGAGTGAAGCTCTCTCGAGTATCAATTTCAGAGCTGACCCTTCCCTTTGACGACCCAGTTTGGACGGAAGTCCCGGATCACTATCGGGACAGCATCCCTCCGGCGCCGGTGACGGTGATGGTTATCCAACAACTGCCAACTTACACACGCACACCACAATAGTAATAACCATTTTTCGGAATGCTCTGCGGAAATGGCAACGACGTGTGGACATTTCCGAGGGAAACGGGGCTCCTCCGTGGTAAATTGATGCACTGTAAGAAAATTCTGGTCAATTTGTTTGAATTTGACTAATTTTCACAAATAAGTCGTTGAAATGAATTTAAAAACTATTTTGAGCAATAACAGTTGGATGTTTCAGAACATTTAGGTAACTTTTAGTAAGTGTGTCCAAAAGCAATTCCTCTCTTCAATCGACCCAAACAAGATGGGAAAGGGACGATTTCGATTAAGATAAGCATCGCACGCGTCACACACAACAGTTTGGCGTTTGTTTCTTTTGCTTCTTACCACCAGCAGGGGAAAAGAAGAAGCAGTCCCATCATTTTGTCGTGACCAAAAAGTTCTTTGCATTTTATATTCAGAACAAGAAGAAATAAACGATGATGATCGGCGAAATGCCAACCGAATGTCAAATGAAGAAGGAAATGAACAAGTTTTTCCCCACCCAAAAATAATACTGATTATTGCTATTTAATGTAACGATTTTTTCACGTGTTTTCATGTTCCCTCTTTACAGTGTGTCTGGCCGGTTACCACGAAAAGCGGTTGCTGCACGATCTGCTGGACACCTACAACACACTGGAGCGACCGGTGGTCAACGAATCCGATCCCCTGCAGCTGAGCTTCGGCTTGACGCTGATGCAAATCATAGACGTGGTGAGTAAGCTGGGTGTTGTGGTGGGTGGGTTTTGAAGAACTGGTAGTTTTTGATTTCCATCGGCAAAACGCGAAAAAGTTCGCAAAGGCTAGCAGCGGGTTCCAGAAGAAAATCTGTTGGTCGAACACCTTCACACTACGGTTTTTGTTTACTAACGCATTAGAATTGTGGTATTTTGTTCTTTTTAAAAAAAATCAAAATCTCAAAATCATTTTAAATTGAATATTTTACAAAAAGATTGAAAATTATTATTGGTAATTGAAGAGAGCTTTAAAATTTATTATATTGATTAACATTGTTTCATAAATGATTACAGATATCATACTTGAGCTTATAATTTAAAAACATGTTTCAGTTAGTTTTTTTTACTTTTATTAAATAACTAACTTTACACAGATAGTGTTGATGATTTGATTTAACACAGTTTTATTCTTTCCATAGTGATTTTTTTTTACCAGAAAGCATATGGGTAATTCTCTACCAACTCACACGAAATCGGGAAAAGTTGCCCCGACCCCTCTTCGATTTGCGGGAATCTTTGTCCTAAGGGGTAACTTTTGTCCCTGATCACGAAACCGAGGTCCGTTTTTTGATATCTCGTGACGGAGGGGCGGTACGACCCCTTTCCATTTTTGAACATGCGAATAAGAGGTGTTTTCAACAATTTGCAGCCTGAAACGGTGATGAAATAGAAATTTGGTGTCAAAGGGACTTTTATGTAAAATTAGACGCCCGATTTGATGGCGTACTCAGAATTCCGAATAAACGTATTTTTCATCGAAAAAAACACTAAAAAAGTTTTAAAAATTCTCCCATTTTCCGTTACTCGACTGTAAAAAATTTTAGAACATGTCATTTTATGGGAAATTTTATGTACTTTTCGAATCTACATTGTCCCAGAAGGGTCATTTTTTCATTTAGAACAAAATTTTTCATTTTAAAATTTCGTGTTTTTTCTAACTTTGCAGGGTTATTTTTTAGAGTGTAACAATGTTCTACAAAGTTGTAGAGCAGACAATTACAAAAATTTTGATATATAGACATAAGGGGTTTGCTTATAAACATCACGAGTTATCGCGATTTTACGAAAAAAAGTTTTGAAAAAGTTGGTCGTCATCGATCATGGCCATTCATGGTCACCCGCGACAGACACGGACGACGAAACAATGAGAAACGCAAAAAGTAACTTTTTCAAAACTTTTTTTTCGTGAAATCGCGATAACTCATGATGTTTATAAGCAAACCCCTTATGTCTATATATCAAAATTTTTGTAATTGTCTACAACTACAACTTTGTAGAACATTGTTACACTCTAAAAAATAACCCTGCAAAGTTAGAAAAAACACGAAATTTTAAAATGAAAAATTTTGTTCTCAATGAAAAAATGACCCTTCTGGGACAATGTAGATTCGAAAAGTACATTAAATTTCCCATAAAATGACATGTTCCAAAATTTTTTACAGTCGAGTAACGGAAAATGGGAGAATTTTTAAAACTTTTTTAGTGTTTTTTTTCGATGAAAAATACTTTTATTCAGAATTCTGAGTACGCCATCAAATCGGGCGTCTAATTTTACACAAAAGTCCCTTTGACACCAAATTTCTATCTCATCACCGTTTCAGGCTGCAAATTATTGAAAACACCTCTTTTTTCACATGTTCAAAAATGGAAGGGGTCGTACCGCCCCTCCGTCACGAGATATCAAAAAACGGACCTCGGATTCGTGATCAGGGACAAAAGTTACCCCTTAGGACAAAGTTTCACGCAAATCGAAGAGGGGTCAGGGCAACTTTTCCCGATTTCGTGTGAGTTGGTAGAGAATTACCCAAATGCTGCTTGATACATGATAAAAGTTATCCTACTTTTAATGACCAAAAATGGCTATAGCTACTGTGTCCAAATTATAAAGTCTGATAAAATACTTCGAAACCTGACTATTTTGAAATATTGTTTATCCGGAATTGAAAATTTGAACACACTTGGAGATTTATTTCATCTAATGCATAACTTTTTAGATACATAAATAAGTAAGATACGTAACTGGAAGGGAGACATTTTGATTTTTTATATTTTTCTTTTTCAGCATTTTTGTGCAAAAAAAAAATCGTTAGATGTTCATAAATAACTATTTTTCAACGTCATCCAAGTGAAAAAAGTCTTTAAAAACCTCAAAACTGTTTAAAAATAACAAAGTTCTAAAAATATATTTGATTCATTCCAAACAACAATGTGGGGCAATATGTACTACAACAACGGGGCAAAATGCACCACAACATGGGGCAAAATGCACCGGCTAAAAGCAGTTTTCACTAGTCACCACGAGATGACACCGCTGTTTTTACAAAGGAGCTTCACAGCGGTGCATTTTGCCACGACCACGCTTTTTGCAGAAAACTATAATTTGGTACGGCTATAAATTTTTCTTTTTTTTTTCTTAGAAACAAAACTTGTTTCAGCTTTACTCAAAAAATCTTCAAATAATTTTGTTTATTGTCTGAAGTGAAAGAAATAATCAAAAATGTTGTTTAATACAAATGATACCAAGCGATTGAAACAAATCTTGAGTTTCTTTTTAAAAAGGTCCAAATTTGTTTAATTGTTTTATTTTTTGGGAGTTTTGAAAACCTCTGAATCAAGCAGTTTTATATAAACCGACATAGCAAAAATAAAAAAAAAAAATATTGGACTGTAAAAACAACTCTAAAAATGTAGCCTTCAATTTGTCCTGCTATAGATAAATTATTTGTTAATAAGCATAATCACGTTTATCAAGAATAAAAAATTATTGATATTTTGCAAATAATCTTGTCAGTGACTTACTTACTCAGATTAGGGCTGACGTTAAAAAAAAATCAAAATCAGCCAAACAATCAATGAGGTTTTATTTAAAAAAAACTTCAAAATTTTTATGGAACCGAAGTGCAATTACTTAAAATGAATAAAAATGCATTTTCCTGTGTTTAGAATGATTTTTAGCATGTTTTTGGCCTTCAATAAGAATTAGAATTTTAGTTAATTGTCAATGTACAGTATAGAAAAAGTTTTTTTTCGCTTAATTATTTATCGTCAATTCTTACTTTTTGATAATAATTGATAGCAAATCAACTATACCGGTGTACAATGGATTTTTCAACAATGTTTTAATTAAATTGTTGAAATTCTGGATTGCAATAAAAAATTTAATATTTTTTTATTTTTTACCTTCCCCTCCTTTGGCCAAATTGAGCTAGAAAAACTTTGAAAAATATTTGCTTCGGCCCAATGAAGATGTGTTACTAGAGGGTGACGGGCGAAAATTCCCGGGTAAAAAATCCCGGGAAAGTTTTTAGATATCTCGATTCCCGAGAAATTAGCTCGAGACTCCCGGGAAATACTAAACTTATAAATATCGAAGCAAAATTATTTAAACTAATCAGAAAATTATTTGGAACATCCTAAATTGTTTAGAACATTGGATGTTCAATGTTCGATGTTCAAGTTTGTTTGTTTGTTTCTTCTCTAATCTTCTTATTCAGAAAATGTGAATTTTAAATTCCAATAATTATAATTGAGAGAAGCCAAAAAAATAAATTCTGATGTTTTTTAAATATTATTTTTATTTATTATTTCTAAGAGGGTTAAGCTTTTTCAATATAAGTTAATCTCCTCCCTCGAGTATAACAATCCTCATAATCTTTTTTTTATTCCCTGAATTAATTTCGCTGTTTCAAGATAATTTCCTTTTTTGTTATCAATAAGTCATTTTGTGTTTCACGTTAACCTCAACATTAAATTATATTTTGGGGAAAATACTCTTTATAAAGTAATTGTCCGCCAATTGTGAACATTCGTGTTTTCCTGATAACTGTAAATATTTTTTCAGTTTCAGTTGACCTTAAAAAGTAAAAAAAAACAACATTAAATTTTTGTTTGAGTCGTTATCAATCATATTGCAAAAATTCAGATACTGGGAAATTATATATTATTCGTAAACATTTTAAGCTATAATTCCCAATCAGTCCCAGAGTGTTACTTTTCCTGTTGCAATCCGAGCTATCACAAAGCAAAAAAAAATCTATTGCCTCCCCGACGGGGAATTGAACCCCGGTCTCCCGCGTGACAGGCGGGGATACTGACCACTATACTATCGAGGATTGATAAAAATCTGTGTATTGCTGCAGACTACCGTTATCTATTTGCTGAAATTTATTTATTCGATAAATTCAAATAGAAAATAAATCAATGATAATTATTTAGAACTTTTAAGAACTCAGCTTCGACTAGTTTTATCACCAACTTTGATGAACAAAAAAAATTTGGTGGATATTTTGGAAACATTTCATTGCAAAAATTTTATGGCATATGTCAAGCTGACATTGGCATGAGAAAACTAACTTTAAGTCGTTTAAAAAAAACACCAAAATTGTAAGGTTAACAATACGGCTCAGCACTCCACTTTAAACTTTACCCTAAGATGGCCAAAAAAAAACCCCAAAAATTTAATCTGAGTAATGAATATTCTGATTTTCATTTCAGATACATCTAAACGGTTTATCTTCCCCCGTACAACGCCATCTGCAGTATTTTTCACTGCACGCTACAACCAATTTACACTCCAGTTTTCCATTTTTCTTCGCCATGGCGCCAACATCCGGGTGTTGGTTTTCCTCACGTGCGCGCACTTCGTTAATGCATTTTTCAAGTCATGTTGCCGGCTCCTCCAATTCGTTTTGCAGCGCTTCTGAGACCACTGCAGATGCTGCGCAACCAGCAGTTCTATCCGTTTCCCGACGTCGCCCGGAAAATGCACCTGGTGGGGAAAAGTTTTTTTTCCGGATATAAAAAAGTGGAACAAAATCTCAGCTCGCCCCCTGGAGCAAATATCGCTTTGGCCATGATTTAGCGTTATTACTTTTCTCATAAATTGTGGGTTTGCGCGGCGGATTTGGGTCGGGCAAAAAGGACGCGGCGACCCGGAAGATGACCCCAAAACGATAACCGAAAGGTGGAACTCGGACGTGACCCGTCGATAAGATGCGCTGATTAGAAATGATGTTCCGGTTTGGATTTCGGTTCCGATTCGTGTTTCGGGTGCCACGTGGATGTCTTCAAGAGTGTTGAAGACATTTGAGGGGTGGAATGGATCTCAGTCGGAATGTTTCTCATCGTGAAGAATCTTGGTGTGATTTACATACTAGTTTTGAAGGTTATATAACATAACGTGTTCCTGATTGAAAAATTTAAATTAGACTTTGATAGGTTTACAAATAGGTGTTTGTTGTAGTTCATATCATCAATGTTTAATCAAATTTCTTCAAACATCAAATCCTCGATAGTATAGTGGTCAGTATCCCCGCCTGTCACGCGGGAGACCGGGGTTCAATTCCCCGTCGGGGAGGACAAACTTTTTTTTTGCAGGGAGATCAGTGAAGTCGTCATCTGTTTTTGTTTGTTTGATTGGTTAAACCTGGGTGATGAATAGAGAGAATGCGTAACGTGATTTTCGAATGATCCCACTTTGTTTACATCTACAAAGTAGGAGGCTGTTAAAGCACAAGCATGACTTTTTTCTTACTGGTAACTGAGCTGTTTTAGAATCAAAGGTATGTGTTTTATTTTGTCTAGTTTTTGACATACCTGGTTCAGCGAAAAAACATCGCTAATTCTTGCGAAGCTGATCCATCTAACAGAGAAGACTTTAACTCCAGTTCCTTAAAAGCCGCACATTTTTCATTGTTGCAACAATTTTTAATGATCGATAACAATACTCTCTACCTTTGGCGAACAGTAATTTGGTTCCACTTTGACAGTTCTAAATTGAGGCCGTTTTTTGAACCACTATTCAGCACCCAGGGTTAAACGGTTTTAATTTGTTTTGGTTTATCTGTGCTTACTTAAGAAATGTATTGATAAAGTTACTCGCATTCGTCGACGTTGTCGTGCTATCTTATCGCACACCGTTTTTTGACGTTCCGAGAAAAACGCGTTTTAATGTTTGACCTTGAATAAACATAAATTAGAGCACACAATGTAAACAATAACAAACACGTTGTGTTTGGTTGACCATTCTGTGCATTTTGCAGAACTTTGGTTGAATTTGGTTGCCGGAGTTCCGATTTATAATTACAAATGTTTACGTGGTTGGGCATGCACGTGTGTCAAACGCGTTCTGACCAAAAACTTCTTTGGCTAGTTGTCGCACTTTCAGCAATTTTACGGTTGTGTCAAAATAGCACGACAAGATTGAAACTTCTTTTTATATGAAGGGTGACAACAACACACGGATTTATTTTCGGTTTTTATTGAATATCTCAAGACTGAAACCGAATTTTGAGAATCTGGGAGGGTCAGAAGGTGAAGGCACAAAATTACGTTCTTAACTTAATCTGGCCTTAAAAATGCACGTGGGACAAGATAGCACGACAACGACCAAATGCCGTAATCACTCCTTTCATTTATAATTTTATGTAAAACTTAATTTATCTTTTTTGTTTGATAGAAAAAATACTTTTTTCAATGTAATTTGATGTGTAAACTGTATTTTTCGTCCTACTTTTAGTACTTCTATTAAAACATAATTAACATTTATGCATACGCTTGTTCAAGAATATATTCTGTTTCCTTATCCTAAGCTGTACAAGTTTGTACAAATTTGGATAAGAAAACTGAAGTTGCTTTTCCCTGCAATTTAATTCATTGAATGATCACTTTCTTTGTCACGAGGTTATCGACTGGGGTCCCATCTCATGTGGTTCCCAAGTATTCCGAAATGCAACATCTGCAACATTTTAAACTTGCTGACGTTGATGCATCACGTACCGAAAACCCGGAAGAAAATTCACTTCCCAACCAACTTTTTTTTTCATTCTTCTGTTGGTTAAAGTTTTCCCACTTAATCTGAAAATAATTTGATTTCTTCCACAAACAACTTTTTTCCTTGGGACGCTCTGCAGTTTTACGACACACAGCGCCCAACCAGAATCCCATAAAATTTGGCAATTTCTGCAGCAAACAGCAAATTTCCGTTTAGACCGCCATAAAAATCCGTTTTCCCCCCTTGAACTCAGATAGAATCGCCTGTCCCGTCCATTTCGCGAGTGCGGTGCAGCTCTGTAGGGTGGGAAGTTTTGTGGTGCACTTTTTGTGGTCGCGGCCCCCGGAAGAGGGGATTTCGGTGAGCACACAACAATATTTATGACAACAACCAGAGATACTTTGGAGACTGCGGCGGTTCTTTTTCAGTGTTGCTCGGGTTGGGTATTTGGTTGAACCCTCTCCCCGGAAATGGACAAGTTGTGCTAAGCCATCCGTTAAGAGACTCATGCATGTTGTACGAAGTATTTGTGCGCGGAGGTCTTCCGTTAGAATAGGCACCGAATGGATGCTGGTGCACTTTTGGGGGTGATTTCGAGCAGACGTTGCATTAGAATGATTGACTGTCAGTACTGGAGTTGTTTGAATCGGTTAAAAACTTTTTTTCTATTTTAATTCGAAATAATCTAATATTTTTTATTAACATCAAGGCTCAAATTCGAGAAGCTTGTTACATTACATTTGCAGCATACCGTTTAATAGAAATTTTAGAATAATGAAGCATAATGAACTAATAAATTGTAGAAAAAACAACGCTATAAAATATTACTTGTGTTTTATGCCAAATTTGTTAGGGATAAGATTTTTCCATAACTACCATTCCTGTTTACATGGTATTAAACATAGTTAATATTTGATAACTTAAATCCACATTTTTTCATTTTCTCAATGTTCAGGGAGTAATTTTGAGCAACTTTAGTTCTTCGGAAAACTTTACATATCTTGTTTTATGTTTTTCATTATTAGTTTTTAGTATTTCAAAACGCATTGATCTTGTTTTCTATAAGACCAGCCCCCTTTAAAATCAGTCCGAATAATCATGCGGCAAAAACTTTTTTTTCCAAAAACTTGAAAATTTTATTGAAAATGGGAGTCTAATTGACTGAAAAAAAATTTAAGTGCATTTTCCTGCTTTTATAATTATGAATTATGCATACCTGGGATCGATCAAAAATATTTTGTTTTTTTTTTGTCAAATTCCGATGCACAAAAACACAAAAAAAAAACTTTTTCGGCAAAAAAAAGTCGTCAATGCTTAGTTATTTTAAAAACAAATGATTGCCAAAAAACTGAGCAGGTATAAAATACATTTTTAATCAGTTTTTTCATTGAAATGTTAATACCTTGTATTTTTTTGCCCCACCCCTCGACTTTGACCAGAGTCTAGGGACATAAACTTTAAAAAAGATTTGCAACGGCCTTAGTATCTTTCGCTTATTTGCTGTTTTTCTACATAAAAAAAATGTCTGCTCTCTTAGAATTTCTTAGAAATATGTCTATACAGCAATTCCATTTGAAAAGAGCCTAAACCGAAAAAAGTCCTCCGATCGGGCTCGAAATTTGTCTGGGGGTTTCTTTGCTAAAATAATTAGACCCGTATTTTTTGGTTGGCCATTAGGGAGTTGCGTCTTTCAATTACGAAAATTTTGATACCTAGACATGTTTAGGTCATCGCAGAAATTTTTAAGTTATCGCAGTTTTAGTGAAAAAAGTTGTTTTTTTGCCGATTTCGTCTTTTTCCTGTTTTTGCGCGCGGCGCGTCGAAAAACGCAGTTTTTATTTTAAAAAAATCATATCTCAGAAACGTACGGTTGGACATCGCCAATTATTTGATATGTTATGTGAAATTTTTCGAGGAATCCGATAAAAATATGTTCAGACATAGGCTCTTTGGTTCAGACACGGTCAAAACGCTATTTTATGTTTTCAAACGACTTTTTCAATAGTTAATTTTTTGGACCTTACCTGACAAAAATTGCCATTTGTATGCAGGTCACCCTAATGGAAAAACAAAAAAACGGATCTAATTATTTTAGCCAAGGAACCCCCAGACAAATTTTGAGCCCGATCGGAGAACTTTTGTTTCGGTTTAGGCTCTTTTCAAATGGAATTGCTGTATATCACGGTCAAAATTGACCACAGAAAAATATTTCTTTTTTCAAATTATTGGCATGAAAAAAGTTGAGTAATCAAAGACTAGATTTTTTTTTTTCAAAATGGAACATTCCTTTCCAATGCTTTTTGAAGATTAAAAATAGGATTTAAAAAGGATTTTTGGTATTTTATCATTTTTGACTTATTTGGAAGCAACTAAGGCGCCATTTTTATATGACGTAGCTTTTGCGGGAGAGAAAGTGGTTCTGACGGAGATTGACGATTTAGTTGTCAGGACTGAAAAAAATGTGTGAAGGGGAAATTCTCGAAAAAATGCAACGTGCCTTTTATTTTTTTTAAAGAAATCATAAAACTTTTTTTTCTAAACATTCAGAAAGGAATTTTTAGATTTATCAGTTCAAATCATAACATTGAATATTCCAAAAATGTCCTATTGTATACAATTTTTAGAGCAATGCCAGGAAGGAATGAATCTATAGACCAATGCCAGGAAGGACAAATATTTCTTAGGGAAAGAGGAAAATTTGTCCGTGAAATTTGGGAGCGTTCTTTTATTACGTAATGTTTCGTGTTCGTTCCATACCAATTTAAAAAAATACCGAAATTTTGTTCCGAAGGTGTCCAATTTTTTTGCATTACGCAATAAAAGGACGCTCCCTTTCACCTCTTTTATGATTTAATATTAGCTCAATCAAAACTGAAACAGTGGCAAAGCACTCAAATGTGGTGAATTTAGACATTTTTAGAGGAAAAATTTCACATTTTATTAATCATTAAAGATTTACCCATTCCCAGATGTATTATAACCATGATTTTTATACTGTATGCGACGGATCAAAAATTTGTTATTTTCATAAATATGCATGTGGAACTGTGGAATATACACAAATGAAAATGAAAACAAATTCAATAATATCTCACGATGAAATTTGAAAAAAGGACATAATAATTACGTGAATTTTTAATTTACTTTTGTCATTCGAAGGAAACTCATTTTTTAAACTTAAATTGATTTTGTTTTTTTTTATCCAAAATGCATTTGGAAAATGGAGTACAAAGGTTGAATAGTTTTTGTTTTTAAGAACAACTTTTGGTCATTTAAAAAATCCCAAATGGTCAAGATTAATACTTCTAAGTCTACCCAAAGACAAAATCCAACAAACTCTTGCGACATTCAACGCCTACAACCCCCATCTGCAGTTCACCATGGAAGAGGAGGTGGACAACAAAATCCCATATTTGGACACCCTGGTGATACGCAATCCGGACCAGACACTGGCCACCCAGTGGTACGCGAAACCCATCGCGTCTGGAAGATTGTTGAACTTCCATTCATTCCACCCACTCAGCATGAAGGTAAACCTAGCGTACAACTACATCAAACGAGTAAAAACATTGACCACAAACCAAACACCGCAAGAGCTGAAGCAGATCATCTTTAAAAACCTACGGCTGAACGACTACCCGGCCGCACTGATCAACAGGTTGGTCAACCAGGTACAAAACTCAGCTGAGCCACCAAACAACAGGACAGCAGCCGTCTTCAACAACACCCAGGTACAGCAAGGTACACAATCTGCAACAACACCAAACTCGAACACCACCAATCCGCCAGAAGCCGCAGTTTTCCGATCCCTACCATACATTCCAACACTCACTCCTGCCCTCACCAGTGTCCTGAAAAAAGATTTCCCAAACGTTAAAATAGCCCAAAAATCCATCCAAACCACCTCGCAAATCCTAAAAAACGTCAAAGATCCCGTGAATCCACTCCAACAGTACAATGTCATCTACAGTATACCGTGTGGTAACTGTGACATGTCGTACATCGGTTTGACAACAAACCAGCTCAAAACCAGACTTTCTGGACATCGAGCAAATATCAACAAATACCAAAAACTTGTTGAAGGGGGGATCACCAACACTGATGAGCAGTTGGCCAGACTGGGAGAAATTACTGCTTTACTTGAACATACAATCAACTACAAACATGATTTTGATCTCACCCAGGTCAAGATCATTGATAAAACATTTAAACCCTCTGCTTTATCAGTGTTGGAAATGTGTCACATCGCCAATACGGACAAGACGGTCAACCGCCGTACTGACGTATATGGCCTAAGTAACACATACTCGGGGATTCTACACACTATCAAACCATCTGTAACACGAAGAAACAATCCTCTCTCGGATATCTCCAACCACACACAAACTACTAACACACAATAACCCACCGTTGGGATCATCCAAGCGATACCCACCGCCACACCATATTGTATGAAAGCTAAACCCTTGCAAAGTTGGGATAGTGAACAGTGTCGTTACCGAGATTTTGAATTTGTTCTCGGTTATGCAGTAAGTCGATTTTTCGATATTTTTGGACAACTACACATAGTTTTTTACACTTACTTAGGGAAAACCACCATCTAACTATTACAAACCAGACACCCTACCGTTGGAGAGTAACGAACAGTACGATAGCGACTAGACAAAAGTGAGTCCCATATGATGTTTCGTTGTGTTCCCCTTGCCAATTTTGTGAATAAATTTACAGTTTCCCCTGAAGAAGACCGACAAAACCGGTCGAAACGTCGGGCAGTTTTAATATAAACATCGCTTGATTATTTTTAACCGACTGAGAAAGCCGACCAATCAGAACAGAACATTCCAGTCAAAAAGCATCCAATAAAAAAAATTAAATTAGTTTTTTTTTGTATTTTCATATGCAAGATCTTTTCTCTCTCTACTTTATTCTTATTACAGTCATCCTACATATTCGGAACACCCACAAATTCGGAACACTTTTGTGATAACTTGTCAATAGGATGCAAAATGCAGCTTTTCTGTCGACCCTACTATTTTTAGGACCTTCATTTGGACATTCTCTTGCTATTTCACTAGTAAAAGTAGTACTTTTTGAACAAAAAACTTAATTTCAAGACTATTTTATCCTGAGCAGCAAAACACTGCCTCCAAATTGCCTATTCCATGATTGTGGGATGTTATTGTGCCTCCCACAATTGTGGAACACCTGAATTTAACTGATATTTTCACCAAAAATGTTATCAGACCATGGATCAAACATCACTAAGCTTGAGTTTCACTGGTTTCAGTGGGTGAAGTCATTATTTTGTTACAAATATTTACTCCTAGAGAGATCCAAAGTTTGTTTACATCCGTCAGAAAAAAGTGTTCCGAATTTGTGGATTTCAAGCGTCAAAGTTTTTCTTCAAAAACTTGATATAAAAGTTAAAGTTTGCACATGTTCGATACAGCATTCTAAAGATCGAAAAAAAAAGCTTTCAAATGAAGGTACACGAAAAAAAATCAATTCTTGAAACCGTGAAGTCAGTTCACGATTATGAGAACCACGAAGGAATATATTCACGTTTATGGTGCAAATGCACCATACTCATGAATAAATTCCTTCGTGGATCTCACATTCGTGAACTTAATTCACGATTACGGGAATTGCTTTTTTTCTGTGTAAAAGCGAATCATTAAGTTCAATTATCGATTTGCTATGATTTTTTGAACATTGGCCAATCTGTAAACTGTTCCGAATATGAGGGATGACTGTAATCTTTTTTGACAGTTACCTATCCATTTTTGCTTTGATTAGATGACATTTTTTTCTCTTTGAAACCTTATTAGTCCACAAATATTGAAAAAATGTGTTCTCTTTGAAAAATATTTGCATTGGCCTTATAAATGAAAATTTTAACATTAAAACATTGAAATTATTCTAAAATTGATATCGCACTAATGTATTTAAAACAAAATATTCAGAAATTCTTAGTCGATTGTTTGCTTGCTTTTTCGATTTTCTTCCGCAAAAATTAAATTGTTAACGTTTTAGTTGAGGCATACAAATGGAAATATTCGAATTGTAACATAATGTGTAGTCATTTTGATAGATTTTGGTTGGCTTTTGTTAATTCGCAGTCTTGCTTAAAAATTATGCAATTTCATTCAAGCCTGAATCATAATTGTAATAAGGGAACTATTTCCATAATTTTAAGAAACTTGCAATACTTTTCCCCTTAATATTTAAATCCCTCAAAAGCATTTCGAACAAAATGCTCAGAAGTTGTAAGTCTTTCTTGATCCTCGTTATAAAACCAACAGAAAAAAAACCTTACAAAAACAGCGCAAACCGAAAGCTTCCTTGGTGGAAAAAGGGCGATTTTATTAGCTTTACATTGGCACCGTTTGGAGGAGCTTTTTTCGAGGTGGTCCTCGTCGTCGTCGGGTGCGCTTAAGACTTCGTTCAATAACGACGAACCTCGCCCCGGGGTGGATTAAAAGGGGATATATGGGTGGTGGCCTGCCGAATTGAGAGTTAGTGCTGGGTGCTTGGAAAAATTCCTACCCGCCGGCAGCATATGTGGCCGATTCGGACGAAGGCGAAGGAAGTGTAGTTTTATTGGGTCGAATTGAGGTACACACAGTGCTGTGAGCGGAATAAAATTTATCTTCTTCCCGTTCATTGTTGTGTTAATCCAATTTCCGTTTTGTTTGCACGGGAGTTATGTGGAAATTATTGCCATATTGGCAGGAATCATGCTTCGGCGTGACCCGGGGCTTAATCCTTGATGTTTGAGCAGCGTTAAATTTCAAGCAATTTAAAGAGGAAATTTCTCGTCATTTTCTTCACATGATAACATTTTCCCTCCAATATGTGGCAGAGATGGCATAACCGTTATTCCCCATTACGGAAGCTAAAAAGTTTGATTAAAATTTATACCCAAGCTGGCAAGCATTCCCCACCCCAGCCAACAAAGCTTCCAAAGACGAGTGTCTTCATCCGGAAAGCGGCGAGGCAAATGAAAAGAAAACGCTTCCAGAGGAAAAGTTTGCATTCGGCGCTCATTTCAACCCGGTGCTACTTAGTGTGTGAGTGTGTGTGGCTTTTCCTCATATTCTTCGACAACATATTTTTCCATCTTATGCTTCAGTATGGTAGCATAAGCCCATCAGGGCATGAGTGGGGCGAGGAGGTGCCGTTCAACGAGGATAAAGAGACTGTCGAGTGTGGTTGTGGGTTGAGCAGGTTGGTTGGTTGCGGATATCATGATTGCACATCACTCGAGTGGAGGTAATTCCAAAAGGAAATTGCAATGTGGAAAAATATGAAAGGGTTTTTTTTTCGTTCTTTCCAGAATACTATAATTTTTAATGCTTTATACTTTATATAATCTATCCGTTTTTATTATTTAAAAATAAATTACAAATTAAGGCAAATTGCAGAGTAGGGGAGCTTTTGATGCGACTCCGCCCTCGATCTCTGGAGATTCAACTAATCGGACTCCAACTTCAACAACAACTCTTACGCTGAAATAAAAAAAAATGGAAATCACTACATTCTAAGAATTTTGCATCCTTTTCATATATAGGATTTGAGATTTTGAATGACTGAATAAAATAGGAAGTAAAATTTTTAGAATATATTCATTCTGTACTTTTTTTTTATTTCAGTGTATAGTACAGTCCAAACTCGATTATCCGAAGGTTTGTATGGGACTTCGGATAATCGAATCACGAACAATTTTTTTTCGTTTTTGTCTTTTTCTTGTTTTCAAAAACATCAAAAACAAGTCCTTCGATCCCAATATATTCAAATTTGAATAGTTGATTGCGTGTTAATAAATATGTTAACTACATTTTTCAATATTTCGTGGTTTAAAAAAGTTTAAATCATTTTAACGTAGTTGAGGACTTTTTCTCGACAATCAAAAATTAGACAACGAAAAATAAAAAATTGTTTTTCGTCATTCGATTTTCCGAAGTGAGATTTTTCTTAGGCCTTCGGATTATCGAGTCTGGACTGTATATCAAGATTGTTAACGATAAATTCATCGAGGCTCGATAAAGATAACGATGGTTCTAACTTTTTTGTATGGATCGTGGATAATCGCCATAACTCCCCCCCCCCCCCTAAAGTGTCCACGTTGTTTATGGATGGTCTCAAAGGACGATAACTCATTTTTATAATCCTTCTTTAATCGACTTAATTCAACCCTTTATGTTTAATTTTCAATGTATTCACAAACAATATTTTTTTTGAATATCTAGTAAGTTTCAATGTTCTCATAGTTGTGCACAAAATAACGTATTTTTACGAAAATACTCAAATTTTAAACATATGTTTTATGGGTATCAAACGAAGTAAAATTTTGTATGATTTTTTCCCTTCATTAAAATTTTTATGAAAATTCTAAAATTTTAAAAAATTATTGTATTTTTTCGAAAGTACTATATTTTTTAATTTGCTAAATAGGCATCAAACGAAGCGATATTTTATTTGCTTTTTGTATTAATGGTGTTTTTGGAGATGCTGAAATTTCCACAAAAAATACCGTTTTTTTAGGAATTTTAATTTTGTATCAAACCCATATTGCAAATTTTGAAAATTTGATTATTTTCAAAAAAAATACGGTAATTTGCAAAAATTTTAGTTTTTTACAAAAATTTTTTAAAAAAGTAAAAAAAAAATCATTAGATACCAATATTGCAAATTAAGAATAATTGAATATTTTTGAAAAAAAAAAAAACACGGTATTTTGTGAAAATTTTAGTCAGGGTGCACAGCAACGAAGGAAGTTGTTGTCTTCGCAGAAAAAAATAATGTAAATTTGGAAGCTGTAATTTTGGAAGGTTGAATATTACCTCTTTTATGATGTAATTTTACCTCAATTTAGACTGAAAAAGTGACATTACACCAGAAAAGTGGTAAAATTACACATTTCCAGAGGTAAAATTACATCTTTTTTCTGACATAAAAGATGTACCCCTTCCCAGATGTAATATTACCATGATTTTTTTTCTGTGTTATTTTTCCAAAATTGTCAAACTTACGGACCAAATCCTGCGACAATGTGATTGTAAAGATAGTAAAACTTTGTTGTAAATTACATTGTTGACAGTACTTTTGAGGATGAATAAAAATATATTTCGATAGTACCCGTACTTTTGAAGATACTAAAATGTCTGTAACATAAATGTGGGTGCAAAAGCTCTGGTTGATATGCACCTTAAAAAAAACTCTTGTTGAGTGAAAAATCAAACAAAATTTTTTTGATAGATACCAATATTGCAAATGATGCAAATTTGAGTATTTTCGAAAAAAACGGTATTTTATGGACATTTTAGTATTTTACAAAAAAATCAAATAAAGTGAAAAAATATACACAAATTCGACAAGTTAAATGCCTTTAAAATATTTCACATGAATTAAGAGAAATATTAAACAAGGAAAGTATATATTTTTGAGGATCACAAGTGGCTGAAAATGACCTCCTAAACACGGGAAAAACACAAATTCTTGAATAAAAAATCAATGATTTTTTAGTAAAATAACTCGACAGTTTTGAAGTTGATGTCAGTAAGCGCTTCAATTTTGTCAAGGTTTGGTGGATTTGTACTCCTTAAACACGCTATAATCGACAGAATTGAATTTTAGTCAATTCCCTGCCAATAAATAAAATTGAAAGTTTCGCCAGGTGCACTTCGTTCATACCTGGGGACAGCAAAACTAATGGGGTGCGCATGGTTGCTTAAGATGATTCCTTACCATTTTTACGCGAAATTTTCAATTTTATTTATTGGCAGGGAATTCACTTAAAATAAATTCTATCGATTGAAGAGTGCTAAGAGAGACCAAATCTACCATACCTTGACGGAATTGAAGCGTTTACTGACATCAACTTCAAAAATGTTGATCTTGATTGGATCACCCAGAATTTTAAGTCAACTTAAGTCGTACCACAAGCATGGTGGAAATTTTGCGGCATTAGTAAATATTTCTACATTTTCATTTGTACCTCAGAAGTTGTAAGACACAGAAGGTTCAACAATTACGCACCTTTTCTTGGACACTTATCCAAATACTGCAGGTAGGACGTCAAAAAAAAAACCATTTGATATGCCTCACGAAAAAGGGGTTCCGCAGCCAGGGTTAAAAAAACGATAAAAGTAAATAAAATGATAATTTTATTGCCTTCACGTGCGCCACCGTGTTTCGCCTGGTTGTGGCCATTACCGGCAATATTGAGCGGTTGCAGTCAGTCAGTCGGTTGTCGTTAAAAATTTGGACCTGGCCGCGGTAGGCCACGTGGCCACGGTCACATATGCCCGGGGATCCTTTGGAGGTTGGTCCATAATGTTGCAGATGCTGTAGCATCACGTTTTTGTTGTTCCCTCATCGTTGTACCGTCCAAAATAAGGCCATCAAAACTGATTTTACATAAACAGTTAAGGACTCTGGCGGATTTCGAGCGGTGACACATTTTATGGTGCTTTTGAGAGGAGGGGGAGGTTGGATGGCAACACTGCCATCCACGGCTAATGGTATGAATTTGGAATGAAGTTTTGGGTGATGATTTTCATTAAAGGGCGGAGTGAGCGAGCTTCAGCGTTTTGTCGAGCATAATTGGATGAAGAAGGAAGAATTAATAACGGTTGGATGAATTGGGGATATGAACACAGTTTAAATTAAAAAAGTTTTGGATTTTACGGAGGGGGTAGGAGGACCAAGGATAGCAAATGTGATGCGACGACTGTCGGGAAAACATTTTAAATTTGCATGGCTGAGGAACAAACATTTCTGGAATAGGTTCCTGACGAGGTTCATGGTCGATTCAAATTTTAAGGATGCAACTGTTTGTGGGTGTCGTTACTAAATAATGGTTTATTAGTGTCTTTCTCTATTTTTTTTATTTATTCATATTATTATAAACATTTGCGGATCTGTATATTGTAATTCTGTCGTTCCTATGAGCTCATGTGGAGATATTTACAGTTTAAAATTCAACTGGTTATAAAATGCATTATAAAAATTGAGTTGAAAATAATTGCACTATCAAGAATTTAGTTTCATCAGGAATATTCTCAAAAGGAGAAAGACTAGATCATTTGAATCATTTTAATTTTCCAATCTCTCATACAGTCAGAATTACAGGTTTAAAGTATTAAAAATGTTGCCAAGAGCTGATAAAGAAAACATAACCTATTATAATAAATTGTGTGGTTGTTTTGTTTGGTCAAAACCTTTTGATAGAATTGACGGAAAACTAAAAAAACTTGTTAAAATCTGTACAAGTTAGAAACAGAAATAACCCTTATTCAGTCAGCCAATTGCAATATCTGGCATTTTCAGATTTATCTGGCCACCTGGCATAGCTGCATACAATAATCTCGCAAGCTCGGTACAATTTGGAGATCATTCAATGATTAGAAAAACTCCGTGAAAATCGATATTTGAACAAAATAATCTTTATAATCCTTTATTTGGAAGTTTTGCTTGATGTACCGATCTACAACAAATTGTAACTTCTGATTTTAAGTTTTTGAAGAAAACTAACATTTTCTTACACAAGTAAACATAGATTGATTGGTTATTTAAGCGCTGGATGAAATGCAACTTAATATTAAATATGGACTTATGAATCGATGATCGAAATCGATTTATGTATCTCTGTTTCGGTCTGTTAAATTCAGAAGTCCCACAATTGGTGTCAAAAACAATAACATCGCACAACTGTATTTAAATAAAATCATATCGACAAAATTGCACTTTTGCAAACATGGCTTGTGTTTATTAAAAAATAAAAGTTTGGCGTCTTCAACTTCCATGACAAAGTAAAATATTGGTTGGCATACTGGAAGGTCCTTGCATGTCAACAACTTCTGATTTCATTTACTTTCGTGTAAAGACCACTTTGCTCAAAAGTTTGGGTACGATTTACTACTTCAAAAGATAGCTCTTGTATGTACAAGTACAACAATTGGGTCCTAAAAGGAAGCTTAGATTTGTGATATTATTGTTTACAACGATAATAAAGCTTGTTTTTCTGGCACTTTGTTCGATCCCAAAGGATTTAAAATTGATTTTTAATTCAATTTTCAAAAATGAACTTCACTGTCCTTCTTGAAAAAAGGGTCCAACTTGACAGCTTGTTCCAAGGGTACCATAGTTCGAAAAAAATATTGTCTTGCCAATTTTTTTTTTTTTTGCATTAAAATGTTAAAAAGTGATCATGAATGGTTTATTATCGTGTTTTTTACCGTTGTACATAAAAACAGACATATGGCTTTAGGACCTTATTCTTCCCAAGACACCACATAGCGGGGATGTCACATAAATTAGTAAAAAGAGGCACAAAATGCGTTTTCAGCTGGTATCGAGTGATATTTAATTTAGTAGGAAGTGAGCAAGTAAGTTTCTATCAAAAGTTTAACAAAATAAGTTGTTGGATGGCATTAGGATCGAATCCTTTACCTTTACTGACTGTAATATTGGCAATAAAAAAAATACTAAAAAAGATCCCGCCCCCGGGTGGACTCGAACCACCAACCTTTCGGTTAACAGCCGAACGCGCTAACCGATTGCGCCACGAAGGCCTGTGAAGATGAGCAGGAAATATCCAAACAGGCCAATGAGACCTACATTACCGATTGTGAAGTAGCTTACTTTACCTTCTAACGGTCATTTTGATAAGCGTATCGATTTAAGAGTGAAATTTCAGTAGGAAATTTAATTAATAACAGTTTGTTGAAAGGAGACGGCGACGCTGTCTATCCATTATTTACAAGGAAAACGTCACTATCATAAAAATGTCATAATTTAACGATTATCATCATCAAAAAAACGCAATCAATTAACAAACACCGCCCACCCAAGCAAAAAGTTATTCTGTTTCCGCCCGGGATCGAACCGGGGGCCTTCCGCGTGTTAGGCGGATGTGATAACCACTACACCACGGAAACAGCGATGTTTAGTGGTGGTCCCACTAGCGAACCAATCATTTCATTCTCTATCCTACACTTGACCGAGTAGTGCTTTACGATCGGTACCCTAAAATAGAAACTCGCGAAAGAGAGATACGAAAACAAAACAAAACACGTACGAACAAGTTCAAACCCAGGCAGATAAGCGTTTAGCTGCTTTAGAGCGAGTGTGTTTTGAGAGAGCGCGCGAGCGCTCGCGAGAGAGAGTCGTTCATCACTGCTTGCTGCCCCTCTACCTGAAGAGTCTCTTGCTTGAGTCGTTTCGGTACTTTGCGGTGGAGTGTCGTCGTTTCTTGTTCTCGTCACTTCTGACGTGAAATCGCTTCTCGTCAGTTCTTCATCCACTCTCTCCACGCTAGACTGATCGATTCGCATCCTTCTTCTAATCGACCATCGTTTTTTTCTGCTCTTTTTTCCCATTTCAGGACGAAAAAAATCAACTGCTCGTCACAAACATATGGTTGAAGCTAGTGAGTATGAGGGGTTCTGGGTATCGACAAAGTCTCAAATTCCCGTGTACAGATGCTTGGGTAGCTCTACTGCTGCTGCTCTGGAAAGGACTCGACTTGCTTGACATCCTGACCTCCCGACGACACGAGCACGACTTGTGTGTCGAGCGTTGAGGGTGTGTCTGGCGTCGCCTTTCGAGAGTGGCCTAGTGGCACAGCTCTGACCTAGCCTGTCGAAAGCGCTAAAAATAGAGCAAAAGGATGACCGACCACACCACTATCAGAGATGACATCGAGCGCCACAGCAGAAGAAGGGTTCGGACATCGGACCCCGGACCTAGTCAACGCCGAAGACAAACTAGCGCGCAGCACAAGTCCCAAACGACGATAAAAAAGAATCACTTTTGAAACAAGTTCGACTGGGGGGACGACCTGCTCCCCCCGTTACGTCGTATTACATCATCCGGAATTTCTCGTAGAGTTGTTGGTTTTTCGGTAGCTGTTTGATGTTTGCCCTCTTAGTTTTTCTTTTTTTTAGAGGGGTGAAAAACAGGTCATCAGAACTGTTGAGAGCAGCAGCGGGGGTTGGTTCAAGTTACGGGAAACAGTTTCGGAACGGGTGACGTCCACTAACGGACCTCCACTGACTGTTGGAATGCGGCGAAAATACGTCCATTTAATTTTATTTCGCAAATGGAAACAGTTTGGACAGTTTCGAGCGGGGTTCGATTGAAGTTTTTGTGCGATGAAAAGGGCGAGCAGATGGTTCTTAATTTTGATAATGTTGAGGGAGGTTTGGATTGATTTCATATCGGAAATTAATTTAATTAGGCAAAAAACGATCATAAAAGTATCGATTTAGAAGCTTTCAAGTAATCCAGTCTGATTCCATTTTTAGGATGCCAAATTTGTTCGTATTAGATTTTTTTCTTTCAATTGTTTATAAATATAACTTACAATTTAACATAGTTTTCTAATTGGAATTCAAGTCTATTATAATCTATACGAACTCAATAGGAATTATTTCCAGTTGGTTAAAAATCATTCCAATGCAGGTCAATAAGCTAAACATTATGATGGACATTAATAGTCAGGACCCGGTGCCTGCAGTTCCCGTTACAGTTTATATGGAATTCCAATAAGAATGTAACAGAAAAATTAGGCTCCGGGTCCAGACTGTTAAAAAAACATATTTTAAATTGTTTGCAAACGACAACAGTAAGCACTAAACTAAAGTTTTTTTTCTTTCTAAAAACAATTTACTGACTGATTTACTGACTGATTTACTGACTGATTTACTGATTTTACTGATTTTACTGATTTTTAAGTTGATTGCAGTGAACTAGTGAACGTGCCTATTGCTTAGGACCTATACTATGTCAAGAAATAAAAATACAAATACTTGACATTTTGTAATGATGAGCATTTCTCAAATTTAGTTTAATTTTTTTTGTATTTTTTAATCCTGCTAAAACTTTTTTGGGAGCCTTCAATATGCCCAAAGAAGCCATTTTGCATCATTAGTTTGTCCATATAAATTTCCATACAAATTTGGCAGCTGTCCATACAAAAAAATCAAAAATCTGTATCTTTTAAGGAATTTTTTGGTCGATTTGGTGTCTTCGGCAAAGTTGTAGGTATGGATAAGGTCTACAGTGAGAAAAAATGATACACGGTTAAATATTTTTTTGATGATTTTTTATTTCACTTTTTGTCACTAAAACTTGATTTGCAAAAAAACACATTTTTTTTTTGTTTTGTTTCTGATTTGTTTTAGGGGATATCAAATGCTATTTTTTCAGAAATTTCCAGAATGAGCAAAAAATCTTTGACCGAGTTATGATTTCTTGAATCGATACTGATTTTTCCAAAAAAAATCATAAAGCGCATCGTTTTCAAGTTACAGCTATTTTTGTATTTTTTTTTTTGAAAATAGTCGCAGTTATTTATTTTTTATACATAGTGCCCATGTATGCCCACTTTAAACATGATATTTTTGAATAACTGAGAAAATTTTCTATATTTTGCTTGTTTGAACTTTGTTGATACGATATTTTGTTGCTTAGATATTGCCATGCAATGGTTTAAAAACATGAAAATTGAGGTTTTCTAAGTCTTACTCAAACAACCCACCATTTTCTAATGTCGATATCTCAGGAACGAATGGTCCGATTTACAATGTTAATAAATAAATCATTCATCAAACTTTCCGATCTTTTCGAAAACAATATTTTCAACTATTTTAAAAAAAGACTATAATTTCAAAACGGTGTAATATTTAATGTTTGACCCTTTTGAAATGTTAGTCTTGATATAATATAATTGATCACAATCATGATAACGTCATGATTCGAATTCCCGGACACTTCGAAACCCGGACACTTCATCTTGTTTTATCATTTATTTGGATATAGGTTCGCATTATGCAATGTCAAAACTGTGTTATTTGATGAATTCCAACATCAACTTTCATTTAAAGTTTGTTTGAACGCTGTAGTTAATGCAAAAACAATTAAATAGAATAAAATTATAAGTTTACCAAAAATGCGAAACATTTCACTTGAAATATTTCAAAGGCGTTCGAAGCACAGGCAAAGCAGAAATTCATGGTATCGATTTCCTTAAATTCTAGCATTTTTTATATAAACTATCTATTGTTTTGATGTTAACAGCTTATTTGAGACCTAAAGAATGCCATTCACTAACATTTCAGTCCAAATTTGTGCGATTAATAAGTCAAATCGAGTGTCCGGAATTCGAAGCAAAAGTGTCCGGATTTCGAATCAGCTTTTATCAGTGTCCGGGATTCGAAGCCCAACAAGTCATATTAATTTTTAAAGTCTCATGAAAAATTGTTAGAAAAGACATAGTTTGCATGCATTTTCTTGAAACTGACTGTTTATACTACATCCTGATGATTTTTCTACATTTTCAACTTATTACATGATTTTTTGCCAGCTATAACAAAAATGATATGTTACTAAGTGTCCGGATTTCAAATCATGACGTTATGTTCAAAAATATTGTTTTCGAAATGATCGGAAAATTTCACGAATGTTTCATATTTTAACATTGAAAATCGGACCATTAGTTGCTGAGATATCGGCACTAGAAAATACTGGGTTGTTTGGGTGAGACTTAGAAAATATCAATTTTTCTGTTTTTATACCTTTGCATGGCAATGTCTCAGCAACTAAAGGTTGTACCAACAATTTTCAAAAATGCTAAATATAGAGAATTTTCTCAGCGTCTCAAAATATTTTTTTCAAAGGTGGGCAAACATGGGCATTTATTATAAAAAAAAACTACTGCTACTGTTTTCAAAAAAGTTACCTAAAAATTGCTATAATTTGAAAACGGTGCACTTTATGAAAATTTCGCAAAAGTTCTTTTCGATTGCAAATACGATTTTTCATTGAAAAATTAAGTTGAAAAATTTCAGCGACCAATATTTTGATTTTTGAAACAAATCAATATAGATTCAAAAAACCATAACTCGGTCAAAGATTTTTGACACTCTCTGGAAATTTCTAAAAAGTTGGTATTTGATGTCTCAAAAACATATCAAAAATGAAAAAAGTGAAATTAAAAATCACCCAAAAACTTTTTTAACTGCATTTATTTTTATCATTACAGTCCTAATTCATATTAACAACTTTGCCGAAGACACCAAATCGGTCAAATAATTCCTTCAAAAGAAACAATTTTTTGAAATTTTATATATATTTTTTGTACGGGCAGCTGCCAAATTTGTATGGAAAATTATAAGGACAAAAATGGTGGAAAATGGCTTCTTTGGGAATACCGAAAGCACTACAAACAGTTTCAGCCGGATTAAAAAATACAAAGATAAAAAAAAAGATCGATTTCGTAGAGAATTGCTCACTGCTAAAAAATAAAAATAAATGAAAATTAAAGTATCTTGATGAACTATAAAAAAACTAAATTTTAAATATCACGCCCAACATAAAAATTTTAAAAGCGATAGTTTTCATAAATTGCATTGTACATTATTACAGTTGTGAATTGGTGAAAAAAAGTTCTCAGGTTTTCTGATTTGAGGCCGAAATTTCAAAATTTGCACAGAGTCTTAAAGTGCCCTTTTATTAAAAAAAATAACCTTAGACAATGTACTTGAAATAGATTTAAATCAGTTGTACAAATTTATTCAAGGAAAGTCTAAATTTTCAGCGATAGTTTTGTTGCTTCCTGATTTTGGAAAGGAGACAAAACCTTTCGATTAACATTTTTTTTTCAATTTTTCTTCATTTTCAAATAATCCTTGTATCTTTTTTCCAAAAAGTTCTAAGTTTAAGTTCTACGACCTATAACTTTGACAAAGACATCAAATAGATCAGAAAAATCCTTTTACAAGACACAGAATTTCATGGTCACTGTTCACTTTCATCCATATTAAAAAAAAACCATGATTATTCAAGCAGTTTTTTTTAAAGAAATGATAAATTTTGTACTTGCTGTGACTTACCATAAATGACAAACAAAGCGATCAATGCTATTAATTTATGGTGTGGTAAATATCCTTTCCGAATTTATGCTTACAAAAGTTTACTCTTCTTGCGTTAAGATTAATGGTTGTTGGTTGCGGATCCCCCCGTCTTGCTTGCTCTGGAGTAGGGGAAACCCTCCACCATCAAGCGGTGGGGAGTCCCACCATTACCACGTACTTTTCACACGTACTTACCCCAAAATTAGATGGCCCCGACCCCACGAGGACCACAAGCCCGGTCGTCGACGGTGTGTAATTGATACTCTCACTCTTAAGAGGGGGAAAGAGCTCCTGCTGGGGTTGAGCTGAGTGGTTATGGCCATTGAAGATTCTTGGAGGTCACCACGAAAAGGGCCAAGTACCTGGTGTTGCTCTAATTTATGTGATTTATGCTGCTTTTAGATGCGATAAATTGTGGCAAGACAACGTTAAGGGAGGCCCTTTGCTGGCTAATGTGTATTGTGTACCACTTTTTGTATTCCATTTTTGATGATCTATGTCAGTGCCGTGCTTTGATAAACAGTTCAGTTCGGGTAGTCTCATCATAACATTGTTCAATGTTTAAAAAAAAATGTTTCAAAGAAAATTTGTTGCATAATCTGCTCGAATTCCATACTAAATTCCTCTCAAATCGCTGACCCAACACATTCATCGAATCCAGGTCAAACCAGCTGGTCAAAATCGAAATTTCACCAAAACCCCAAACCGAAATCCCGAACAAAGTGCCCCAACCAAAAGAGCAACATCATTTCAATAATCCGAACCTTCGCCACAAAAAAAAAGAAACAAGATTCAAAAAAGCGACAAGAAAATCGGAAAACTATCCCCACTCCCTCCACCTCCAACTCCCCCCAAAAGCTTTTCAATGGGGATACTGTATCGACAAAAGCTGTTGAAGAGCAACCGGTAGAAACGTCGTGTCACAAAGGGCGTCGGTCGTAATGGTTGTGGAGTCTTGGGACGAGACGCGAGACGTGAGATGGCAGAAATGTTAGGTCATGGTTTAGTCGAGGAGATGCTGGAGGAAACATGGTGGTGGGAAAATGGAGACCCCTCCATTAGCATTTTGTTCGAAGAGGGAAGGAACACAACAGTTTTCCCCAATTCTATTTTGTGCTTGAGAGCAGGGTGATTAAAAAATGTTGCAAAAACTGTTTAAGACTCTCTTAAAAATGTCCAAACATTTAACAAATTTGATAAGATTAGATTGAGGCAATTGGGTACCGAGAAATTAAAAGTGAGAGTGTGTGCAACATGGAGTTAAACTTTCTGTTCAGTTACTGTGAAGGTTTCCATGGCACTTCGAAAAGTTTAACTCCATGTTGCACGCACACGCTCTCACATTTAATTTCTCGATACAAACTATAAAACTAAATTTTAAAAATATTTGTGCAAATGAGGAAAAAGTTTAAACTGATATGAAAAACTGGCAATTTTTAAACTTAGTTAAATTCTACATCTAAAATCATGATTTTAATGTTAGATCACAAGGTAATGACAGTTTAATTTTTGTTTGCTTGATTTTTCCAAGCCTAATTCTAAAACCAAAAATTTCAAGAAACCTTAAAACTGGAAGCTCTACATTGAAATCAACAATAAAATTATATGAATTTCTCTAATTTTTAAAATGACAATATGTTGTTTGGGCATATTTTTCGATACTTTTAAAACATTCGAATGAAAAAATAAAAATAAAAAAAAGATGTGATAGAAAAAATATACCATGCTTGTTGTAATTTTTTATTTAAATAATGATCAATCCATGATTTTGATAAATAAATGTTTATCTTGCATAAAACAATACCAATACATTAAATTTATTGAATTTGATTGATCAATTTCTTGAAATATTTATATCAAAATTTGAATTATTTGAAATACACGGAATGCTTGAAAAACTTGAAATACATGGAATAATTGAATAACTTTGAATTCTTTGAAAACTAATAATATTTTAAACACATAATACTTAAAAAAATGAATGTACTTGCAATGCTTTTAATAATTGGAAGATAAAAGTACTTGAAATAAATTAAATGTTTGACATATCATAAATGTATGAAATATTTGAAATACTTTCTTGAAACACTTGAAGTACTTGAAATACCTGAAGTACTTGAAATACTTGAAATACTTAAATCACTTAAAATTCTTGAAATACTTGAAATTCTTAAAATACTTGAAATAATTGAAATTGTTAAAATTCTTGGAATAATTGAATTTCTTTGAATTCTTCAAATTTTAATATTGTTTGAAATACCTATGAAACTTGAAAATCAAACTACTTCAAAAAAATTTAATACTTGAAAAAATTTAAGAACTTGAAAAACTTGAAATACTTGAAATACTTGAAATACTTGAAATACTTGAAATACTTGAAATACTTGAAATACTTGAAATACTTGAAATACTTGAAATACTTGAAATACTTGAAATACTTGAAATACTTGAAATACTTGAAATACTTGAAATACTTGAAATACTTGAAATACCTGAAATACTTGAAATACTTGAAATACTTGAAATACTTGAAATACTTGAAATACTTGAAATACTTGAAATACTTGAAATACTTGAAAAACTTGAAATACTTGAAATACTTGAAATACTTGAAATACTTGAAATACTTGAAATACTTGAAATACTTGAAATACTTTAAATTCTTTAAATACTTTAAATACTTGAAATACTTGAAATACTTGAAATACTTGGAATACTTAACATATTTGAAATATTTAAAATACTTGAAATATTTGAAATACTTGAAATACATGAGATACTTGAAATTCTTTTAAATATTTATAAATATTTTATAAAATATTTTAAATATTCATTAATATTTTATAAAATATTTTAAATATTTATAAATATTTTGTAATTTTTTTTTAAATTCTTGAGATATTTAAAGCATTAGTAATAATTTAAAGTTTTTTAAATAATTGAAATGCTTGTAAAAATTGAAAAACTTGAAATAGACGAAATACACGAAATACTTGAAATATTTAGCAATTCATATAATTTAGAATTAATTTTGAACATTTATTTTTCCCTTATTTATTGAAATGGACACACCGATGCCATTTTTAAGATTTGTGAAAGTATAGAAAGTTTTGATATGTTGCATTTTTCGACAGGAGCATAACTGTTATCATGCTTGAAAATATTCAGAATAGTTTTAAGTAGTTTATAAAGATTACTAAATTCAGAAAAAAGACTATTGAGCAATTCTCTACCAAAACCGGAATTGGATTTTATTTGTATTTTTTGATTTGGCTCAAACTTTGTGGGGGCCTTCCCTATGACCAAAGAAGCCATTTTGCATCATTAGTTTGTCCATATAAATTTCCATACAAATTTGGCAGCTGTTCATACAAAAATGGTACGTATATATTCGAAAATCTGTAACTTTTGAAGGAATTTTTTGATCAATTTGGTGTCTTCGGCAAAGTTGTAGGTATTGTTAAGGACTATTTAGAAAAAAATAGGTACACGGAAAAAAAATTTCCCGATTTTTTATTAACTTTTTTTTCACAAAAACTCAAATTCCCAAAATACGTATTTTTTTATATGTTTTAGGGGACAAAAATCCGCAACTTTTGAGCTATAGAGAAACATGGTCAAAAAATCTGCCGCCGAGTTATGATTTTTTGAAAAACTGGTGATTTTTGGAAAAAATCGAAATTTCATACATAAAATTTTTTGACCTCATTTTTTTATGCAAAATTGAATTTGCAATCGAAAAGTACTTTACAGATTTTTTGATAAAGGGCTCCGTTTTCAAGATATAGCCACCGAAAGTTTGATTTCAGCGAAATATTTGCAATTTTTCGATTTTTAAAAATAGTGATCATGAGTGACCATTTCTAAAAATATTTTTTTTTTAAAGTTCAGAAAATTTGCTATAAAATTATCTAAGAGACATTGAAGATTAGACCTCTGGTTGTTGAGATACAGCGGCTTAACGAAAAAGAAACACGAAAATTGAAGTTTTCTAAGTCTCACCCAAACAGCCCACCATTTTCTAATGACGATATCTCAGCAATCAATGGTCCGATTTTCAATGTTAATACATGAAACATTCGTGAAATTTTCCGATCTTTTCAAAAAAAATATTTTGAAAAAAATTAAATCAATACTAGCATTTTTAATGGGCATAATATTCAAAGTTTGGCCCTTTTAAAATGTTAGTTAGAGTTTTTGTGAAAAAAAAGTTAATAAAAAAAATCGGGAAATTTTTTTTTCCGTGTACCTATTTTTTTCTAAATATTCCTTAACAATACCTACAAATTTGCCGAAGACACCAAATTGATCAAAAAATTCCTTCAAAAGTTACAGATTTTCGAATATTTACGTACCATTTTTGAATGAACAGCTGCCAAATTTGTATGGAAATTTATATGGACAAACTAATGATGCAAAATGGCTTCTTTGGTCATAGGGAAGGCCCCCACAAAGTTTGAGCCAAATCAAAAAATACAAAAAATAAAAATGGTCGAAATCGGCCGGTTTTGTAGAGAATTGCTCTATTGCTCTTTTAACATTACTGAAACAAAGTTTTAAAATCTGAAAATTTCTGAAATTAATAAAATTGAAAAATTTTAGACATTTGCTGAATGATTACAGTTTTTAGAAATAACTCTTAAAACAAATATAAAACTTCCTTATCGGCCTTTATAAAAAATATAGGAAGATCTATAATAAATTTCAAAAAGTTTATTGATAATAAAATAAAAATTAAGTTTTCGAAATTTTTAAGTGTTGACAATAAATCATAATATTATGAAAGAATCCAAACATCCTTTAAAAGATTGTCAACGCAGACAAGTTCGGATCCCGGGGTGGAAGAGATCATTGAGCAAAATATTAATATAGAATAATCAATATTTAATGTTAATATTAATGCCTGCAAACGTACAAGTTTTGAAAAAAAAAAAAATCAAAATAACAGTTGTTGTTCGAAATCGTCAATGGCATTTGAATTAAAATCTTCAATACATTTCCCATTTTTAAGTTAAAAAATCCAAATGAATTTTGCTGAAATTATCAAATATGCATAGGATGAAGGTGATTTCAATATACATTTAAGTGAATATTTTATCTTATTGAAAATAATATAAATAAATGAAATATATGCAAAAAATTATAGAACAATCACTTTGAAAGATGTTCAAACTTTTATCAATAGACCACCCTAACCCATCCCAACCCCTTTTAACCAGCCCGTCGGTCAACGAGATTGGGCTTCTCGATTTTCCACGGCAAAGCTCAGCACACAACAAAGAAAGGGCAAAAGAGGAAAACGCTACTCCCCCGAAAATAAGAACTCCCTCCCGTCGAAAGAAAATTGAAAATACATTTAGCTCTGACTACGCTCGCTTCCGCCGCCGCCGCCGTCGTCGCCATCGTTTGAAAGTTGTGCTCATTCTTTTAAAAAGCAATAAACTTTTTCGGACGACAGCTTTCAGGCAAGCTTTCGGGATCTCGCCGTCTCGGGGCCCCCGGTTCATTCCAACTCTTGATTCGGGGCGAAATTGTTGAATGTTGTTGTGCCTTTGCCTCCTTTTGAATGTTTAGAGACATTTTCTCTTACCTTTGTTCTTTTGCCAGACTGGGAAAAGTTCTTTCTTTCTTCTTTTGGGTTTTTTTTTTCATTCACTCCGAGAATGGGAAATAAAAGAGGAAGAAATTAATTTCAGGTAATGATTTTTATTTGAATTTCAGTAAAAAGGCTATTTGAATGGGGCGCGTACGAGCGAGAAAGCGAGCTCGAAACTGCTGTTTGGGAAATTCGAGATAAAATTAGCATCGAATGGCCCCGCCCCATTTAGAGCACAGTGTACGGCAGGAGTGTTGAAAAGGGGTTGGGAAAGTCGCCGGCCTGCCAGTCTGTGATGGGGAGGGGCAGGGTTGGACATTTGCATTCCGACTTTTATTGAAAACGCGATTAGGAGAGTATAAACTCAAGGTCGATTCGTTTGAACTTTATGGGGTGCCGGAATGCAGAGGTTTTCCGTACAATACTTATATTTTGTTTATTTTCTTCTAAATAAGTTTAATTGAAATTGAATTATTTTTGTATTTTATTTCATTGTCTAAATTTTTTTGGAGTTTTTTTTAAATTAAATAACAACACGCAGAAAAATGTTTTGTAGAATCAGCCTGTACGAGGTTTGAATCAACAAATTTTTTGTTGATTATAATCAACAAAAAATTGCGTTGAAGCAAACCCTGATTTTTAAACAATTCCTCTAAATTATTTTGATGTTTTGAAAAAACTGCTTTGACGTTTAGCGTTGATTCAACAAAAATCATGATTTTCAAATCAACAAAACGTTTTGTTGATTCAAATTTACCTTATTTTTCTGCGTGAATAAATAAAATGTTTCTTTTTATTACAATCAACTTTTTAAAGTATTTTTTAATGAAAAATTTTGAAGTTTTATTGAATTTAAGTTTGAAACCCCATTACCCCATTTTTTTTTAAATAACGCTGATGTGTGTGTTTAAGGTTAGAAGCGATTTGTGAATTGATTGTTGCTTGAATGGGATAACCTTTCAAAAAAGTATTCTTGAATGAAAAAAATAAATATATATTCACAGTAGAAAAATAAGGATTTATTTACATCTTCATTACCATAAAGATCGCGTTTGAATGTTTCTTAAAATTCGTTTATAACATAAATTTAAACATATTGAAAATTAAAAAAAAATAATACCAAACTTAATAGTCAATTTTAGATTGATAGAACACAACACAATTCGCTCAAATTTAATTTGAACAATATTGTGACAGGAAAAACCCGGTTTTATAGCCATATTAATTGATTGGTGGGCCTTAGCCAAAATTTCACTTATTATCAAAATGCTTAGAAGTTTGAAGATATAAAATATAAGTTTTGAACTAAAAACTTTCTTTCATTTGACCTTTGTTTACAATTATCTTGGAATCCGTGAGTTTTAAACGTTTTCAATTGTTATTTTTTTCGCATGAATAATTGTGGCTTTTCAACAGTTTTGAAATAATTTTAATAAAAAGACTTTCGCGAATTATCCTCTAACGGGTTTCGACAAATATTTTCCAAAAAAATAATTTCTAACCAATTTTGAATCTTTAATAGCAAAGGAAAGTAGAATTCTCGATCTGATTATTTTAGAAAATCTTAAGACTGATGATATAACATTTGATTTTGCATATGTTCGAAAAAACATATTTTTCTGTGTGCAACTTTGGTCGAATGTTCCACTAATATCCCTTTCTTTTGCTGTTTTAATAATTATGCATTCGTTTTTGCTTATGCTTATGGAAAACAAAAAAAATATTTTGAAATAATTTGAGCGGCAGAGGGTTAAATTTCAAAACATTTTTAAACTGCCAAAAAAATAATCTCAGAACTTTTAAGTTTTTGGAAGCATTGAAACAGCTTATCAAACTTCATGTTTTGTTAAAGAATTGCAAAAAATAATTAAGATTTGCTTTTCATACAAATTTAAGCAGGAAAGAATAGATTGTTGAGTCAATTGTTCGCAGACGATAATCTCCTTGAAAAATTTTCCATTAAAAAATTAAATAAAATGAATATTTCCAACAACAATCTCACATATCTACTTAATGGTAAATGTTGATAATTGATTTTAAGAAATTTGATTTAAAATTAGCTTTCAAATTAGACATTTTATTTTTAAATTGCGCTCAAATAATTTTGTCTAGATACCTAAAAAAATATTGATAATGGCTTTCAAGAAATTTGATTAAATTTTTGCTTTCATGATTATTTTTTTTAATGAATGTTGAGGATAAGGATAAGGATAAGGATAGTCCAAATCAATATAAAGGAGCATATTTTACATTTTCACAAGATTAAGGAATTAATAAACTTTTGTAGAAGTATCAGCGATTCCACGTTAAACCAGCAGGCAGGGCTGCGGAGTCGGGTCATGTTTTAAACGACTCCGACTCTGATACCGACTCCAGCTTTCTGAGATAAGCCGACTTCGACTCCGACTCCGGCTCCGGCTTTCAGCTCGAACCGACTCCGACTCCGACTCCAACTCCGGCCTGCAAACTCTAGCCGACTCCGACTCCGACTCCAGCTTTCAACAAATGGTTAGCTCCGACTCCGACTCCGACTCCACATATTTTAAAAAAATTCAAAAGTTAGTTGACTATTATTTTGAAAACATTGTTGAATAGGATTACTTAAATACTCTCTAATTGTTATGTTTTTTCTCAAGGAAAATAAGTTCGAATCACAAAAGTGAAAAAAATCTTTCCAGGTAACAAGTTTTAAACGTAATTGAAACAGAAATCAAAAAATATCTCCAGTTTTTAAGGGATTTTAGAAGATCAATTCAGAAGTATGGACCAAAATTTTGCCGACGATTTAAGATTTTTAAAAAATAGTGATTTTTATAAAAAAATAAATCACGTATTTAAAATTTTTCGACCTCATTTTTCGAATACAATCGAATTTGTATTCGAAAAGTACTTTACAATTTTTTTTTATTAAGTGTACCATTTTAAAAATATAGTATTCAAAGTTAAATATTGTCCGAAAAATTCCGGTTTTTTTTTTCGAAAATAGTGTCCATGATTGTTCATTCCTGAAAATATCTTTATCGAAAAGTTCAGAAAATTTCCTACTATTTCGTCTAAGAAGATTTGACCACTTGTTGCTGAGATACAGCGGATAAAAGAAACAGGAAAATTGATTTTTCTAAGTCTAACCCAAACAACCCTCCATTTTCTAATGTCTATATATCAGCAGTCCGATTTTCAATATTGAAAAATGAAACATTCGTGAAATTTTCCGATCTTTTCGAAATTTTTTTTTTTAATGAATACTAACATTTTAAAAGGGCCAAACATTCAATATTTTTAGAAATGGACAATCATGGACACTTTTTTTTAAATTAAAAAACCGGATTTTCGGCAAAATTTTGCTTTGAATGGATATATTTTTAAAACGGTGTACTTACTCAAAAAATGTGTAAAATACTTTTCGATGGCAAATTCGATTTTACATCAATAATTAGGTCAGAAAATGTTAAGTACAAGTTTTCAATTTTTACATAAATCACTATTTAAAAAAAAATCATGACTCGTCGGCAAAGTTTTGGTTCATACTTCAGGATGGCTTGATGAAGGGTTTTGTCCCCTGAAAAAAAAAACAAGAAAAAACTCAAAAATTTAAAAATTTTGATTTTCTGAAATTTAATTTTTGTAAATAAAACGTAATTAAAAAATCACCAAATGTTTTGTCCGTGTACCTGTTTTTAATAGTTTTCTACAATATCTACAACTTTGCCGAAGACACCAAAACAAATAAAAAAAATTCTTGAAAAGTTAAGTTACAGATTTTCGAATATTTACGTACCATTTTTATATGAACTTCTGCCAAAATTGTATTGAGATAACTATGAGTGAATCATTGACACAAAATGGCTTCTTGTGGGAAGGCCCCCATAAAGTTTGAGTCAAATAGCAAAAAAAAAAAACAAAAAATAAAAAAGGTTGAAATCGGCCGATTTCATAGAGAATTGCTCATCTGATAAATCTATTAAAAAAAAGGAAAAAAATTGTAACGCAATGCATGCGACTTTGAAAAAAAAAAATAAGAAGTTTTATGAATTAACCTGCATTATAACAAATACTAAACAATAAAAAAAAGATAATTTTTGTTGAATTTTAGATAACTCCGACTCCGACTCCGACTCCGGGTTATCAGGAATTTTCGGATCCGACTCCGACTCCGACTCCGACTCCAGCTCGTAAAATTTAGCCGACTCCGACTCCGGCTCCGACTCCAGCTGTTCGAGTTTTGACGACTCCGACTCCGACTCCGACTCCAGGTCCCCAAAAAGACCCGACTCCACCGACTCCGGCTCCGACTCCGACTCCGACTCCACAGCCCTGCCAGCAGGTATGCTGCAGTTTGACTCAAATTCAGCATAGGAGTTCCTTGGCCAAAATAATAAGAACCCTATTATTTTATTTGGCAATTAGGGTGGTCCTATCCGAAAAAGAGTTGTCAAAAAATGGCAGTTTTTTACAATTCCAGCAAAAACCATATTTAAAAAAAATCATAACTCCGGAATTAACGATTAAAAAAAGTGGAATAATTTCAATGAAAAATACTAAGACATTTTAAAAACATATTATTGAAAAAAAAACGGATTTTGGTATAGCAATCAAACAAAATCATTTTTTTATCAATCGAAATGAGTCCTTCGTACTTAGTAGATTTACACAGTATTTGGATATGTGTCGTAAAAATCCTGAAAAATCACTTTAACAAATTTCAGCTTTGAGCACTTGGGTCCCTTTTATCAGCAAATATAGTTTATGTCTATCCGGCTATATTATTCAATTGTCTAAGTATTTTTGAATAAAAGCTAAACTAATCACATTTTTTAAACGAAACGGGCTTAAATTGATTCAGCCGTTAAATAAATTAAAATGATGCATAGAAACACCTTTATGGCCAAACAAAAAAAAAAGGTCTAATGGTTTTTGCCTTCGATTCTCAAAATCTGGATCCTGCTGGATTGACGTGCAATCGTTGTATATCCAGAAGGTCAATGAATACAAAGAATGCTTAAAACTGCGCTTTGTTTTTTGAATTGTGGCGTTGACAAAAAGTTGAAAAAAACTTATCTAGTTTGCCTTCAATTGTTCAAGCAAAACGCGACTAACTTTTCCACGAAACCAAACTCCCCCTTTCTACTCCAAACCCAACTGCCGTTATCTTTAAAGTTGCCCAAGAACCGAACCAATGATAAGCGATTAGAAAGCTTCACCACCCACCGCTGTTGGTGGGGCCAAGATTTGGAATTCATTATATTCAAAACTTTCCCTCGAGGCGTCCTCCTCGCATTCCCCGTTCCCCTGACGAAGAATTAATGATGTCGATTTTCATTCTGCCGCCACGCGCGCCGAGTCACTAATCCTTTTTGGGGTGTTCCGAGTGAAGGTGGGAGGTTGGGAAATTTTCCACCCCACTCTGGAAATCGTCATAGTTTTGGCCCGCTTGCTGTTTGTTGGATTGTTTTCCCTCTTTTATTCGCAGAATAAACTTTTAACGAGCACGGAGCACTTTCTGGACCATATTTGAGTGTGTGTGTGTGTTTGTTCATGAGAGTTTTTCCAGCGAAATCTGTCATGTGGAATGTGGAATGTGAGTTGTAACTGATGCCTTACATGACAGCGTAAATATAGGTTGAAATGAAAAGCCACACATGTCACTCTGCGTGCTGAAGCTGCAGCAAAAGTTATTATGAGTGACAAATTTTTAAGTGATATTGCACGAGAATTGCATTGTGGTCAGATGGGAAATGAAATGTCTAATTGGCAACAAAAACAATGTAAGAATTCTTTTAAGATATTTTGTATTTTGCAATGAACATCTAAGAAATGTCTTAAACCATTTTCTGGTCAAATGCACGATTTAGCTTACAAAATTAAAACCTATTTGAAGAATCAAAAAAGCTCAAGATATCAACCCGCAAATTCAAACCAATCGTCAGGAAAGTCCCACTTTAAACCCAGCATCAGTTCCAATTCACCTTGAATGGCTGTCGCTACTTTCCACCAATTTTCCTCTCAGCACCCACCTCCATCTTCCACGTGGACCACCCACCCAAAACGACGACGGTACAGGTGCCCTCAAGGCACCCAGATCCACACCACACACACACAAAGTCCTCCTCTGACCTGTCGAAACGAATCGCTTGGCTCATATTTTATTTATTAAAGACCAACCACGTCCGATTCTGACTTTTCGGCGCGCGACTCTCCTGGGATGGTCCACAAAGCTGAGCTATCTGCAGTGCAGAGGAGAAAAAAAAAAACGAAGCCAGAGGTGTCAGCAATGGTCTTTTTTGGCGTTGGAAAGCCACCACCTTGATGTCGATAGATACAGTGGCGCACCTCTCGCTCTGTGGGGGAAAAGTGCTTTGGAACGCCACCATCACAAGCAATGTCGAGGAAAAAGCGATTGGAAAATTGGCTGTGAATTCCGGAGCATGTCGTCCGCTTTCCGGCGATATTTTAAAGCAGTTCAATCAATAGTTGATTTATGGGGTTGGCGGCGGAATTGGAGGTGTCTTAGCTGGTTTGATGAAAAAGTTGGTGTTTTGATGGTTTTTGGATGCACATTGAAAGTCTGTCAGTTTAACTAACATTTCCAAAATACGCGGTAAGCCTTAAATTAATGATCTTTTTAACTTTGATTTTATTGACAAAGAATTAAAGAAACATGTTTTAAACACTAAATTTAATCGTTTTTCCGAAAAAAAACGTAAGCATATGAGTTGAAAATAATATAGGTTAATTCTCCGCCAACTCACACAGCAGTTGCCCCGACCCCTCTTCGATTTGCGTGAAACTTTGTCCTAAGGGGTAACTTTTGTCCCTGATCACGAATCCGAGGTCCGTTTTTTGATATCTCGTGACGGAGGGGCGGTACGACCCCTTCCATTTTTGAACATGCGAAAAAAGAGTTATTTTTCAAAAATTTGCAGCCTGAAACGGTGATGAGATAGAAATTTGGTGTCAAAGGGACTTTTGTGTAAAATTAGACGCCCGATTTTAGCGTTGTAACAATGTTGTACAAAGTTGTAGAGCAGACAATTACAAAAAATTTGATATATAGATATAAGGAGTTTGCTTATAAACATCACGAGTTGTCGCGATTTTACGAAAAAAAAGTTTTGAAAAAGTTACTTTTTGCGTTTTTCTTCGTTTCGTCGTCCGTGTCTGTCGCGGGTGACTATGAACGGCCATGATCGATGACGACCAACTTTTTCAAAACTTTTTTTTCGTAAAATCGTGATAACTCGTGATGTTTATAAGCAAACCCCTTATGTCTATATATCAATTTTTTTTTAATTGTCTGCTCTACAACTTTGTAGAACATTGTTACACTCTAAAAAATAACCCTGCAAAGTTAGAAAAAACACGAAATTTTAAAATGAAAAATTTTGTTCTAAATGAAAAAATGACCCTTCTGCGACAATGTAGATTCGAAAAGTACATTAAATTTCCCATAAAATGACATGTTCCAAAATTTTTTACAGTCGAGTAACGGAAAATGGGAGAATTTTTAAAATTTTTTTAGTGTTTTTTTCGATGAAAAATACGTTTATTCGGAATTCTGAGTACGCCATCAAATCGGGCGTCTAATTTTACATAAAAGTCTCTTTGACACCAAATTTCTATCTCATCACCGTTTCAGGCTACAAATTATTGAAAAACACCTCTTTTTTCACATGTTCAAAAATGGAAGGGGTCGTACCGCCCCTCCGTCACGAGATATCAAAAAACGGACCTCGGATTCGTGATCAGGGGCAAAAGTTACCCCTTAGGACAAAGTTTCACGCAAATCGAAGAGGGGTCGGGGCAACTTTTCCCGATTTCGTGTGAGTTGGTAGAGAATTACCCTATAAAAAAATATTAATTCTATTAGTTGATGCATTTCTTCAACCTAATTAAAATCACTGATTGTCGTAACCAACAAGATTTCAATCCAACCTTTGGCTTTTAATCCACTTTTAATTATACTTCTCATTTCCATGATGTAAAAAAATATTGACTTCTTCATGATTTATGATCTTGTGATGTGAAAGTTTAATGAAATTCTTGTCATCCAAAACTGTTTTTTAAGCGCTATCGTAAAAAGATTTCTAATTTTCAGTTGCTTCATTACAAAAAAAAGGTCTAAATAATACAGCCATGTCCCGGTTTTGCACTGCCTAGTTATGATTTGATAACTGAAGCACAGAGCTTATGGGATTTTGGCTATATGCGAGAAATTTGCTATATAATCATATGAACATTCATCAAAAATTGCAATTGAGCAACTCTCTACGAAATCGGCCCATTTCGACCATTTTTATTTTTTGTTTTTTTATTGTGCTCAAACTTTGTGGGGGCCTTCCCTGTGACCAAATAAGCTATTTTGTGTCATTGGTTCACCCATACAAGTCTCCATACAATTTTGGCTACTGTCCATACAAAAATGGTATGTAAATATTTAAACAGCTGTAACTTTTGAGTGAATTTTCTGATCAATTTGGTGTCTTCGGCGAAGTTGTAGGTATTGTTGAGGACAATTGAGAAAAAAATAGGTACACGGAAAAAAATGCAAACTTTTTGATTAACTTTTTTTTCACAAAAACTCAATTTCCCAAAATATGTAATTTTTGATTTTCGAGATTTTTTGATATGTTTTAGGGGACAAAAATCCGCAACTTTTGAGCCATAGAGAAACATGGTCCAAAAATCTGCCGCCGATTTATGAATTTTTGAAAAAGATGTGATTTTTGGAAAAAAAAATCGAAATTTTGCTAAAACAAATTTTACATTATTTTTTAATGCAAAATTGAATTTGCAATCGAAAAGTACTCTACAGATTTTTCGATAAAGTGCTGCGTTTTCAAGATATAGCCACCGAAAGTTTGATTTTTGCCTGACCATGAGTGACCATTTCTGAAAATATTTTTTTTGAAAAGTTCAGAAAATTTGCTATAAAATTATCTAAGAGACATTGAAGATGGACCTCGGGTTGCTGAGATACAGCCGCTTTAAGAAAAAGAAATCCAAAAATTGAAGTTTTCTAAGTCTCACCCAAACAACTCACCATTTTCTAATGTCGATATCTCAGCAACTAATGGTCCGATTTTCAATGTTAAAATATGAAATATTCGTGAAATTTTTCGATCTTTTGAAAAAAATATTTTGAAAAATAAATAAATCAAGACTAGCATTTTAAATAAACGTAATATTCAATGTGTGGCCCTTTTTAAATGTTAGTCTAGACTTAAAATTTAAAAAAAAAACTTTTTTTTTTCGAAAAAATCGGAAAATTTCACGAATGTTTCATATTTTAACATTGAAAATCGGACCATTAGTTGCTAAGATATCGACATCAGAAAATGGTGAGTTGTTTGGGTGAGACTTAGAAAACTTCAATTTTCGGATTTCTTTTTCTTAAAGCGGCTGTATCTCAGCAACCTGAGGTCCAATCTTCAATGTTTCTTAGACAATTTTATAGCAAATTTTCAGAACTTTTCAAAAAAATGTTTTCTAGAAATGGTCACTCATGGTCACTATTTTTAAAAAATCGAAAAACTGCAAATATTTCGCTAAAATCAAACTTTCGGTGGCTATATCTTGGAGACGGAGCCCTTTATCAAAAAATCTGTAAAGTACTTTTTGATTGCAAATTCAATCTTGCATTAAAAAATACTGTCAATTTTTTTTTGCTGAAACTTCGATTTTTTCCAAAAATCACTATATTTTTAAAAATTCGTAACTCAGCGGCAGATTTTTTGACCATGTTTCTCTATGGCTCAAAAGTTGCGGATTTTTGCCCCCTAAAACATATCAAAAAATCTCGAAAATCAAAAAAATACGTATTTTGGAAAATTGAGTTTTTGTAAAAAAAGTTGATGAAAAATTTGCAAAAAAAATTTCCGTGAGCCTATTTTTTTCTAGATAGTTCTCAACAATACCTACAACTTCGCCGATCAGACAATTCACTCAAAAGTTACAGCTGTTTGAATATTTACATACCATTTTTGTATGGACAGTAGCCAAAATTGTATGGAGACTTGTATGGGTGAACCAATGACACAAAATAGCTTATTTGGTCATAGGGTCACAAAGTTTGAGCCAAATAAAAAAATACAAATAAATCCATTTCCGGTTTCAGTAGAGAATTGCTCAATTATAATTACATGAAAATTTTTACACCTGGAATTGATGAGTATTCATCAGGATGAATATTCATCAGGCTCACATTTTTACACATTTTTTATGTAGTATTAGGGTAATTCTCTACCAACTCACACGAAATCGGGAAAAGTTGCCCCGACCCCTCTTCGATTTGCGTGAAACTTTGTCCTAAGGGGTAACTTTTGTCCCTGATCACGAATCCGAGGTCCGTTTTTTGATATCTCGTGACGGAGGGGCGGTACGACCCCTTCCATTTTTGAACATGCGAAAAAAGAGGTGTTTTTCAATAATTTGCAGCCTGAAACGGTGATGAGATAGAAATTTGGTGTCAAAGGGACTTTTATGTAAAATTAGACGCCCGATTTGATGGCGTACTCAGAATTCCGAAAAAACGTATTTTTCATCGAAAAAAACACTAAAAAAGTTTTAAAAATTCTCCCATTTTCCGTTACTCGACTGTAAAAAATTTTGGAACATGTCATTTTATGGGAAATTTAATGTACTTTTCGAATCTACATTGTCCCAGAAGGGTCATTTTTTCATTTAGAACAAAATTTTTCATTTTAAAATTTCGTGTTTTTTCTAACTTTGCAGGGTTATTTTTTAGAGTGTAACAATGTTCTACAAAGTTGTAGAGCAGACAATTACAAAAATTTTAATATATATACATAAGGGGTTTGCTTATAAACATCACAAGTTATCGCGATTTTACGAAAAAAAGTTTTGAAAAAGTTACTTTTTGCGTTTCTCTTTGTTTCGTCGTCCGTGTCTGTCGCGGGTGACCATGAACGGCCATGATCGATGACGACCAACTTTTTTAAAACTTTTTTTCGTAAAATCGTGATAACTTGTGATGTTTATAAGCAAAACCCTTATGTATATATATTAAAATTTTTGTAATTGTCTGCTCTACAACTTTGTAGAACATTGTTACACTCTAAAAAATAACCCTGCAAAGTTAGAAAAAACACGAAATTTTAAAATGAAAAATTTTGTTCTAAATGAAAAAATGACCCTTCTGGGACAATGTAGATTCGAAAAGTACATTAAATTTCCCATAAAATGACATGTTCCAAAATTTTTTACAGTCGAGTAACGGAAAATGGGAGAATTTTTAAAACTTTTTTAGTGTTTTTTTCGATGAAAAATACGTTTTTTCGGAATTCTGAGTACGCCATCAAATCGGGCGTCTAATTTTACATAAAAGTCCCTTTGACACCAAATTTCTATCTCATCACCGTTTCAGGCTGCAAATTATTGAAAAACACCTCTTTTTTCGCATGTTCAAAAATGGAAGGGGTCGTACCGCCCCTCCGTCACGAGATATCAAAAAATGGACCTCGGATTCATGATCAGGGACAAAAGTTACCCCTTAGGACAAAGTTTCACGCAAATCGAAGAGGGGTCGGGGCAACTGCTGTGTGAGTTGGCGGAGAATTACCCATTACTAAAACTAACTTTTTTTTGCTGTGTATACGTATCAAATGATCGAGTTTTCTTTCATACATTTCGAAAGTTATAACACACAGTTTTGAAATAACTCAAAATTTCACAAAACTACATATTTTCGGAAAATAAAAAAAAACAGTTTTTTGTAATATGAGATTTTTTTTATAAAACTCGAAAGTTATAACATAGTTTTTAACAATATGGTTTTCAAATGATCGGGACTTTTCATGCATTTCTAAAGTAAGATTTTGTTTTGTGAAATATTCAAAATTTTTACAAAGGTACGGATTTTCGCAAATATACAAAAATTAAGCTTTTTACAATATTTTCGGGATTTTTCCATAGATTTAAAAAGTAATAACACATATTTTTGAAACACTTGAAATTTTCTTAAGACTACGTTCGCTTCAAATTTCAGTTTTTTTACAGATCCGATTAGACGTCATCCATAAAGTGTGTCACGCTAAAATCTAAAATTTGTGAAAATGTTGTTTTTTCAATAATGTGTGTTATAACATTCGAAATCTATGGAAATATCCCGATCGTGTGATACTCATAAAAATTAAAATGAAATAGCAATTGAGCTTTTACTCTTTTAGGGTTTTTTGGAAATTTTTTGATTACTAATTTCAAATTAAATAATACTCCATTCCTCGTCTATTTCTAGACAAAAGAAAAGTCCCAAATTTTTTCTACATCGTTGATCCAACCTAAGGTATAGCCTTGCAAAGAATGAGAATGATGATAAATATTCGTTCTTGTTGCTATCAAATGATTTTTTTTTAATGGTCGACATATTTACAACTTTTTCCGTTTTTTATTGTCAAAATTTGAAAATTTAGTGCAAATCTCTCATTATGTTGAATGAAAATATGTAAAGAATATCAAAACCACGAATAACATTCCAAAAGAGCATAGAAAGGACATTCCTTGAAAAATATATTTAAATTGGTAAACTCTCTGAACACAACCCCCCCAACTTTGTCATAAAATTCCCCAAAGTCATAAAACGCATCTTCCCTAATGGACACTGGCACACATTCATTTCCCTCGAGCAATAAACCCTTCCGACGTAATTTTCCACAATTAACAGCCATAAATTGTGCCCAATTTGCGCCAAACATCCCAGAAGTTCCAAGAATAAACTTCCCGACCAAACTGGGCCACCACTTTCTGTCCTTTGCTGGCTCCCAGTAGAGAGGCCTAGAGTCACTAGAAAGGACCATCATTATTGTACTGCTGCTGCATTTGCCCCCCTCCGGACATTCCCAAGCAATAAAAAGTGAAGAAAAATTACCGACAATTTGACCTAAAGAAGATTCACCCCCGGGTGCCATACCGGAAGTTGACCAACCCCTCGGTTGTCAGCTGAACCGAATCAAACATACAGGAGACATTTCACCAAAAACTGGCAGCACTGCTCTGTCGCGTTGATTGGCGTCTTGAAGCAACAGCAACAAAAAAGAGGTGAGGGGGAAATTCCGGACCAAATATGAGCGATAAAAATAAAGCAAACAAGATTATATCTTCCTCGCAATGAAACGAAATAAATTGCACATCATATTGTGCGGTTTTGGCCTTTGAGCAGTGTTGGCAACCGGCCGCGGACAGATGACTGACTGACTTGGCTTGACTTGTTGTGGTTGCCAACGTAGTGCTGAAAAGACACGACTTCTTCAGCTCTTGAACAAACCACAAAGGCAGTTTTCCCTGGCGTGATTCTTGGGGATTCTCTTTTTTTCTCTCCCCTTTTTTATTTCCGGCCAGAATAGAGAAGAAGTTATAAATAAAATCTGCTTTCTTCCGAGGATGCGAAGTTTTCTCTCGTGGCAACCGTCCAAACGGGACTTTTGAACTGGGCGTACTGAACTGCTGGCAATCTCAGGCGGGGTTTATTCAATGTGCGAAAACCTGAGAGAATCGTTTCATTATTAATGTTAGTTAAAAGCTGTATTCCAAAGTAGTTTTATCTTAGAATATAAACACAACTTCTCGGAGAATTTGGTTGGCTTCATCTCAAATCACAACAAAATCTAGTGTGTCTAGAGTGTTTAAACTAAAATAAGTCAAATTTTCAAATTTCACTACAAAAACAAAAAACTAAAACCAAACATTTCTAATCTAATCTAATCAAACCCTAGCGCAGCCAATCTTTCGAAGGGATCCTGGAGAGTGCCTTATGTTAGATGACGCCTAGCCCTATCTTGTCATTTATTAACATTTGTAGAGCACCATTGCATTAGAATGCATTGAAACATCACAAAACGTTAAACCGGCCAGGCCTACTGCGTAAAGTTTACCGCAGAGATGATTCGTTGAATTGGATTGAGTTTGAGCACAGGGTGTGTGTTCAAACCACAATACAGTTCTGAATCTACAGGGGAGGAAGAAGCGTGGGGACACACCACCATACGCTCCGAGCAAAAAACTAAAACCAAACATTTGAAAAAATCTGAAAACTCTGTGATTTTTTTCTATTAAAGCAATTCTTCTGGAAAATTAAATTTCCCATTATCCATATTTTTTTAAAAATTTGTTGATATGATTTAAGGACAGAAACCAAAACTTTCAAGCCATAAAAAGAATGGACAAAAATGTTGCCGCCAAGTTATGATTATTTAAAAAAGTCTATTTTGGAAAAATAGAAGTTTGTTTAGATTTTTGTTCAGTATTTCATGTAAAATCAAATATACAATAAAACAATACAAAACAATTTTGTTGATAAAATTCACCACTAAAAAGTTTTATTTTATCTAAAATATTCCAGCTTTATGATTTTTTTTAAGGAGTGTTCATGTATCTTGGCAATATTTATTTCGAAAATTTGAGAAAATATGAACTAATGGTTGGTCCTCTGATTGTAAAAAGAAACAGCGAATAAAAAAATACAAAAAAATTTAAGTTTCAAAAGTCTCATTCAAACAGCTTTTTTCGTAGCACCAAATATTTTGGAATCAAGGCATACATTTAAAATAGCTTAAATACTCAATATTACAATAATTTTATGTCCATGCATTTCCTTGCCCCAAAAGTTGCGATTATTTGTCCCCTAAAACATAAATACCGTCAACAGGGGTTACATTGGGGCTGGGGGGTGAGATTGGGTCATACAAATTTCAGCAATTTTGTATGACCCAATTTCACTCCCCAGGCCCAATGTCACCCCTGATGACGGTAACCAAAAACATCAAAAATATAGAAATTTGGATTTTCGGAAATGGATTTTTGTGTGTTAAAATGATATTAAAAAAAATTGGCATATTTTGTCCGTGTACAATTTTTTTGTGAACAGTCTTCATCAAACCCTAAATTTTTGCCCAAGACACCAAACCGATTAAAAAATACCTTCAAAAGATACAGATTATCGACTATTTACCTACGTAGCATTTTTTGTATGAAAAATTTCCAAAATTGTATAAATCCTTGTATGGGTGTACTAATGAAACAAAATTGCTTCTTTGGACATAGAAAAGGCCTCAAAAATGTTTTGGGCAAATAAAATAACACTAAAAATAAAAAATGCCGATTTCGTTGAGAATTGTCCATACGAGAATTCTCAAATATTACTTTCAAAAACATTTTATTTTCTAATCTTTAAGAACCAAAAAACTAAACAAACAAAAATACTTGGGATTTATCTGACTTATTTATCTGAAATCTGGAGACGAAAAAGATGGAAAAATTGATGCTAAAATGCCGATTTCGTTGAGAATTGCCCATACGAGAATTCTCAAATATTACTTTCAAAAACATTTTATTTTCTATTAAATTAAAAATTAAAAAATATAATTATTATTAATTTATAAACTTTCAAAATCTTTAAGAACAAAAAAACTAAACAAACAAAAATACTTGGGATTTATCTGACTTATTTATCTGAAATTTTGAGTCGAAGAAGATGGAAAAATTGATGCTAAAATTTTAATATTACAAATAGGCCAAGTAGAGTAAATGCGGTGTTTCTCATTCAACTTTATAATGATAACTTGTTTTTCAAATGATTTTATCATATTTATCTATATTTAAGTTTTTGAATATTATTGTTTTCTAAAGATTTTTTTTATTGTTTTCATACACGAAAAAAATAAATATTTTTTCATTAAGGTAACTTGGAACATATTTTCATAAAAGTTTCGTTCCGTGGAAATCTTCTTTTTTATTTTTTGTAAAAGAGTAAGGACGGTGCAAATATTTTTCAAAGTTTATGTCGCCCCCTCCCCCTTCAAAATTGGTCCAAAAAATCAGGGGGCAAATTTTTTTTTCAAAAATCTTCAAAATTTTAATGAAATGAGATCAAATCAACTTAAAAAATCTAAAACGCATTTTCCTGCATTTATAATCGCATTAAGTATGTTTGGGCTGGATTAAAAGTATTTTGAATTTTTATGAAATTCCAATATACAGCACCGCAACAACTTTTTTGGCAAAAAAAAAAAAAAAATTTGTCAATATTTTGGAAACTAATGATTGCAAAATAACTGGGCAGGTGTAAAATGCATTTTCAAATACTTTGTTCATTAAAATGTTGAAACCTTGGCTCGTAAATTCAATGTTTAAACTTTTTTATTTTTTTCCCACCCCCTCGACTTTGGTCAGAGTCAAGGGACATAAACTTCAAAAAATATTTACAATGGCCTAAAAGAGATTTAAAAAAGTGTCCTCGTGGTTTATGGAATGTCCTTTAATGTTTTTATAGCCATTTTCAAGTTATGTGGCTTTTATGCTTTTAACATATTTTGAAGACCATTAGCTGGAGAAGGAATTCATCTTTAAGAAAATAATCAATTTCATGAATATTTAATGATTTAAAAAAATAATAATTATGGCTTAAAAATTAAGAGATGTATTCCGGTTGATATTTTTTTATAAAATATGGACCAGAATAGTCAAAATTATTTAAATTAGTTTAATTCTGAACCATGGAAAACAAATTTAAAGTCCTTATTTCAAACAATTTTGAACTGTTCCGAATAGTTTTTTAATTGAACGATAAAGTTAAGATTCTAAAGCATCTGTCTTCAGCTTAAATTTTCCCGCGTGTTCCATCAATTGCTTCAACATAAACTTCCACTGACGTCATCACGCGCGCCACCATTATTGAGAAGTAATCGCTCCGAAACTTTTCCCATTTTCAATTTGCTGAAACACTCTTCCCAACTGTTTCTGGGTTCAGGTTGTCCTGCTTGTAACAACAACCTTACACCCGTTCCATGTATCTTCCTTGAAAACAAGAGAGCCTTGCACCTTTGCTGGAGATTGAAACCATTTTGTGCGTCACTCGTCGTCGTAAAAAATACGAAACAAAAACAGGAGATTGTATGTCCTTTGTGTCCTTTTTTTGTTTTTGCTGCTCCCAGAGAGTTCCATCAGTCAGGCAAAAATATTGCATCAATAATTCATCATTCCCCTGCTGCTAGTATTCTGTGTTCTATGCCATAAACAAGCAAAAACGGATCCATCTTGTGTGTGTCCGCTCCACTTAGTTGGAGCCTGTGGGCTCGCAAAAAAAAGGACATGCCCATTTGAATATTGGTGACCTTTTCTTGAGCTGCCGCCAAGACCAAGACACACAGATGTTCGGTGAGAACCAAAAAAAAAAAAACATTGAGTTGGTGAAAAGGGGCGAATGATCCTTGCAAATCCTACTCCCTCGAGGGACAAAGTGGCCAATCTCCGTGCTCTCCTCAGTTTTGCTCATTGTGATTGATGACAAATGTATCGAGATATCTGGTGAATTCCCAGGATGATGTAATACGACCCGGGCGTCGAACTAAATAACTCAATCGAACCGTTGTATCAATATGTCTCCTAACATTTCTCTTTTTCAGTGTTGCGTAATTTTTTCCCCTCGATCTATCTCGTTGTGTGTGTGTGTAATTTGATGAATTAAATATGTTTCTTTTTTCTCTTCTTCTATTTTCCTAAACCACATCACATCTCATCTTGCGCGACTTCGAACCGTGAAACCGTGTGTGATGCAAATGTCTCGAAAAACAAACCGAAACAAAAAAACCAAACGAAAAACAATCAATCAAAAAACCGTTTGTATGCGATACGTAAACTAAACTCCTTCACCATTGCATCGACACCAAACTCCAACTATAAATAATGAAACCCCCCACCACCAACCCAATTATCAACACACAATCTCACAAAACACATCCCCTACCAAACAAAAAACCAACTACAACTACTACAAAAAAAGGAATGGAATGATATGAATTTAAGGTGGAACACATCGGAATATGGTGGTGTTAAAGATCTACGAATACCACCGCATCGAATTTGGAAACCAGATGTTTTGATGTACAACAGGTTGTTATTCTTTCTTATCTTAAAAATCTAAAAAAAACAAAACTACAAAACAAATACCCTTAAAAAAGGCGATAAACGTACGCTGTACAATACACAAACACAAATACACGAAAACACGAGCTCAACGCAAAACACGCTTTAACACGCAGAATACGCACAATATTAATCAAATCAGAAAAAAAAACTTATCAAGAAAACTTGTTTTGTTCCAAAATTATTTGATTTGTTCATTTGGTTAATTTTGTTAATTTTGTTAATTTTGTTAATTTTGTTAATTTTGTTAATTTTGTTAATTTTGTTAATTTTGTTAATTTTGTTAATTTTGTTAATTTTGTTAATTTTGTTAATATTGTTAATTTTGTTAATTTTGTTAATTTTGTTAATTTTGTTAATTTTGTTAATTTTGTTAATTTTGTTAATTTTGTTAATTTTGTTAATTTTGTTAATTTTGTTAATTTTGTCAATTTTGTTAATTTTGTTAATTTTGTTAATTTTGTTAATTTTGTTAATTTTGTTAATTTTGTTAATTTTGTTAATTTTGTTAATTTTGTTAATTTTGTTAATTTTGTTAATTTTGTTAATTTTGTTAATTTTGCTAATTTTGTTAATTTTGTTAATTTTGTTAATTTTGTTAATTTTGTTTATTTTGTTAATTTTGTTAATTTTGTTAATTTTGTTAATTTTTTTTAATTTTGTTGATTTTGTTAATTTTGTTAATTTTGTTAATTTTGTTAATTTTGTTAATTTTGTTAATTTTGTTAATTTTGTTAATTTTGTTAATTTTGTTAATTTTGTTAATTTTGTTAATTAAGTTACTTTTGTCAATTTGTCAATTTGTCAATTTGTCAATTTGTCAATTTGTCAATTTGTCAATTTGTCAATTTTGTCATTTTGTCAATTTGTCAATTTGTCAATTTTGTCAATTTTGTCAATTTGTCAATTTGTCAATTTGTCAATTTGTCAATTTGTCAATTTGTCAATTTGTCAATTTGTCAATTTGTCAATTTGTCAATTTGTCAATTTGTCAATTTGTCAATTTGTCAATTTGTCAATTTGTCAATTTGTCAATTGGCCAATTTGTCAGTTTGTGAATCTTTATTTTTTGTTTTCAATTTAAATTTTTTATTATAATTGAATCTAAATTCAATTAGTTTTTTTCTTCCACAAACAACATTCTATCACGCAGCTGAGCGACAGCTTCAGCAAAAACAAGCAAACACTCAGTCGAAAACACACGCAAAACAAATATCAAACAGCTTTGTTATATCACTCTCATTCATACAAAAGAAAAACAAGTCACGATTACGCGTTGAGCAACAAAAATACTAAAACCAATTCACTACAAAAACAACACAAAAAAAAAACAAACAGAGTTAGAGATCTTGGCGGTGCGAATTTGAACGCGTGAAGTCATTGCTCGAAGGGGTCGTCCACAGCTTCCCAATCGAAAAGGGGTAGAATCGGGTATGGACGGTACTTTGCAACTCTCCCCCATTGTCCCGCTAGCTTAGGGTTAATTGATACAATTTCTGTCTAAATTTTGCCGTGATGCATCAACTAACTAGAGATTCTGGAAAATTTTTAGAAAGACGAAATTTGAGGTTAGGTACCTTATTGTGACGTTGGGCAAAGTTGTTCAAGTTTTGACAGTTTTGAACAAGAGCTAATTTGGTGCCGAATTTTGATTATTTCGATACCCGGAGTTTAGGTAGTTGATGTTGATAGAATTTTATCAGGTTTGAGGTTTGAAATTTATGAATTTTATTTGGAAAGCTGTTAGCTGAAAGGTTGGAGGATGGTTTGATGATTCAAAAATCATCTAAATTAAGTAATTGCGTTTAAATTTTTCTGTGATACTATGAATTTTGTGTCATCAAACCTTCTCCAATCCAAACGTTGACAGCCATCCGCAAATGACCTCCATGCCCGTTCTGCCCCTTGCCCTCTCAGTTGGAGCGGATGTCTCATTTCATTGAAAATTCCCCACCCAAAATCCATTTAAATTCAATCCAACCCGTCCAATTCCCCACCCCGGCATCCGCTTCCGGCGCGACAACTCCACGGCCCACCAAAGAAACGCACCACCAGTTGAACCTGTGTGTGACCGTCAAACATTGGAGTTATGCCAAAACCCCCCGATTCGTGACGAAATTCGCCTGTTGCTCGCCAAACCCCACTTTGATTGCACCCACAGATGTTCGGTATGAGTCAGGTGGTGGTCGCTAATTGGAGGAGATTCTCCGTTGAGGTGGTGACGGCGTTGAGGTAAGGAGCGTGCGCTCCTTCTCTCACCCGCTCGCCAACCGCCGCGAGTTCGAATCCCGCGACGCCAAGCCTTCTTGTACCGGACACGTAGGCACCGCTTCGCGGTGGACAGTGGGACAGTTTTGGGGAACCTCACGGTCAGAAAACTCTTTTCTGAATATTTCACCAGATCCCGCTCACCGCAAGCACTTGGATAGTTCACATTTTCGAAACAAATACACTGTCAAAAATAAATTTGTTCAAGTTCAATCACACACAATCAGCGCGAAGTGCACCGTTTAGAGATGACCCCCTTTTGAAATTTGAAGGAAGGAAATACCCCCATCTTTAATCCAGCTTCTCTCTCTCTCGCTATCTGTTGTTTTTGTGTCTTGCTGGTTCGCGTTTGAAGCCACACCCAATCCGGTTACGATGAGGTCTTTGTCACAAATTGCGAGGAAAAAGTGAGGATCTACGTTATTTTCATCAGTGCTTAGATAGCAGACGCCCACGCTGGAACTGACTTGTGTTCTGACTCATTCTGACTCCCAATTCTGCCAATTCACCTCAATTCCTGACTCCCAACTTCCGATTCCTGACTCCTGACTGTTGACTGTTGACTGTTGACTGTTGACTGTTGACTGTTGACTGTTGACTGTTGACTGTTGACTGTTGACTGTTGACTGTTGACTGTTGACTGTTGACTGTTGACTGTTGACTGTTGACTGTTGACTGTTGACTGTTGACTGTTGACTGTTGACTGTTGACTGTTGACTGTTGACTGTTGACTGTTGACTGTTGACTGTTGACTGTTGACTGTTGACTGTTGACTGTTGACTGTTGACTGTTGACTGTTGACTGTTGACTGTTGACTGTTGACTGTTGACTGTTGACTGTTGACTGTTGACTGTTGACTGTTGACTGTTGACTGTTGACTGTTGACTGTTGACTGTTGACTGTTGACTGTTGACTGTTGACTGTTGACTGTTGACTGTTGACTGTTGACTCTTGACTCTTGACTCTTGACTCTTGACTCTTGACTCTTGACTCTTGACTCTTGACTCTTGACTCTTGACTCTTGACTCTTGACTCTTGACTCTTGACTCTTGACTCTTGACTCTTGACTCTTGACTCTTGACTGTTGACTGTTGACTGTTGACTGTTGACTGTTGACTGTTGACTGTTGACTCTTGACTCTTGACTCTTGACTCTTGACTGTTGACTGTTGACTGTTGACTGTTGACTGTTGACTGTTGACTGTTGACTGTTGACTGTTGACTGTTGACTGTTGACTGTTGACTGTTGACTGTTGACTGTTGACTGTTGACTGTTGACTGTTGACTGTTGACTGTTGACTGTTGACTGTTGACTGTTGACTGTTGACTGTTGACTGTTGACTGTTGACTGTTGACTCGAAAACAAACTCACCAACACAGATTCAGCGCTTTTCCGCAACGCGCGACCGGACCTCGCACTTCCACGCACACACACGCACCACTTTTCCGCGCTGGCCGCGACCCCGGTTCCGGGTCAAACTGTCCCACCCTGACCACCGGCGACTTCCGGCCGACGGCGGGCGAGTTTCGTTGCGAGCGAACATCGAACAGCTCAAAATAATCGAACTTCGACTGCGATTTTATTTCTCTCTCTCTCCATTCTCCTTGCAAGAAACAAAACAAAAAAAAGTTTGCACCAATCTACATGTAGCAAGTAAAAAATAAAAACACACGCTCTCACACGCATACACGTGCCATACACGCTCACACTAACACACACTCAAGTGATCCTAAAGAAAGAGCTAAGTACCAATTAGTGGCGTTTTTGCTGGAAAATTTTAAAGCTGTAGTTTTCGCAAATGAGATTGATATAATAACCGCAAAACCAACTAACGCTCGCCAATACTAATTCCTACTTTAATCTAGCGACAGATCTAAACACAATACCTTTGTTACTAACTAACCCAACTTACTACTATCGCCCCGCCCCCCTAAAACTCAATAATAACCTTCTTAATAATAAAAACCTATTTCAAAAAGTGAGCAGCAGTTGGATAAATCATCATTACCGTATATTTATATTTTAGTGCTGATGAAGGCTTTGATGGCACATACCCAACAAACGTAGTCGTGCGAAATAATGGGTCTTGTTTGTATGTGCCACCAGGAATCTTCAAATCAACATGTAAAATAGATATAACGTGGTTTCCATTTGATGATCAAAGATGTGAAATGAAGTTTGGTAGTTGGACATATGATGGTTTCCAGGTAAATTTGAGAACTATGAACACAAGAGAGAATTTTCAAAAAAAAAAAAAAAATTTCTTCTTTCCAATCTTAATTTTTCTTCATTCGTCAAACTAGTTTTTCTTTTTCTTTTTCGTCCATCACCAACAATTATTTTCTCTCTTTAGCAGCAATCATTTCTTACTTTATATTTAAAACGCTCCCCCCCTTTTATCGATCATCCTCCACCATCAGTAGTTCTTTTCCGATATTTTTCTTGAACTTTTAATAGGAATGTTTTAGTTATTTTTCTTGCGATTTTTGAGCAATTTCATTAGGAAATGTTCACCCTAGTGCCGTTTCAATTTTTTCAGATTTTTTAAGCAGCTAAAAGATGCCAGTTTTAGAGCAAAACAGAAAAAAATGGGCTGAAGCTTGCTTTAATTAGATCAATTGCTTTTTCTTACTAGAAGATTTACCTTGTTTTTATTAATTTTAGACGACATTTTGTAAATATCCATGACCAAACAAAGTGTGCTTTTGCATTAGGCTGTGTATTTTAAGCAAATAAATCAATCATAAAGTGAAGTGTGGAATAGAGTTATATTTATTCGCTTTACAGAGGAAGATGTGAAATTAGTTATTGAAAGTTTCAAAATTGATTTATTATTACAAACAATTTAAATAAATTTAGCAAAGCAAAAAAATATTTTTAAATAATTTGCCTTATATAAGACAAATTAGAAAATAATTTGGTTGTTTGCATAAAAATAAAATGAAAATAACATGATTAAAAAATAAAATGAAAATAACATGATTAGAAAGTAGAAGTGACCTTATCAGATTTTTTTCACCTTGTTGTGATAACTTGAACTTTAAAAGTTACAGTGGAAAAAATCTAAAAATAAAAAAGTCAAAAAATATTAATGTTATCAGTTTGACAAAATACTTTAAAAAAAAAATAAATATTTTCGAAAAATTTGTGAATAATCAGATTTGAATTAAGGCTAAATGGACTTTATAGTCAGTTGTCATTTTGTTAATTACCATTCTGAAATCAGAGCATAAATATTTTATTTTATTCTTTGCGATTTCTTCATACAAAATTTAACTTTTTTTGGCAACATATTTTCAAACATTTTTTTGACAATAAAAAAAACAAATTAAATGTAATAAATAGTATTAAAATAATACGAGATAACTTTGAAAAATAATTAATTCCTTTAAAGTAATTTGTAAAAAAACTGCTCGCAAAAGTGTAAACATGATTGAAAATGTTTGAACTCTTTTGGCAACACATTTCTAAACAGTGTTGTCAAGTTGAGAAAAAAAAACAAATTTAGTGTTAAATAATACGAGATAAATTTTTATAATAATTCTTGTAAATTTTCTCGCAAAAGTCTGAAAATTATATCAAAATTTTGAACTTTTGTGGCCACACATTTCTAAACAGTATTATCCATTGAGAATAAAACTAATTTAGTGAAATTATGCTAAAATAATGCAAGTTAAAATTTCATATTAATTCTTACAAATTAATTTATGAAAATCTGCTTGCAAAAGCTTAGAAATAAAAAGTATTTGAAAGCATACTTGTCAAACACGAAACCAAATTTATGAACTTTTCCATAAAATAGAGAATAGTAGATAAACTAATTTTTAATACATTATAACAAAATTTGAATTTTACAAAATCTTATTTTTAATTAAAACTGCTTTTATAATTAGATTTACAACAAACATTCTAATAACTAGTTTTAAAGTACTAGATTAGATGCATTTTTTTCAAGGTTAAAAATATCATTATTAGAATTGTTTTTAGAAAAAATAAGAATAAGGAATATACAACTTACATTTTGTTTTTATGTATCAAAGATAAGTATAAATACAATCATCAACTTAATTGAAAAACTTAATTGATTTGATTACGTGTTGAAACAAATTTGTTTTTTTTAATAATGAAAAATAAATAAAAATAACATTTTATGTTTCCGAGTTTCATCTGATTTTTTTCAAATTTGACAGCCAGTTGGCAGATTAATCTGAAAAAAGTTTCATCATCAATCAGATATTTAAGCTTTTTTAATTATAATGTGATTTTTTTTAAATTCTTCATAATTGCAATGTTAATTTTGCATAGGGCAGCTTAAAAATACTTTTGTATAAATTTCAAATTTTTCAGACATTTTTATTTGAGAATTCACGGACCTTTTCTCAGCGTTGACTTGTCAATTCAGATAAGAAACTCTACATCAATTTATATCTTTTTCAAATTATATTTAGCTTATTCTATCGGTTAAAAATTATCGCGTATTGTTATATAAAATTTATATTTCCTTATTGCTTAGATCGTACACAATTTTACTGGATCTCTTAAACTAACTTAGCAAACAAGATCAAAGATAAGGAAAATATACTTTTCCCAAGCCTGTTTGGTTGTGATTTAATTAGGTTGATCTGGACTAAAACGTTATAGGTTTATTAAAATTTGGTCATCATTTTAGTTTAAAAACATGATTTAAAATTAGATTACATTATTTTAAAAACACATTTTTATATTTTATAAAGTTTAATTTTAAGGAAAATTAAATCAAAATTTTAGTTTGATTTAGCTAAATACGCTTAGTATTCTAATCAAACATGTTTATAAATTCATTTGCACAAACAGAAATTATCTTTTGAGTGATGGCAAACAAAACTGTTCAAAATAGAATTGAGCAATTTATGGCTATATAATCATTAAAATTACAGTCTAACTCTTCGCTAATCTTACATGAATAATTGCTCTGATTTTTTTTCATGATACTAAGAGTAGGAGATTAAATAAAGTTATTTTCAGTTTGCAAATTTCCTAGCAATCTTTTAAGTTTGAAAAGCCCCTTTGTTTGTAAATACTGTTTAGCAAATCCACCAACTCCCCACTATAACCCACTACCACCACCACCAAAACCTCTACTGACCCCTCCCAAACTACTACTCCTCTGTGCGTTCAAAAATTAGTTCGACAAACCGATCGCAAGACCAAAAAGAGAAGACCAAAGTTACGACGACCGACCGACCGGCCTCCTCCGTTCATCCGATCATCCTCGATGGACTTTTTCGGTTTCGCTCTACTGGTTTGCTGGACACCTGCGTACTCACCTTTACACAAATACACTCTAAAAACAAGAAACACAAAGGTCCCGTCAGCGATACTACGTAGTACACTCCGAAAAAGACTTCGGCGATTCGGCCCCCAAGGAGTTCCCGGTGTCGGACGTTTGCCGCGAATCGCAAAAATACAAAAACCATCATACAAACTATCGACTCTCGATCGCTCGATAAATTCAATATCATGGCCATTCTGAAAATTGCAACGAAGAAAACAACAACAAAACGGACACCATTTTCCCACCACTACACACTAAATAAAAGCAAAGCAGATCCTCCCTTAAAAAAACAAACACACAAAAGCGACGACACTGAAAGAAAATCGCACGCGATTTTGACACACTTTTACACACACTCTTGCACTACTCAAGAATAAAACACTCAACCGCGTAGTGTTTTGACGTTTCGCGCAGAACAAAACCAAAACACAGAACACACACTCTTCGTGGAAACTAGCTAGAAAAGGAGCTGACGCAAGTCCAGCGGCTGCCGCAGAGTGTTGGACCGTAGATTGATTGTGTTGCCAGAAAAAAAATAATCTGTAGAATTCTAGTGAATTATTCAAAAGCTTTTTTTCTCTTTCTCTCTCTCATCACTTTTAAGTTGTTCGTTCAGTTTGGCTTTCTAGTTTTGCATTCGGAACGAGTTTCTTTTTTTTATTTCCGTAGAAAACGCTCACGAATCCGCTGCCGCGTGTACATGATTATCATAAACTCTTTTTTTGCCGGCTCACGTTTTTCCTCTGTTTTGCATGAATTTGTCTGTCGCGAAAATCATCATCAGCGAGCATACTTTTGAAAGTTTTGAAAAAGCGAGCGCCCGTGAATTTTTCATTCATATTTTTTTCCGAATTATACAATCAAACAGAAAAAAGCCCTCAATTCATAATTTTCCCCCTCACCTCGAAACTCTTTCTCGTATTTTTTTTTTCTATTCTTGGCATGTCATTGCACAGCTCAACTAACAGGTGAATTTTCTTTTTCTTTTCTTTTATTTTCACCAAACCCCTCCTTAAAATCACCATCACTTACGCGTCCTGTGAACGAAAAATCACCACCCCCACTCACAGTTAGACTTACAGCTTCAAGATGAAACTGGAGGGGACGTGAGTAGTTTCGTGACGAACGGGGAATGGGACCTGCTGGGTAAGTAGCGTTTGAAAAAAAAAAGGTTTGAGTTTTAGTTTAGCGTGTGGTGAGATTGAATCTGTGTCTAAAACGTTATAAAGGTATGATGTAACTTAGATTATAAAATAAGGTCAATTTATTTCCTAATAAACCTAGTAATTACCCTCAGAATTTCCGAATTTTGATACATTATATCAATTTATTAAAAAAAATAAACAAAAACTAAAGCCCTAACAATAATGATATGTATTTTATTGAACATGGATGTCCAGGATGTAATTTATTTTAACTTTTACATTTAGGTGGAGCGGATGTATTTCTAAGAGTTGGTGTACTCTCACACTTTTTTTTTCGAATCTAGGCCTATATAAGCCATTTTTGTGTATTTGGAGCCAATTGTACTCGAAAGTAACATTTGAGAAGGACGTAAGTTCCTTGAATATTTTTGTATTTTGTAATTGAGCAATTCTCTCAGATTTCAGTCATTTGATTTTTCATGTATTTTTCAATCTGGCTGAAACTTTTTTGGTGCCTTTTTATGCCCAAAGAAGCGATTTTGCATCATTAGTTTGTCCATAAAATTTTCCATACAAATTTGGCAGCTGTCCATACAAAAATGATGTATTAAAATTCAAAAATCTGTATCTTTTGAAGTAATTTTTTGATCGATTTGGTGTCTTCAGCAAAGTTGTAGGTATGGATAAGGACTACACTGAAAAAATAGTACACGGTAAAAAAAACTTTGGTGGTTTTTAATAATATTGAATATGTATATAATATTGAATGTTTAACCCTTTTGAAATGTTAGTCTTGATTTAAATTTTTGAAAATATTGTTTTCGAAAAGATCGGAAAATTTCACGAATGTTTTATATTTTAACATTGTAAATCGGACCATTAGTTGCTGAGATATCGACGTAAGAAAATGGTGGGTTGTTCGGGTGAGAGTTAGCAATCATCAATTTTCCTGTTTTTAAATTTTAAATTTTAAATTTTTAATTTTGATTTTTTTTTCATAAGTGGCCAAATATGTGCACTAATTAAAAAAAATTAAAACTGCTAATATTTTCAATAAAGTTAGCTAAAAATAACTTTTACTTGAAAACGGTGAAATTTATCAAAATTTCACTTTAGTACTTTTTGATGGCATCGAAAAATAAAGTTGAAAATTTTTTGCGACCAATATTTCGATTTAAAAAAAATCAGTATTGATTAAAAAATTCATTACTCAGTCAAAGATTTTTTGCACAACCTGGAAATTTCTGAAAAGTTGGCATTTTATCCTATAAAACATAACAAAAATAAAAAAATAAAAATAGGGTTTTTTTGCAAATCAATTTTTAGTGACAAAAAATAAATTAAAAACCACCAAAAATGTTTTTACCGTGTAATATTTTTTTTCGGTCAAATCCTTATCCATACCTACAACTTTGCTGAAGACACCAAATCTATCAAAAATATTCCTTCACGAGATACAGATTTTTGATTTTTCATACATCATTTTTGTATGGACAGCTGCCAAATTTGCATGGAAAATTATATGGACATACTAAATGATGCAAAATGGCTCCTTTGGGCTTACCGAAGGCACCAAAAAAGTTTCAGCGGGATTAAAAAATACAAAAATTAAAATTAAGAAAAAAAAAGACTGATTTCGTAGAGTATTGCTCAATTTTTAAAATTACTAAAATCCCGAAACCCCGAAATAAAAAAAATATGCCACTTCAATGAGATTTCCGATTTTTAAATTTAAAAGTTAAATTTTAAGGTGATGTCATGATTTTTTTCGTTTAAATTTATTGAGAAAATAGCTATAGATGTTACAAAAAGACTTACGAAAAATGCAGGATGGTATGTTTCTCTTAAAAAAATACAAAAATCATTTACTAAAACTGTTTGTTTGAACAGTGGTCTAAACGTCTTAATTTTTTAAAAAAAAACGGCAGTGGGAATCAATTCCCCAGACAATTTTACATAAAAATCTCCATATTGACCATTGTCCTACGTCCAATCCATGTAAAGATACAGCATTTTTAAAAATAAAAATGTTGAAAAAGTTGACGTAATATTGAATGTTAGGTCCTTATGAAATGTTAGTCTTGATTTAAAATTTTTGAAAATATTTTTTTCGAAAAGATCAGAAAATTTCTTGAATGTTTCATATTTTAAAATTGTAAATCGGACCATTAGTTGCTGAGATATCGACATTAGAAAATGGTGGGTTGTTTAGGTGAGACTTAGAAAACATCAATTTTCTTGTTTTTAAACCATTGCATGGCAATATCTCAGCAACTAAGGGTCGTATCAACAAAGTCCAAAAAGGCAAAATTTAGAGAATTTTCTCAGCTTTTCAAAAATATTTTTTTCAAAGGTGGGCAAACATGGGCACTATTTTTAAAAAATGAAAAACTGCGACTATTTTCAAAAAAGTTACCTAAAAATGATTATAACTTGAAAACGATGCATTTTATCAAAATTTCACTAAAGTACTTTGAAATTCAATTTTACATCAAAAAATGAAATTGAAAATTTTTTGCGACCAATATTTCTATTTTTTGAAAAAAAATTGTATTCATTCAAAAAATCATAACTCGGTCAAAGATTTTATGCCCATTCTGGAAATTTCTGAGAAGTTGGCATTTGATGTCCTCTAAAACATATCAAAAAATAAAAAAAAAATAAAAATAGTGTTTTTTTTGCAAATCAAGTTATAGTAACAGAAAGTAAAATTTAAAATCACCATTTTTTAACCGTGTATCATTTTTTTTCAGTTTAATCCTTATTCATACCTACAACTTTGCTGAAGACACCAAAGCGATCAAAAAATTCCTTCAAAAGCTACAGATTTTTGAATTTTCACAAATCATTTTTGTATGGACAGCTGCCAAATTTGTATGGAAAATTATATGGACAAACTAATGATGCAAAATGGCTTCTTTGGGCTTACCGAAGGCACCAAAAAAGTTTCAGCCCGTTTAAAAAATACAACAATTAAAATTAAAGAAAAAAGACCGATTCTGTAGAGAACTGCTTTAATGCAACAATGCGACTTAAATGCCATTCGCGAGAATATATTCAAAATTTACCACAAAACAAAAAACTAAATTAATAATTTTTAAATAAATCTAATTTTTGTGCAAATGGCTTGATAAGTTTTGGCTGAGTAGTTCTCTACATTTTTGAAAATCGACTGTTCTCTATATTTATTTATTTTTATGAAACTTGTGTCCTTCAATTCCCTATGTCAGAAAGGCTATTTTGTATTCAACTTTTCATCACTTGAAGTTTAATTCCCAAAACATATATATATTTTTTATTTTTTTCAAATTCGTTGATATGTTATAGGAAACAAGAAAAAAGATCTTCTGAGCCATAGTGCGTGATGGTGCATAATCTGGTTTAGGAAACATGTTTTTTTAAATGTGTTATTTTTGTTCAATATTGAAAACCTGGAAAAAATATCAAAAATCATGTTTTAAAGCAAACTTGCAATCACAAAGTACTTGCCGAAGACCCTAAAGGGATCAGACATTTTCTTTTCGAATTACAGATTTTCGAATGTTTTCAAAGTACTTTTCTATGGGCTTCTCCCAAATTTTATGGAAGAAATTAAAATGGTTTTTTTGGACATAATAATTGTTGAAAGTTTCTTACAACTAAAAACAAAATATTTTACTGTCAAATAATAAAAAATGGCATAATTTCGGAAACAATTTTTGTATTTTTTTCGATGAAAAATACGTTTTTTCGTAATTTTGGGTACATTATCAAATCGTACGTCCAATTTTACAAACATGTGCTTTTAACACCAAATATCTAAACCATCTCCATTTTAGGCTGCAAATTATTGAAAAAAAAATCACGCCATTTTTTAAAACATTGTTCAAAAACGGAATGGGTCGTACCGCCTCTCCGTCACGAGATATCAAAAAATGGACCTCGGTTTCGTGATCAAGGACAAAAGTAACACATTTGGTCAAAGTTTCATCTAAATCGAAGAGGGTTCGGGGCAACTTTTTCCGATTTTGCTTAAAAGTGTTAATTCTTAAATGGTAAGGAATTCCTTTTTCTATATATTTTATGCTCATAAAGCAAGAAACAAGGTTGCTGCCCCAAAACTTTACGATCCCCCCTACCAAACCGTTCGTGACTCCGATAAATTCCCCAACCTAATGGACAACCACAACAAGTCCGCAATCAGTGCGCACGGCAGCCCAGCCCAGTGCCAAATCGATTCAATGAAATTGTGTGCACTTGTCTCGCTTTCGAAAAACGATCTCTCCCCCAATCTGTCCCTCTCAATAACCGTTTGTCTAATGCCTGCTGGAGCAAGGGTATCCATTTCCGTTGGCGGTGTCGTGCCGCCAATTTAAACTTTGGTCACGTTCCCCCATTCAATCAAAACTTTCAACCCCCCTCCGTCCTGTTCGGGCAGGTTTGCAACACCCCTTTTCGGAAAACAATTGCCGAACTTTTCCTCCACAGTGAAAATTTTTGAAAAAGTTGCAAGTTTGTTTGATTTTTTATATTTTTTGTTGTCAGAAAAAAAATTCTACTGTGCACCTGCCCCACATTTCAAATACAATAATGTCAGGGGGAAAATTCTATTGTTTGAGATTTGCACGCAGGTACTTGGAGAGGGGAGGAACGCAATGCACGCACGCACACACAGACACACGAAGGCTCATTGATGCTCTCGATGGGCTTATTATAATTAAATTACAGACAAGCACATACAATTGCCAGGGAAGTGATATTCATCTGTCGTCACTAGGGGCGTGGAGTTGGTTCTCTCCCCCCGAAGCATGTCTCGTCGTATCATGTCACTCAATAATGGGACGAGTTGTTATCGGGATTGAAGAGAGGCAAACACACGCTCATACTTCCGGGATGGGAGGATGTTAACGATAATTAGTGATTGTTATGAAGTACGGTAGAAAATACTTGAGCTAAAATTAAGGAGGGCATTCATAAAATCGATCGACCATGATTATTTGCAGATTTTTCCAATAAATATTTTTCAACAAATGATCGGATTACGAAGCTTGATCTTGGGTCGGAGCCAATAGCATATCCTATGCCTTTCTTTAGTAAGAAAGGAAAAGGTTGAATTTTGGAAGGTGGGTAATTCTTCGACAGTTCACACAGCAGTTGCCCCGACCCCTCTTCGATTTGCGTGAAATTTTGTCTTAAGGGGTAACTTTTGTCACTGATCACGAATCCGAGGTTCGGTTTTTGATATCTCGTGACGGAAGGGCGGTACGACCCCTTCAATTTTTGAAAATGCGAAAAAAGACTTGTTTTTTTTTATAATTTTTAGTCTGAAATGGTGATAAAAGGAAATTTGGTGTCGTACACAAAAAAAAAGTTGAATTTTGAAATGTTGAAAATTTGGTAGGTTGAATCTTACCTCTATTTTTGAGTAATTTTACATAAACAATGTGTAAAAATGTGAACCTGATGAATATTCATCAAAAACTGATGAAAATTCATTATTTTCTGGGGTAAAATTAATATTTTATTGCCACAAAATCTGTCGCAATTTCCAGATGAATATTACCATCATTTTTTTCTGTGTAGGGACTTTTATGTAAAATTAGACGGACTTGATGGCGTACTAAATATTACGAAAAACGTATTTTTCATCGAAAAACAACACTAACAAAGTTTTAAGACTCTGCCATTTTCCATTACTCATTTCAAGTAAAATTCCATTTTAAGGGAAATTTAATGTGCTTTTTGAATCTACATTAACCCAGAAGGGTATTTTTTTTCATTTAAAACAAAATTTTTAAATTTTAAAATTTAGTGTTTTTTGTAACTTTGCAGGGTAATTAGTAAAACAACTTTGTAGAACATTTTTACACTCTAGAAAATAACCCTGCATAATTACAAAAACACGACATTTCAAAATGATTATTTTTGATTTAAATGAAAAAATGAGCCTTCTGGGTTAATGTAGGTTCAAAAAGTACATTAAATGACATGTTCCAAAAAAATTAGCAAATCGGTTGTCCAATTTTACATAAAAGTCCCTTTGACACCAAATTTCCAAAACATCTCTTTTTTTGCATGTTAAAAAATGAAAGGGTTCGTACCACCCCACCGTCACGAGATATCTAAAAACGTACCTCGAATTCGTTATCAGGGACAAAAGTTACCCCCTAGGACAAAGTTTTACGCAAATGAAAGAGGGGTCGGGGCAACTTTTTACGATTTCGGGTGGAATACTGGAGAAATACCATAAAGCGAACCGTTTTCAATTTAAAGGCATTTTTTTGCGAAATTTTCCAAAAATGTCCGTTTTTTTAAAAGCAAAAAAAAACCCCAAAAATATTATTTTGACGAAAATCAAACACCCCAAGATACATTTTAAAAGGGCCAAACATTGAATATTGCGCCCATTTAAAATGCTGACCTTGAGTTATTTTTTTTCAAAATATTTTTTTCGAAAAGATCAGAAAATTTCACGAATGTTTCATCTTTTAACATTGAAAATCGGATCATTAGTTGCTGAGATATCGACATTAGAAAATGGTGAGTTGTTTGGGTGAGACTTAGTAAACTTCAATTTTCGTGTTTCTTTTCCTTAAAGCGGCTGTATCTCAGCAACCCGAGGTCCAATCTTCAATGTCTCTTAGACAATTTTATAGAAAATTTTCTGAACTTTCCCAAAAAAAATATTTTTAGAAATGATCACTCATGGTCACTATTTTTTAAAATCGAAAAACTGCAAATATTTCGCTAAAATCAAACTTTCGGTGGCTATATCTTGAAAACGGAGCCCTTTATCAAAAAAGCTGTAAAGTACTTTTCGATTGCAAATTCAATTTTGCATTAAAAAATAATGTCAAACTTGTTTTTGCATGAAATTTCGATTTTTTCAAAAAATCAATATTTTTTTTCGAAAATTTGTAACTCGGCGGCAGATTTTTTGACCATGTTTCTCTATGGCTCAAAAGTTGCGGATTTTTGTCCCCTAAAACATATCAAAAAATCTCGAAAATCAAAAAATACGTATTTTGAGAAATTCAGTTTTAGTGAAAAGAAAAGTTGATTAAAAAATCTGCAATTTTTTTCCGTGTACCTATTTTTTCTCAAAAGTCCTCAACAATGCCTACAACTTTGCCGAAGACACCAAATTGATCATAAAATTCAGTCAAAAGTTACAGCTGTTTGAATATGTACATACCGTTTTTGTATGGACAGCAGCTAAAATTGTATGGAGACTTATATGGGTGAACCAATGACGCAAAAAAGCTTATTTGGTCATAGGGAAGGCCCCCGCAAAGTTTGAGTCAAATCAAAAAATACAAAAAATAAAAATGGTCGAAATCGGCCGATTTCGTAGAGAGTTGCTCATGTGGCATAACGTTCTCTGACTAAATTACCTTTGGCCAGTTGTCGCACATGCAGGGGCTGTGTCAAGATAGCACGATCAGATCGCAACTACTTTCTTAAGAAAAGCCACAACATTGCACGGGGTTTTCACGGTTTTGGTTGAATATCACAGAATTGAGATCAAATTTTATGGATCTTTACAAAATTTAGCCCAAAAAGTATGGGCGTCAAGATAGCACGAGCATGACAACCAGTCAAAATGCCTAGCCTTAAATTGTTTGTCGCGAGTTTGTTCTCTTAGACGTTGGAAATCGTATGCAAACCCTTGATACTGCAAGTGCTAATGTGTTAAAACGTGAATCATTATCCGATTATTCGTTTGTTGTTTATAGTTTTTTTAAATCTACCCCGGCATTGTAAATTTACATACTAGCATAGAATTTATACTATAGACTGATATATAAGGGGAATTATTTGGTGAAAATAGTTAGTTCTCAACCTGCTATTCTTCACAATTTTTATTTAATTTACTAACATGATCGCGTCTTGCAATACCATTTGTTCACCCAAGATGAATCAAAATGGTATTATGCAAGAAAGCAATGCATCTGTATGAACCGTATTAGAAAAAAATCTTAAATTCAATACAAATGGTGGCCTTTTAGTTTGGAAATCCCAAATTTTTAACGGATGTGCTACGCATAACAGCGACTCCAAGGTCTCCTGGCATTACGTCGTAAATGTGAACAAACTCTCCGTTACGATAACGACTGAAATTGACTCCTGCAGCACTACGATGAATGCTGCAATGGAGTTGGTTCCCAATGAGGGTTGTAATAGAAGCATAAAAACAATCCAAGGAACGACTAGATCGGGTGCATCGCTAGGACTTATCGAAGTTCCCAGGGAAGATTATAGTAGTTATTTTAAAGAATATAATAGTTACTTGGTACGTTTAAGATTTGTGTTGAAAGTACCTCCTGTAACTCCGGGTATTGTCCTCGCGAATCCTTTTCCCGTGAATCCTGTCCCCGCGAAACCGGTCGAATCTCAACTGCAAAAAGATTTAACAAGCCTGCTCTCGAACGAGCAGCTCGCCGATGTTACCATTCTGGTTGGCCAGCAAACGTTCCACGCCCAGCGAGCGATTCTTTCGGTTCGCAGTGCCGTTTTCGCGGCCATGTTCCAGAGCGGAATGCAGGAATCTACGCTGAACCAGATCACCATCGTGGATATCGAGCCGGAAGTGTTCGAACAGGTGCTGAAATTCATCTACACTGACAAGGTGGAGGGATTGGCAAAGATGGCTCGCGATCTGCTGGCCGCAGCCGACAAGTACGCTTTAGATCATCTTAAGAGTATGTGCGAGGATCAACTAATCGGTACCATTACGAAAGAGACGGTTCTGCAGACTCTCGCATTGGCCGATTTGTATCGAGCTCAAAAGTTGAAGGACAAGGCGATTCTGTTTATCTGCGCAAATATCAAGTCGATGAATACGACTGATTGGACAAAGTTTTGTATTGCAAATCCCGAACTAGCAGCTGCAATTATTAGCAAAATGGCTCTAAATTAAAATGTAAACAAACAATATATCAAATAAAGAATTCCCAAAAATCGATTTCAATCCTGAGATATTCAATAAAAACAAAAAAAAAACTCCGTGTATTGTTGTCACTTTTCATGAGAAAGAAGTTTCAATCTTGTCGTGCTATCTCGGCACACCCTGAAAATTGTTGCAAGTGTGAAAACTGGCCAAATGGATTTCAGGTCAAAACACGTTTGACACACGTACACGCCCGACTACTGTAAACATTTTTTATTATAACTCGGGACTTCAAATTTAGCCAAATGGCATGGAGATTGATGATCTGCTTGCTTTCTTTCAAAACAAATAGACCGTAAATAGTTAGACATTTACAAAACATACTGGTGAAGTTTCCTTAATTTCACTTTTGACTGAAAATGTCCAAATTGTCGTACAACACTAGCCAGAGCCGAAAATTGCCTGCAAAAATAACTTAAAATCAAACCGCACCTTCCTCAATCGACCATTTCATCGAAATCCGTTCGCTTTAATGTGCTGCGCTTAACGGCTAATGTAATTCGGCCATTAATAACAATTTTGGAACCTACCTGGCCGTAATGTTCAGCACTAACTTACACAAACGGCACTATAGTCTGGCGCAGGACCGTTGGGTGGAACGAACTCGGGCCCCCATTTTCCACCCCATAAAATATTAAATAATAATCTAAAGTAAGAGAGAGGGCCGGGGAGAGACTGAGAAAATCTGGGACTTTTACAGAATGGGGTAAATGACGACAGCCATTTTTGATTTAATTAATTTCAATGAAGGCGCTTACCTACATCAAAATCTCGGAGGAGGGGGAAAACAGGAAAACGAGCAAGCTCATGTTCTTGGCTCGGGAATTTATGGGGCCAACTTTAAGGTCACTTGAAATTGATGTTGTGTTGTTAAACAACTGTTGGTGCCGGTTAAAGTATTTTAATCGAAATTTATTGAACAATGCATCAAGAAGATACTTTCCGACTAGAATTGAATTAGAGCGAGAAAACGTCAATAATTGCATTCCAAATTAAAATAAACAAAAATAAATTAACCGGAAACACTTTCTATACACTTTTTTAGAATTTCTTTGTGATTAACTTCTCTCCCCAAGGCAATTAAACTGCAATGATGAAAGTTTCGTTTCTAAAAGATGCGCAAGAAGCTGTAAAATTTAATTGGATTTCAATTAGCGACCATGTTTTCCCGTACCACCTCAAACACTTATCGCCAAAATTGCATCCCACAAACAACGTGAGAGCAAAAACAAAAAACGTTTCTCAAAACTTCTTCAGCAAAATTCCACGCCAGAAACCCAAAGTTGACTCGATTAATAAACTTGAAGCGAAATTTAAACTCTCCGACAAGTACGCACTTCTTCCGGCGCCTCCACCACTGGCCTCGCAAAGTTCCGGTTTCGGACAGCAAGTCGCGGGTCAGGAAATTAGCCCAACCAACCGGAGTGCGCCTTAAGATGGGCGGGGGTTTAGGGGGTACCGGAACCGGAAACTTTATCCAATTAAAAAGGATCATCAACTAGGAGAGAAAAAGGAAGGTTTTTACGGTATATTTTTTATAAGAGTTTCAGGTTTTATTTTGCATTAATTAATTGCTGGATACTTGAAAAAACATTTGTATATAATGATTTATGAGGAGAACATGGATTATTATTAAGCTTATTTTCAGGTAAAGATAGAATCAATTCATAACAATGGAATCCAAAGCAATTTTCTGAACTATAGAGAGAAAAAATATATATAAAAAACATAAATTAATAAATACAATTTAGGGCAGAAGACAAATGCACAATTCAAAATCAAGAATGTTTTTTTTTAATTTTTTAACTGTTTTACAACAACAACTTTACCAATTACTATAATTACTATAATTAATATATTATAGTTTTTGCTATAACAAAGTTGACGAGCCGAAACCGATTGATACGCACTCTGATAAAAAAAACTTTTTTTTGAAAATTTAAAATGTCAAGGCCAAGGAGTCCCTTATGCTCAATAAAACTGAATATCTAATTATTTAGGCCATTTAACGTCCTAGCCAGTTTTGAATAATTTTGATATTTTGATTTTAAACTTTCATCTCGACCAACACGAGAAAAGGGCCTTAATTATTCTGAAAATTTGAACTATTTGCAAATTCCAGACAACAGATAACTGTTTCACAAAATTTTAAATTTAAAACAATAGCTAGCCTTCTCAGCTACCTTTAAAAACTTTGGGTTTTGTCAATAAGGTCTGAAAAATGTATATTTTTACCCCTTTTCTAGTCTAATGACACTTTTTCAGTCTAAATATACACAGCAAAAAAATCGATGGTAAAATCGCATGCAAAAGCATGCACATCACCTTCGTCATAATAAACACTTAATATTACACACTGCATGTACAATTTTTGCAAACACAAAAAAAATGCAGCCGACAGGATTCAAACCCAGCACCAACAGTAAGGACTGGCGCCTTAGTCCACTCGGCCATCGGACCGATGATAAAAAGTAAAGATAAACGCATATATGAGCTTGTTATTTCGCTCAAGTCGGTTTCCCATACTGATGGGCTACATATTTCAGGATGTAAAATCACATAAAATTGTATTAAATAATGCAATATTTATTTTACACCCAGGCCTTTTACACGCAGCTGGATTACTACTTTTTTAGCTGTGTACACAGAAATAAAAGATGGTAATATTCATTACGAAATGGTGACAGATTTTCTGTAAAAAAATGATTAATTTCACCCAAGAAAATGATGAATTTTCATCAGTTTTTGATGAATATTCATCAGGTTCACATTTTTACACATTTTTAATGTAATATTTTATTAAAAAAAAAACAAGTAATATTCATTCTACCAAATTTTAAACATTTCAAAATTCATTTTTTTCTGTGTAAGTAAAATTACATCATTGAAGAGGTAATTCAACCTTCCAAAATTAAACCATCCAAATTTACACATTTTTTGTTGTATAATAAAACTTGAACTGATAAGGTAAACTTTGTTTTTTTTTTAAATTTATCCTAGCCTTAATTTTATTATACAATTTCGCTTTTAAAAAACACGTTTATTTTTGAAAATTTAGTACACAGAAAAAAATGAAGGTAATGTTCATCAGGACAAGGTGACAGATTCTGTGCAAAAAAATATGAATTTTACCTCAGGAAATGATGAATTTTCATCAGGTTTTGATAAATATTCATCAGGTTCACATTTTTACACATTTTTTATGTAATAATTCCCAAAAAAGAGGTAATATTCAACCTACCAAATTTTCAACATTCCAAAATTAAACTTTTTTTTCTGTGTATAATAGAAAATTAAAAGTATATGTCAAAAAAGTATATGCTTTAAATTATCATTTGAAACAATTATTTAGTTTTGGAAAGAGACAAAAAAGAAGTCATTTTTGTATCTTTCGTTTTTGCATACATCTTCAAATGGGGGCTGGTTAAACAAAATGGGTACCTATGTAATTGTATGAAATTCTGTGTTTTGAGTAGGAATTTTCCGATCGATTTCATGCCTTCGACAGAGTTGTAGATTATGGTTAGGACTTTTCGAATGAAAATATAGGTACAAAAAAAAACCATTTTCTTTTATTTTTTATAACTTGAGGTTCAATTCTTACAATAAGTAATTAAAAATTTTATAATTCATTGATTTGTTTAAAAGGAAAAAAAAAATATTTTTTGAGCTATATTGCATGATGGTGAAGGATTTTTTTCGGAGCTATGATTTTTGGTAAAAAAATGTTTTTTAGATTGAAAATGTTAAAAATCATTTGTATGATAAAATGTACCGTTCACAAGTTATAACCATCTTTTGGCATGTATTTTCGATCTCTTTAGTTTACCAGAGAAGATTTTATCTTAACGATACTTTGGGCAGTCAGTTTTTTAGATACAGCTTCACAAAGAATTGGAATCGATGAAAATGAGATTTTTAAGTTTCACCCAATAAGCCTGTAATTTATATTTGACGATTTCTCGTACACTATTGTTTTGAAAATTTTGTAAAATTTTCTTATCTTCATTAATTTTTATGTTTAAAAAAATAGAAATCAAACATAAACTTTGAAAAGGTATACAAGTACACAATTTTCCTCATTTGCTATTTAAGACCAAATTTGAAAATATGAAAATATTTTTATTTAAAAAAATCAGTAAACTTCACAAAACTTTCCGTTATTATCATTGGAAATCGAAACAATATTTTTCGAGATATCGTCAGTAGAAAATTACTGTCTAATCAAGTGACACTATGATTTTCTTCGATTAGATTTATTATTGAGGCTGTATCTCAAAAACGTAATGTCCTATAATCAAAGTCTCAGAGAAAATAATGTATTTTTTTTACTGGCGGCTGTGGAAATTAAGAATAAATCATGAATATCATTTATATTATGATTAAAAAATATTTAATAAACAAATCATTTTGCCTTCCTCACTAAGGTAAGGATATAATCCTGCTCTAAAAATGAACTTTGTATAAAAACGTCGTAGACCCACCTTCATGTATACATATCAACTCAGAATCGAAAACTGAACAAATGTCTGTGTGTATGTGTGTGTGTATGTGTGTGTTGTGAATGTGTGTGTGTGTGTGTGTATGTGTGTGTGTATGTATGTATGTGACCAACAAACTAGCTCATGTTTCTCGGCACTGGCTGAACCGATTTGACCCGAACCTGTTGCATTCGACTTGGTTTAGGGTCCCATAGATCGAGTTTTATACAGATTGAAGTTTCGATAAGTAGTTCAAAAGTTATGTATAAAAATGTGTTTTCACATATATCCGGATCTCACTTAAATGTATGTAAACTATTTTCGGGTTCATCATCCGACCCATCGTTGGTTAGGTCATCAAAAGACCTTTCCAACGAGCCTAAAACATTGAAGATCTGGCAACCCTGTCTCGAGATATGCCCACTTAAGTGATATTGATGTACTTTTTGGAAGCCGGATCTCACTTAAATGTATGTAAACTGCGTCCGGATCGACCATCCGACTCCTCGTTGGTTAGGTTATCAAAAGACCTTTCCAACGAGTCCAAAACATTGAAGATCTGGCAACCCTGTCTCGAGATATGCCCACTTAATTGATATTGATGTACTTTTTTTACTCACTTAAATGTACACAGAAAAAAATAATGTTAATTTGGAAGCTGTAATTTTGGAAGGTTGAATATTACCTCTTTTATGATGTAATTTAACCTCATTTTAGACTGAAAAAATGACATTACACCAGAAAAGTGGTAGAATTACACATTTCCAGAGGTAAAATTACACCTTTTTTCTGACATAAAAGATGTACCCCTTCCCAGATGTAATATTATCACGATTTTTTTTTCTATGTATGTAAACTTGGTCCGGATCCACCATCTGACTCATCGTTGGTTAGGTTATCAAAAGATCTTTCCAACAAGTTCAAAACATTGGAAATCTGGCAACCCTGTCTCGAGATATGTACACTTAAGGGATATTGATGTACTTTTTTATTCCGGATCTAAAAAATAGATGAAATGTTTGTACAATTCCATCACACCAGCCATTGTTGGGAATAAGTGAGGAAGGCTCCAACCACGTAGGTGGATTAAGTTAGTTTTTTTTTTTGAAATATTAATAATGAATTAACAAAATATACTAATTTATGCGAAATTTGCGATCATTTCGAACTGATCAAAATCTAATAGTTGGAAAATTTCGTAATTTTGTGAAAATTACTGATGGATGGCTTCACCTTAACGTAGCTTGCACAAACCTGCTGGCCAAAACTCAAAAACTCCCAAATCATTAATCCACTACCCAAAAAAAAAAAAACTTGACAGCGGTGGGATTCGAACCCACGCCATTTCTGACTGGTGCCTAAAACCAGCGCCTTAGACCGCTCGGCCACGCTGCCTTGTGCTTATCCAATTCTCAGTTTCCAACTGCGCTACACTTTAAAACTCTGATTCAAATTGATTTAAAGTGCTTCCCCCTCGTCACAGGTGGCCAAAATCAGCCCCAGCCAATTATCGTCATCGTCGTCACCACCACCCCGGACCACTTCCGGGTCACATGACGACTGTCGGAACCTGGTACTGTGTGTGTTTCGTTGCGCAGAGAATAGCGATTTAGCAAATGGGACCGACATGTAAAATTCATTCAACCGGGGGGAGGTTGCTGCTACCCGAACCGTAATGGCCAAGAGAGTCCCGGACCAGTCCGGTTCTCAAGGACAGATGGGAAGCGATTTAAAATCATTTTATTATTATCACTTTAATCACTTCTTCCGAGTAGATGCTGATGGCATTGCAACGGGAGGTTGGCCAAGGTACAACTAGTGAACTGTTGTCTAATTACACACTAGAAGAGCTCCTCCAAGATAGAAATGTTGTTCGAGGTCTTGCATAAAACAGCAAGAGTTTCACCTTAACAACAGTTTGAAATGGGTTAGCAGAGCTGCTTAGAGATTTGCCAGGGATTTACACTGGCCACATCGGAGGATGATGTTTCGTCCGGGTTCCGGGATGAGGGTTTATCTTGCCCAAGTCCATGATGAAGAGCATTATTAATGACCGTACTCTGGGCTGGCAAATACCGGTGGGTGGGGGTTCCAGGAAGATGGTGAGACCGGGGAGGATTGTCCATTGGGAGGGTGAAGATTAAGGTGAACTAGTACCGCAATAATGCTTCTGTCAGTACTCCTCATGGTGATTCAAATTATGTGGGCTAAAATGATTTTCTTTTTTCGAGGTGATACTCTGTAAAAAACTCATGGTAATTTTTTATCTTAACAATTCTCTATTTTTTCGCAAATCTTTATTTTATTATATTTTTTTGTTTTATACTAGTTCAGTTGTTTTGCAATCATTAGTTTTTAAAAAATGTAAGATTTGACGAAACAACAATTTTAGTGATTTTTAAGATTTTTAAATTTTTTTTTTGCCTCCGATTTTTCGGCCCAATCTTGACGAGGGGTGACAAAAACTTATAATTAAATTTGAACCAGCCTTATTCGAATAAAGCTTTTTCAAATCGGTCCCAAAAATCCGATTTTAGTTGTCTTGAACGCAAATGAAAGGTGTGGCATTTCGAAACAAAACAGTATGAGGGTCTTTTTTATGCAAAATTTGCTAAACTTGCAAGAAATAATACTATCAAAAGCATACAATGGAGTTTAAAGTGTTAAAACTTTGAAAAACTGGTCTTAAATGGTCAAGGTCATAACATTTTGAATAAAATTTTTCGTGAAATTCTGGTAACTCGTGAAGAATACATGAAAACCTTTTATGTTTTTGTCTACTCTACAAATTTGTAGAACATTGGTAGACTCTAAAAAATGACCTTGCAATGTTACAAAAAACCCGTAATTATAAAATGGAAATAATTGCTCTAAATCAACTAAATACCTCTTTGGATTTTTGCAGATTCGAAAATACCATTAAATTTCCCATAAAATGACACGTCTCGTGATATTCAACAATTCACTAACGTTAAATTGCAGCGATTTTACAAATTTTACAAGCTTTAAACAACAAACTTAAAAATGTTGTATTAACTTTATTAACTTAATAACTTTATTAACTTTATGAACTTTATTAACATTATTAACTTAATTAACTTTATTAACTTTATTAACTTTAAAAACTTTGCTAACTTTATTAACTTTATTATTTTTATGAACTTTATTAACTTTATTAACTTTATTTACTATAATAACTTTATTAACTTTATTAACTTTATTAACTTTATTAACTTTATTAACTTTATTAACTTTATTAACTTTATTAACTTTATTAACTTTATTAACTTTATTAACTTTATTAACTTTATTAACTTTATTAACTTTATTAACTTTATTAACTTTATTAACTTTATTAACTTTATTAACTTTATTAACTTTATTAACTTTATTAACTTTATTAACTTTATTAACTTTATTAAATTTATTAACTTTATGAACTTTATTAACTTTATTAACTTTATTAACTTTATTAACTTTATTAACTTTATGAACTTTATTAACTTTATTAACTTTATTAACTTTATTAACTTTATTAACTTTATTAACTTTATTAACTTTATTAACTTTGTTAACTTTATTATCTTTATTAACTTTATTAACTTTATTAACTTTATTAACTTTATTAACTTTATTATCTTTACTAACTTTTTTAACTTTATTAACTTTATTAACTTTATTAACTTTATTTACTTTAATAACTTTATTAACTTTATTAACTTTATTAACTTTATTAACTTTATTAACTTTATTAACTTTATTAACTTTATTAACTTTATTAACTTTATTAACTTTATTAACTTTATGAACTTTATTAACTTTATTAACTTTATTAACTTTATTAACATTATTAACTTAATTAACTTTATTAACTTTATTAACTTTAAAAACTTTGCTAACTTTATTAACTTTATTAACTTTATTAACTTTATTAACTTTATTAACTTAATTAACTTTATTAACTTTATTAACTTTATTAACTTTATTAACTTTATTAACTTTATTAACTTTATTAACTTAATTAACTTTATTAACTTTATTAACTTTATTAACTTTATTAACTTTATTAACTTTATTAACTTTATTAACTTTATTAACTTTATTAACTTTATTAACTTTATTAACTTTATTAACTTTATTAACTTTATTAACTTTATTAATTTTATTAACTTTATTAACTTTATTAACTTTATTAACTTTATTAACTTTATTAACTTTATTTACTTTTTTAACATAATTAACTAAATTAATTTTTCAGGGAGCAAAAAAAAAATTCTTTCAAGAAACTTCTAAATTTTAATGGAAACAGAAGTCAAAACTGAAAACACTTTGAATTGCATTTTCCTGCATTTAAAATCATATTTAGCATGCTAGGGCTTGATCATTTTTTTTATTATATTTTTTGTAAAATTCCAATGAATTACAATGTTTTATTTCGGCGAAATAAAAAAAAATCGTCGGTACTTTTACTTTTTTTAAACTCACAAAACAACTGGAATAGTATAACATACATTTTATAACACTTTTTTATTGAAATGTTGAAAGTATGGCTTGTAATATAAATTTTTATACTTTTTTTCTCATTATGACTTTGGTCAGAGTAGAGGAACATAAACTTCAAAAAAGATATGGCCTAACTTAATTAACTTTATAAACTTTATAAACATTATCAATTTTATCACTTCATAAACTTTAATAACTATTAACTTTCAAAAAAATATGTTAAAAGTTAAGAATAGCCCCTTCAACACCCAATTTTAGTTTTAGATGAGAGGTCTAACTAAAAATTAATCATGAATCCCTTTTCAAACTAATTTTGAAAAAAAAAAAAATTGGAAAGAAGAATTCTGATTTATTTTGAAAATTGTTGGATTGATGATTTTATTTGTTCCATGTGACATTCCAATGTCTGTTGCTGTCCCAGATTATGATTTGGGACAGTTTGTTGCAGGGGTGCGACGAAATGTCAACTTCGGCTCCAGCACAAAAGAACAGCTGGTCGTTACGGAATCAAAACAAAGCAACTGCGCACTGTAAAAAAAAGTACAAAACCTGCAGGCATGAAATGGAAATAAAGTAATTATTTTTTTATGTAAAATTTTTACGCAATGTAAGTTTAAGTTAGTGTATGTTTGTGAGGTGATTTCTATCAATTTATTTGCAAAATAAACTATAATACTAAAGTAAGGATTATTAGGCACACATCGGGCCGTTGACCTCATTTTAAGTTGTACTTTTATCACATGAATCGTTTAACTTAACTACTGTGTAAACTGTAATTCTTATAACAAAAATTGAATTATTAATAAAAGAAATATTTTTGTTTTCACTGTGCGCAATTTGCGCGCGTTATCAATCTCAATCACCCTAGATGGCGGCCTTTAGCATCCCCCTGGTTTGTTGCGACGTCATGAAAATTGTAAAAAATACTCATTTATTGAATAAGTTACTGGAATGTTATGAAAAGCAGCAATAAGGTAAAAGATTAAAATGAAGTTAGTAGAATAGGCCTGAAATAATCAAATTTGAATATCTAAACATTTTTTAACCATCATGGAAATAAAATAAAATTTAAAATTCCAGAAATGACCTCCGATACCAAAATTCTGAAAGTAAGGGCCATCAGACCATGTTCCAACACATCTCTACTCCAGATTCTGGACGTTCTTCAATATTGTCTAAAGAACTGCCGGTGGAAAAAAAAAAACAGAGAAACCGTCACGAATCGGTTTCCCGATAATCAAATCTGGCCACCGTCGTCTGACGACCGGTCATTTCGAGACTTTTTGCAGTTTGTCAGAATTTCTTAAAGAAAAAAATCCGAAAGCAAAAGAAACAGCTGTGCCGGAATCCGGCAGTAAAACTGAACTCGGTTGGTTTTCACCCAATTTGGTCCAATTGAATTTACTCTCACAGTGGAAGCTGGCCCGTTTTGGTCGTTGAGGAGGGGGTGAAATACAAAATTCAGTTGTAAGCTGTTTGTGACAGGTTTCCTTCTTTCGGAATGCTGGACCATGTTTGGCGATGGCAACACTGGCTGGGAGCGGAGACTTGTGGTTGAATAATAAAACTTGATGAATTGTAAGACGGAATCCGATTTGGAGCGTGTCTTCTCATCCATTACTTATTTTGGATTGGTGCAAATTTTGTATGAATGAATTACAATAATACAATAATGACAATTGTATGAAATTGTAGATAATTGTTTAATTGAGAAATGAACGATCAATTTTCAATCATCGTCGTAGCCTTGCTATCGTTTTTCAACCTCCCTCAGAGCATAGACAACATAATTGTTCATTGCTTGCATTGTTAACCTGCGTCGTTGCGTACAATTGAGCTCCACAAACACGCCACCTGGCAGTACTACAATGTTCACCTGTTTGAAAAGCTCACCGCTCTATGCTGCATCAATCGAATCAAAGCAAAGCAAAACAAATCCTTTTGCAACCTCCACACTATTGATGACACACACAGCACACATTCGTTCAGACAGACAGTAGCAGTTTTCCAATCCACTTCAATCATCAGAGTTGCAACATAGTGGAAAGTAAACGATTTGTTCACCCAACTCCCCATAAGTTTGCCTCGTCAGCAGCCAGCATCACCAGCATCATCCTCATCATAAAGGAAACATGACCTGTTTGTGGTGAGGACCCTCAAGATATTGAAGGAACTGCCAAAACAGTCGTGCACCAAGATGTTATAAAAACATTGTCTTCCTCAGTTAGAGGCTCCTTTTCCTGGCTATGATTTCTGTACGAAATGCACCTTTGAGATGTTTTCCCAGAAAACTACTTCAGTGCGGCTTGCCGTACGTGACTCCCCCCCTCCCCAGGAGCATCAATTTCAATTGACTTTTAGTCGATTGGAATAATGTTTGGACAGGGTTTTGTTTGTGCACACTCCCTTCCCGTCTGGAAAGTTCACGAACAAACCTGATTAACCCGGGGGACGGAAATGAGCGGCCCGTGTGGCACGTTGCCAAACTACGACCTCCAGTCTGAAATGACACTAACGATAACCAAAAGTGCTCATCACCATCGCACAAGTGCCATCACCGTCATCATCATCGATGTCATCCATCTTGGCGTTGAAACGAGAGAGTTGAGAGAGTAGCTGTGGTGGATTCGAGAACTTTGGCGGCAAGGACAAGACGACGATGTGATAGAAGTTTCATCTAGCAGATGATATGACTCTTTAGTGTCGTTATTGCTGTTGCACATGGAGTGAGGGTTTCAGTGATAGACGGTAAATGTCCCTGGATAATCCTCACACGAAATCGGGAAAAAATGACCCGACCCCTCGTCGATTTGCGTGATACTTTGTCCGAAGGAGTAATTAAGCTCTCTTAACTAGAGCGTCCAATTTCCCGGGGTTACAAATTTCCCGGGAAACGGGAAATTTTCAGCCAATTTCCCGGGAAATCCCGGGAATTCCCGGGAAATTTTAAATGTATTGAAAATTGTTATGATCTTGGTTTTAATTAATATTATGCAACAAAATTGTATAGGACATCAACATAAATGGTTTAAATAAGTGTGAAGATCAATTAACAGCTTAACTGCATGTAAAAAATCATTCAACTACAAGAAAATGTATTTTGGTATTTTTTTATGAGAAATTTTAAATTTGCCTCTGCGACCAGTTTATTGAAATGGGAAAAAAAACATGCAAAAATTATGTTTTTCATGACAAATACTGGTTTCAGCTCTTGAACAAATGGTAAAACTTTTTAGTGTTGGTTTTACTCCAAACAACCAATGTTTTCAAATATTTGATGCAAGGTTTGAATATATTTTTGCATTTTTTGAAAACTAACAATAGAAAGTAATTTTTGAATGATATTTTTTTGTATTATTGTGCCACATGATTTAAATTATACGATAAATTGACATCATTCCACAAAAAGTCTTCTATTAATTCACGTGTAACCCTCTAACACCTGTAGTTTCACCAGTGCTCCATAATTATTTTACTTCAAATTGTATTTTTTTAGTACTAGGTATTACACCAATTGAATTAATTCTTTTTGCACAAATTCGATTTTCATCTCATTTGATCATGGTAAACAAAAACGTAAAAAAATCTCAATTTTAATTTGAAGGTTAGGAGTAAATATTGTTTTGATGAAATAACATCAATCTGTTAAAAGCTTACCTAATTGTAATAATTTAATACTCATTAAGCAAGATCTATTCCCAGTTGCTTCAAAAAATAATATTATCGGAAATAATTCTGATATCATAATTTCTGATAATCTGATAAATTATATATAAACCAAACAATACATTTAATTAAACAAGATCATGTTGAGTTTGTTCATTTATTATTTTTTCAGAGCATTTTCAAAAAATAGTTCCAAAAATTTAGGAAAATGTATACTTCCGCTTGAATTTCGGGAATTCCCGGGAAATTTACAAATTTCCCGGGAAACGGGAAATATTTTTTTTCGGGAAATCCCGGGAATTCCCGGGAAATTTTTTCCCGGGACGGGAAATTGGACGCTCTACTCTTAACTCGAACCCAAGGTCCATTTTTTAATATCTTGTAACGGAAGGACGGTACGACCCCTTCCATTTTTTTAAATGCGAAATAAAAAGTGTTTTCAATAATTTGCAGCCTGAAATGGTGATGGTTTGGGAATTTGGTGTCAAAGGGGGTCAAATGTAAAATTGGAAGCCCACTTACACTTACTCACACTTCCGTCAACAATTTAAAAGTTCGTGTTTTTTGTTAGTATTCAAGGCTTTGCATTTTTTTTTGTAAAATCGCGATAACTCGTGATGGTTACAAGCAAAGCCCATATGTTTATGATTGTAATTGTAATTGTCTGCTCTACAACTTTGTAGAACATTGTTCCGCTCTAAAAAATAACCCTCCAAGGTTACAAAAATACACGAAAATTTAAAACGAAAATTTTTGTCCAAAATGAAAAAAATAGCACTTCTGGGATATTGCAGATTCGAAAAGTGTATTGATTTTAATTAAATTTAATGACTGTGCCAATAACTTTTTTTGCAATATTTTTTAGGATCTAGAACATGTGATTGATGAGGCACCCAATAATAGTGGATCGAAGTGAAAATTGATTATTAATTAAAAGTTTCAATTTCAGGAATCTTTCTCAATCGAATAAATTTGCATCCTTTTTACTCGAAATTGAACTACAAATTACTGTGTAGAGTTTCAGGGGAAATACTTTTCATGAGTACGAAACGTTTTTTTTTAGTTTTTTTTAATAAATTAATCAAGTAATCAGCAATGTTATGCATTTTCAACAGTAAAAATTAAAAAAAATATATATGAAAATACGACTTTTGAAAAATGCAACAGTAATTTGTAGCACATTTTCGATTTCGGATCATGTTTTGTATCTATGTTCCTGGTCCTATGTCCATGTTTGTTTAAGGAATTGTCAGATTTATTCATAAAAAAGCAAAATTATAATACCCTTAAAAATTTCACACTTGTAAAAATTTGGTTGTATCAGCCAAATCAGAGCAGACACGTGATATATGTTCACAAAAAATATGTAATAATATACTAATTCTAGTAAAATTGTCATTTGATTACGGTTTTATGATTTAAATTACTGAATAAAACCCACAAATTCAAAACTCAGTTAAAATATTAATTTCAAAATGTTAAGCGGCTGTTATTTAAAAATTTCCAATATATGATGAAGGATGTCAAACAAAAAAAAAACTAGAAATAAAAATATCTCAGAAATTTCTCGATGAAACATTTCACTCTAAGAAGCATTGGAAAGCTTAGAAAATGTCTTTTAAGACACATTTGAAAGTAGCGATGACTATTTTTTCTTCTTAAGGTTGTCCTAGAAAACACATTTTCAAATAAAATTCCAGAAATGTTAGAAATTTAAAAAAACATAACATTTCTTCTTTAAAAAATTAATTAATTTATTTTGCTTAAATTTTAATATCATATGCGTGCTTTTTAATAAGGCATAATCTAATTGGGGCCCTTTGCTGTGACCATATTGCATAATTGGTTCGCCCATAAAAAATCTTTTACAATTCAATCAGCTGCTCAGATTTTGAGTAACTTGATAATTTTGGCAACGATGTAACTTCGGGTTAGGGAAATGTGAGAAAAAATAAGCAAAACCTTTAAAAAAAAATACTTTTTTATCGAATAAAATCAATTTTCGGTATGTTATTGATTTTTTTTCTTAACTTGTTCCAGATGATCAAAAAAGGTGAGGGCAGACATTATTTGGAAGGTCTGCCAATTAGTTGAAATAATCATAATTGTTGGAATCATGAATTTTCACATTAAAATAAATTTTTCAATCAGAATGGCAAGAAAAAATTACTTAAGCCTAACGTTTAAATTCAAAGATTAGTTCTACCAAAAACCTCAGAGCAGTTCTCTACGAAATCGATCGATTTTTTTGAATTCTAATTTTTGTGTTTTTTTATCCGGCTGAAACCTTTTTTGGTGCCTTCGGTTTGCCCAAAGAAGCCATTTTGCATCACTAGTTTGTCCATGTAATTTTCCATACAAATTTGGCAGCTGGCCATACAAAAATGATGTATGAAAATTCAAAAATCTGTATCTTTTGAAGGAATTTTTTAATCGATTTGGTGTCTTCGGCAAAGTTGTAGATATGGACTACACTGGAAAAAAATGATACAAGGTAAAAAAATGATGATTTTTAATTTAACTTTTTGTCACTAAAACTTGATTTGCAAAAAAAAACAATTTTTATTTTTTTTATATGTTTTAGGGGACCTAAAATTCAAGCTTTTCAGAAATTACCAGGTTGTGCAAAAAATCTTTGACCGAGTGATGAATTTTCGAATTAACACTATTTTTTGCAAAAAACCGAAATATTGATCGCAAATTTTTTTCAACTTGTGATGTGAAATCAAATTTGCAATCAAAAAAATCTTCAGTGAAATTTTCATAAAGTGCACCGTTTCCAAGATATAGCCATATTTAAGTAACTTTTTAAAAATAGTCACAGTTTTCATTTTTTTTAATTAGTGCACATTTTTGCCCACTTGAAATTTTTTTTTTTTGAAAAGCTGAGAAAATTCTCTATATTTTGCTTTTTTGAACTTTGTTGATACGACCTATAGTTGCTGAGATATTGCCATGCAAAGGTTAAAAAACAGGAAAATTGATGTTTTCTAATTCTCACCCAAACAACCCACCATTTTCTAACGTCGATATCTCAGCAATTAATGGTTCGATTTTCAATGTTAAAATATGAATCATTCGTGAAATTTTCCTATCTTTTCGAAAACAATATTTTAAAAAATTTCAAAACAAGACTAACATTTTAAAAGGGACAAACATTCAATATTACGCCTTTTTAAATTGTTATTCTTGATTTATAAAAAAGAAAATATTTTTTTTTGGATAGATCGGAAAATTTCACGAATGTTTCATATTTTAACATTGAAAATCGGACAATTAGTTGCTGAGATATCAACGTTAGAAAATGGTGGGGTGTTTGGGTGAGACTTAGAAAACATCAATTTTTCTGCTTTTTAAACCTTTACATGGCAATATCTCAGCAACTAAGGGTCGTATCAACAAAGTTCAAAAAAGCAAAATATAGAGAATTTTCTCAGCTTTTCAAAAATATTTTTTCAAAAGTGGGCAAACATGTGCACTTATTTAAAAAAAAATGAAAACTGCGACTATTTTCTAAAAAGTTACCTAAAGGTGGCTTTAACTTGAAAACGGTGCACTTTATGAAAATTTCATTGGAGTACTTTTTGATTGCAAATTTGATTTTACATCGAAAAGTGAAGTTGAAAAATTTTTGCGACCAATATTTCCATTTTTTGAAAAAAATAGATTTTTTGCACAACCTGGAAATTTCTGAAAAGTTGGCATTTTATGACCCCTAAAACATATCAAAATATAAAATAAATTAAAAACAGTGTTTTATTTTAACAAATTATGTTTTAGGAACAAAATTGAAATAAAAAATCACCAACTTGTTTTACCGAGTATCTTTTTGCCTTCCTCACCTCAATGAGGCAAGGCTATAAAATCACTCGAAAATTGAACTTCTTAAATATACCTTCTATATATACCTTCACGTATATCTATCGACTCAGAATCAAATTCTGAACAAATGTCTGTGGGGATGTGTGTAGACATGATTTTTTTTCCACACGATTTTCTCAGAGCTGGCTGAACTGATTTTGGCCGGGTCAGCCTTATTCGATTCGTTTTGAGGTCCCATAAGAGCATATGAAAATTTATTCTGTTTAGTAAAGTATTTAAAAAGTAATGTTAAGAAAAAGATTTTTGTATCTACAAAAAAGGGTAACTTTTTGCATTACCTCAAAAGGTCGGGTCTTTTTGTTTACGTGCAGGAGTCGCGCCAGATGCGAAAAGCCCGGTTGCAACATTGCTTCAATTCAGAGTCTGCATGTTTTCTGGAAAAGTCTGTATCAGATATATCTTTTTTTCATAAACTTATTTTCATTATTTCTTTTTAAATATGAGGAAGGCACCAACCACCTAATGGTGGATTAAGAAACGTTTTTTTTTCAGTGGTGTCCTTATCCATACCTACAACTTTGCCGAAGACACCAAATTGATCAAAAAAATCCCTCAAAAGATACTGATTTTTGAATTTTCATACATCATTTTTGTATGGACAGCTGGCAAATTTGAATGGAAAATTATATGGACAAACTAATGAAGGCACCAAAAAAGTTTCAGCAGGATTAAAAAATAAAAAAAAATCGAATGACCGAAATCTCAGAGAATTGCATCTCATTTCTCTTTTTTCTCTTTTCTTTTGTTGCTGAATCTCAGCAATCAGGGAAAGCCAAAGTTTCTTCTTGGACAAACATATAGGAAATTTTCCGAACTTTTGAAACTGTTCAGCTATGGGCATTATTGAAAAAGAAAAAACACTGAAAAGCTTACGAAAATATCAGACTTTTTTCCATATTAAAAAACAACTACCGTACTATTCAATTTTGAATTCCATTTGAAATTTAAATGAGGTTAAAATTTCAATTTGACCAAATTTTCGATACTTTCCAAAAGCCTAAAATTTCATAATAATCGACAACACTTCCAATTAAAATTTGGGGTTTTTTTTTGGGGCAAAGCTCAATGTTTCACTTAAAAATAAATCCAAAAAATATATTTTTTCTAGAACAAAGTTTTTTTGTAATTTGTCTTTCGTGTTGAAGTTAATGTATATTTTATTTAAAGTTTTTGTCTTCCCCTTTCAAAATTATTACCAAAAAACTAAAATTTTCATTGAAAAATTTATGGAAATGATTTTAAATTAAAAATTAATCATTACAAAACGATATTTTTTTGAAATCAAATAAGAGTTTATAATAATTAATTTTTCTTCTTCCCAATGCATTTTAAAGAACGGAAATTGGTTGAAAAATTGATTTTTGCCGAATTTTCAGATTGTAACCCGCTTAGAGAAAAGGTTGGGTTGTAAAGGGATAACTTAGAAATTGTGCACCAAAGTTCAATCAAAGTAACTTTCAATTAGAGGTGGGCCGCTCTTTTTTAGTAACCGCTCATTTTTGCTCGCTCATTAAAATGAGCGGCTCTTTTGAACGGATTTTTCGTGCTTTTTTTAATTTAATGAAAAGGGTATTTTGAAGAAAGTTACGATTTTTATGTGTTACAAATATTTTTTTTAATTCAACTATTAAATAATGTAATAAATCATTTAAAAAAAACTGAAAAGGTCGCAAGAAAACCATAAGTATTGGCGGTCTCTACGTCAAGATGTCTACTAAAACCTAAACGTTCAAATAATTGGATTGTGTTTATTTCTACCTAAATTTAACAAATTCCGATGTTTTATAAATGGGTAATTCTCTACCAACTCACACGAAATCGGGAAAAGTTGCCCCGACCCCTCTTCGATTTGCGTGAAACTTTGTCCTAAGGGGTAACTTTTGTCCCTGATCACGAATCCGAGGTCCGTTTTTTGATATCTCGTGACGGAGGGGCGGTACGACCCCTTCCATTTTTGAACATGCGAAAAAAGAGGTATTTTTCAATAATTTGCAGCCTGAAACGGTGATGAGATAGAAATTTGGTGTCAAAGGGACTTTTATGTAAAATTAGACGCCCGATTTGATGGCGTACTCAGAATTCCGAAAAAACGTATTTTTCATCGAAAAAAACACTAAAAAAGTTTTAAAAATCCTCCCATTTTCCGTTACTCGACTGTAAAAAATTTTGGAACATGTCATTTAATGGGAAATTTAATGTACTTTTCGAATCTACATTGTCCCAGAAGGGTCATTTTTTCATTTAGAACAAAATTTTTCATTTTAAAATTTCGTGTTTTTTCTAACTTTGCAGGGTTATTTTTTAGAGTGTAACAATGTTCTACAAAGTTGTAGAGCAGACAATTACAAAAATTTTGATATATAGACATAAGGGGTTTGCTTATAAACATCACAAGTTATCGCGATTTTACGAAAAAAAGTTTTGAAAAAGTTACTTTTTGCGTTTCTCTTTGTTTCGTCGTCCGTGTCTGTCGCGGGTGACCATGAACGGCCATGATCGATGACGACCAACTTTTTCAAAACTTTTTTTCGTGAAATCGCGATAACTCGTGATGTTTATAAGCAAACCCCTTATGTCTATATATCAAAATTTTTGTAATTGTCTGCTCTACAACTTTGTAGAACATTGTTACACTCTAAAAAATAACCCTGCAAAGTTAGAAAAAACACGAAATTTTAAAATGAAAAATTTTGTTCTAAATGAAAAAATGACCCTTCTGGGACAATGTAGATTCGAAAAGTACATTAAATTTCCCATTAAATGACATGTTCCAAAATTTTTTACAGTCGAGTAACGGAAAATGGGAGAATTTTTAGAACTTTTTTAGTGTTTTTTTCGATGAAAAATACGTTTTTTCGGAATTCTGAGTACGCCATCAAATCGGGCGTCTAATTTTACATAAAAGTCCCTTTGACACCAAATTTCTATCTCATCACCGTTTCAGGCTGCAAATTATTGAAAAACACCTCTTTTTTCGCATGTTCAAAAATGGAAGGGGTCGTACCGCCCCTCCGTCACGAGATATCAAAAAACGGACCTCGGATTCGTGATCAGGGACAAAAGTTACCCCTTAGGACAAAGTTTCACGCAAATCGAAGAGGGGTCGGGGCAACTGCTGTGTGAGTTGGCGGAGAATTACCCAAATGCCAAAGTTTAATTGGGCAAAAGGATTTTTTTTTGAATCCATGTTCTTTTAAGTAGTTTATAGGTAAAATTTTCCTAGTTTTAAAATACTCAAAGAAATCGGGTAACACTTTGATGTATCCTTAAAACATTGGTACATTTAAAAGTATTTTAATTGTTTAGATAATCATAACCTTTTAACTTATGAAAACTAGGAAACTCATAATGAAATAATGCGATTCAAATCACGAAAAGTCGAGAAATAACATAACAAATCAATAAATAAATAAATAACATAATAAATAATACAATAACATCTCTAACCTGCCGTTTTTATCCATCACTACTTGAAAAAGTACAACTTGAGACAATTTTGACAAGCGAATTCAATTCTTAATTCTCAATTCAATTTGGTTTTATTGGTGAATAATCAAGATACAATGAGTTATTTTGAAGTGCATAACAGAGTTTTGGAGTTCCTTACAGCTGTGTGTTGCATCATAATCCATTTAGGAACAATTATTTCTTTAACTAAGGCACTAGCAAGAGTAAGAAAAAACTATAAAAAAAACTTACAGAAATTGCAAAGGAAAGGGGATAGAGGAAGAGTAAGCTTATATCTAGATCACAGGTAATTTATCCTTTGTAGATGTGTTTGATCATCAGTTCCCCAAGGGCCAGGAATTGTTCTGCCTTGTTCCGGCAGCTCCGAAACCGCGTCATCATCTCCCCCGCGAGAGCAAAGAACTCCGGCAGGGTGAAGAGATCTTCTCCGGTGACTTCTTGCTGGGCCGTACTGCCGCTACCGGCAGCGACCACGCTGGCGAACGAACGCCCCCAACCAGGAGGGAACGCTGAGTTTTCCGCTGGAACCGTACGCTGTCCAGCTGCAGGAACGGCTGCGCTCGTACTTCGCTGAGGAGGGTGGGACGCTTTCTTCTTCCTCTTTTCCTGCTCCTCGAGGTAAGCCTTGCGCGCGACGCATCCGCGGTAATTGCCGGTATGGTTGCCGTCACAGTTCGCGCACTTTACGCGCGGCTTGGTTTGTTCTGCCTTGTCCCCCAAGTCCGCCTTTCGTGGCAGTGCGCACGCCTCCGAGAGGTGTGACTCACCGCACTTCACGCAGCGGGGCCGGAGGTTGCAGTTCCGCGAGCCGTGGCCGAATTTCTGGCAACGGTGGCATTGCGCTACGTCCGTCGGGTTCTTGGTGTAAAACCGCCAGTTTACCCAAAAACCGTCCAACGTTTTAGTCCGCCGCAGGTCTTGGATCTTGACGGTGCCGCGGTCGAAGTACAACAGGTACAGTGTGTGTGTACCTGTTACCGTTGTCTTGCGCGAGAGCACTTTAATCTCCCGCGGTTTTATTCCGGCGTCCGAAAGGTGACCCTTCAGGTCGGAGATCGGACGGTCTTGATAACCCTGCAAGACGACCTTAACAGGGGGCTTCTCGGGGTTGAATGTGTAGAAGTTGAAGTTGCTACGCTTCAATTCTTCAAACACCAGGTCGAAATTCTTTTTGGTCAGTGTGATCACTTGCACTGCCGACTTACCGATTTTCAGACAATATCCGAGGCCTTCCAGCAACTCGTCAACATCGTCCGCCAACGTGTCCAAAACAAAAATTGGAGGTGGTCTTCGTTCCACTGGAGAGTTGTTCTTTTTTGACGTCGGCACTTTTTTCCGTGCACGACCATCATCGTCGTCGTCGTCGTCGGTAGTGCTGCTACCGTCAGAGTTGTTATTTTCTTCGTCGTCGCTCAGCATCTGGAACTCGTTCCTGATGGGGATGTTGGCGGATGTTGATGTGCCACTGGTCGTGGCACCGGAAGTACCGGAACGGGTTCGCACTGGTGATCTTGGGACATATCCAGGATGTAGTAACTTTTTGTCGATGCCTTCAGCGCTGACGCTCCCCTGCGCGATGGCGGCCGACACGGCGTTGGTTTGTTTACCTTTTTGCACACGGCCGGTAGACGAACTTCGCGGGTTTTTCGAGGCCGCACTCGAACTGCCACGGCCACGGCCGGCCTTTGGCATGCTGGAGAAGCAAACTCGCGGGTAACCACAATCAATTACGGCGAAAAAATCGAAAAAACGATGGAGCACTGAGCACTAGCTGCATGCTCTCGTGCGTACACGGAGGGAGCGATTCAATTCTTAAAAATACATTTAATGCTACAATTTGTTGGAAAATCAATTAATCATATTTATAAATTAATAAATAGACACATGTTCCAAAATCATTCCATATTGGAACGGTGCTTTCAAACGACCGGATTTTCAAATAGAACTACAGCTCTTTTTTGTGAGCGATGTTTTTTAAATCTTTTTAGAGAACCGGCTTTTTGAGCAGCTCGCTCTTTTTTGTCCACCTCTAATATTAATATTAAATTGTACATATCTTTTGATTATTTTTTTAAAAATCATTTAATCTTACATACACTATAAGTAATAACCATTATTTCAAATGAAAATAGAAAGGAAAAGTCAATTCGTATCTAAACAATTTTTCAAGGCATTAAAGTGGAACAATGTCTTTAAAAAATAAATCAAAGGTTGTAATTTTCCTTCGACACATGTTAAAAAACTAAACGGAAATGATCATTACCAACAACTTTTTCGAAAAAAAACAAGTCGATCAGAATTTTTTTTCTTATAGAAATATTTCGAGTTTTTTTATTGCCAAAAAAAAAATTGTATGAAGACTTCATATTGAATTTGATTTCATTTCTTTAGACATAAGGAATCATTGGACAAAGTTTTATTAAAATCAGAAAGAAAGCGGAACCAGTTATCGCGAAAGAAAAGGTTTAAAAAAAAGTAAATTAAATTTTCATTGTAAAAAAATCGTTCTCCTTTTTTGTAATTGAATACATCATGCATTCCCCATCGACACAGATTCAATCTTTCCATCACAATAAATGATTAAATTAAAAAAAAAAATAACCTGTGACGCCAAATTTAATTATGCTCCCCCCTACCCCTCATTCTTCTCCCTCCGGCAGGTGTCCCCGGGAAGCGTAACGAGATCTACTACAACTGCTGTCCGGAGCCTTACATCGACATCACATTCGCCATCATCATCCGGCGGCGGACGTTGTACTATTTTTTTAATTTGATCGTCCCGTGCGTGCTGATAGCGTCGATGGCACTGCTCGGGTTCACCCTACCGCCGGACTCCGGGGAGAAGCTCTCACTAGGTTTGCCAATTCTGGGGGTCCAAATTTTTGATTTTCAATCGCCGGAGGATCAACAGCAGATTTTTGATTTTGATTTTGTTTCAATTTCCTTTTAATTATTTTAAATTTGATTTTTATTAAAAAATTTTCCATCTGTTTGTCTGTGCTCAAAGTCCTGCGTTCGAGGATTGATATCTTAATTTAAGCATCAAAAGCTGCTCCGCAAATCTTTGCGCGTCCCTAATTGACACTACTTGGCAGTTTTCCACGGAAAATTTCCCAGACTTTTGCCAAGTCAGCTCTTATTTGTTATCTCTCTGTTGTCCTGCCGAGCGTGCCCAAACCGAAACGAAAAAAAAAATCATAATAAAACGGGCCATTAGTGGAAAATCCGAGGATTAATTGGCCATATTTTCTCTCTTTTCTCTTTTCTTTTCTCCCCAAACTTGTGTGTGTGGTTGTGTCCGTTTGTGACGGCGTGTGTGTGTGTGTGCGCGTGACTTTATCTCCCACTGTATTTCAATTTAACGCTTATCCCGGGCCGGATTTCGGAAACCCATTTGGTCCTGAAACCAACTCAACTCACCTTGGAAAAAAAACCAACCAACCAACCTACTACCACCGTGTGTCATCTATGTGTTTGTCTTTGTTTATGTGTACGTGCACGTGTACGCGCGTTCAGGTGTAACAATTTTATTATCATTGACTGTATTTTTAAACATGGTTGCTGAAACAATGCCAGCCACGTCGGATGCTGTTCCACTTTTAGGTAGGTGTTATCTTGTATGGTGCAAAACCCTTCTTTTGTTCGTTTTTTGTATCGATTCGTTGTATTTTCAGTTTTTTTTTGTAATTCTGTTTTCACCACATTTTCTTTTTTGTTTGTTTTATTTGTGTTTTTTATTTCACACTTTGGCCTTTGCAAAAGCAAAAAGATTTGATTTTCTTCTGTTTTTTACCAGCCCTTGCAAAATTTGTCCAAAACAATTTTAAGAGTTTTCCGTTTTTCAAAATACAGAATTTTCCCCACCGAAAAAAAAGAAACAATGACGTGCATTCTTCTCAGAGAGATCTCCATCGATTAGTTGCTTGCCGTAATCGTAGCTTTCGAGTGTCTTGAAAATCAAACAAACCAAATACAAAAAAGAAAAATCATTTTTGCATTCTTCTAGAGAATCTAGTGTGCTTTCTTCTATCGATTAGTCACATTTTGAAGATCATTAAATTTTCTAGACGATTTCCGTTTCAACCCTACCCACCACCGCCCACCCCCCAAAACTTTGTCGTAACAAACATCGTTCGTTCGTACTTTTTCCGTTTTATTCTCTGTACCTAGAGCTTGATTGGCGCTAAATTGTTTGTCAAACCAGTGTTGTTGTTTTTTCCGTTCCGTTTTTAGTCAAACTGTCAAACTGTTTTTCAATTTCGAACCCTCAGTTTTCCTCAGTTTCCATTTTTACTGTATTTTAAGTTTTTTCATACAACCGAAAAAAAAACCAAAAAAAAAACGGGAATGCTTGAATTCCACGCAAAAAAAAAGATTACACAAAAAAAAGTACCATCAAGATAACTTATCCGGACACCTGTGCATAGTTCTTCAATTTTGCTTTGTACAGTCTAGCGCGGGCGGAGGCTCACTACTGGAATGCTGCCGTGAACTGTAACACCCCCGCCCCACCATCACCCCCTAATTCACCGTAACCCCGTTACCTTGTAGGAACGCTGTAAACGTTTAGAAGAGTGTGCGTGTGTGATTTTGTAGCTCGGCGAAAGCTATCGTTGGAAATTGAAATGCAAAAAAAAAAACACACAGAGTAGAGTAAAATAATCACACGATCATCACAAACAGAATATTGGATGTACAAAGGAAACATTTGCTAAAAACCAAAAAAAAAAACATTCACGAACACATGTAGAAAAATGTCGCTTCATATTTGCATGCATGATATGTGTAAGAAAGTATTTGAGTGTACAATAGAACAATTTCAACTAACTTGGAAAAAAAAAACTTATAAGGTATAAGATTCCAATATTATACTACTAATTTGCCTGATCACAACAACTTCAAAAAAAGAATGGATTCTCGCTGAAAAATTTGCACAAAATCATTCCAAGGTAACAGTGATTGAATAATTTCAAGACATCAACTTTTTTTATTGACTTAAAATCAAATAACACTTTGTTTCTGAAACCAAAGGTTTTCAAATAATTTGTTTGAAAAATTTAAATTTTAAATTAATTTAAAAAAAATTGAAAAAAAAATTGTTTTAAACTTCAATCAAATTAAATTGAATAAAAAAACTATGGAAGTTTTATTGGCTAATCACGTTGTAACTTGAAGCATGGATATTTTTATTGTATTAACATTGTAAACAATAAAGGAATGTTTTTGGACTCAATTATGTTTTAAATTAAGTGCAAACTATAATTTAAGAATTTAAATCAAAATTTTAAAAAATATTTTTTAAATAATTTTTACATTTTTTGGAATTTTGTTTCGAACATTTTTTTATATGGATTTTTTGCACTTTTTTAAGTGTGAAGTATTTTGTCATTATGTTTTATGTATTTCTATTACAGTTTACAGTTTGCTTAAATTTGCGTTTATAAAAAAATTGATGAATTGAAAACTTTTGGATTTAAAGTAAATACTTATACAGAAAGTACTGAATACTTCAAGTACTAAGAAAATCCCTCACATGCAAATTACGTTATATTTTGATTGATTTTTTTCTGTTTAGGTTTATCTTTTTTAAAATATGACTGATAGAGGGCGAAAAAATTTGTTTTGCAATCATTAGTTTTCAAAAAAAAGTAAGATTTGACGAAAACAAAAAAATAGGCGATTTTTTTTACGATTAGGCTGGTACAAATATTTTTAAAAGTTTTTGTCACCCCCCCCCCCCCCCCTTCAAAATTGGCCCGAAAAATCAGGGGGCAAAAAAATATTTTTACAATAAACTTCAAAAATTCAAGTGCAACCAACTGAAATCAAATTTAAATACATTCTCCTGCGTTTAAAATCATTTTTAGCATGTTTGGGTTTATTAAAAAAATTTAAGATTTTTTGAAAATTTTCGACGCAAAATCTTTTTTTTCGATACAATTTTTGTTCTTGTCAGATCTTAGATTTTTTTTAAACTAATGATTGCAAAACAACTTTTTTCATTTTTCATTTAAATGTGAAGACTATGGTTTGTTATTTAAATTTTTATATTTTTTTATTTGTTTGCCCCCCCCCCCTCCCCCCTTGACCTCGGCCAGGGCCGAGGGACAAAAACTTTTTTAAATATTTGCATCGGCCTAATAAACATCGAAAATTTTCAAAAAACTCAAAGATGTGTAAATCAAACAAACATGCTTAAAAATGATTTTAAACACAAGGGAATGCATTTTAAATCAATTTCAGATGAGATGTATGTTCAGATTCTTTGATCAATTTTCCACCAGGTGAAGGTAAAATAAGTTTGAAAATAATAAATAATATCTCATCATAATTTTTTTTTTAAACGGTCCAATAAACCAAACTCCCATTTTTTGCTCTTTGGGTGTTTTTGAAACCGCCTTGATTCAGGGGTGTTAAAGACACCCAAAAAACAAAACTGAAAATTTAATTTATTGGACCTTTTAAAAAAACTCCAGGTATGTGTTTTTGAAACATTATTAAAAAAAATTATAGGCATTTTCCGTTCTACAAATTCCATCAAAATGTGAAAACTTTTGATTCGTGCTTCAAATTTATTTTAAAATGCAATAAATTCTTATATATTTTGTTGAAAGGCTTATAAATTAGTAAATTAGGCGTCATCCATAAAATATGTTAGGCTCTAGGGGGGGGGAGGGGGTCTAAGAAAGTGTGACATTGCGTGTTATAAGTATAAGGAAAGCGTGACAAAGGGGGGGGAAGGGGGGGGGGGGTAAATTTTGGCTGATTTTAGCGTGACGTACTTTATGGATGAAGCCTTAGTAAACTAAAAATAAACATTGAGTTTTTTTTCTTGAAAACTATATCAGGAACCTTATTAATAGTACATTTCACGTAAAAATAAAGTTAGATCACCTTTTATTTTGTGACTTTCAAAGTCACCCCGAAATACAAACTAGGAAATTTTAACGTTCCTATTTTTTAAATAAAAATGATTTTTTTTTCAATAATGGTGCATGGACTTTGTGTGGCCTACCCCAGTATATATTTTAAAAATAATAATCTTGAGAAAAACCATATCAGTGGAAAAATATTTCTAAAATATACTGAAATCCTATCAATGTCACCGTGGTTTACGGTTTAAAAAAAAAATCATGCCAAACAGAAAAATTACTAACTTTAATTTTATGATGCATTATTTCAGCAACAATCTAATTAAAAAATGCTTGTATTTTGTATGAAACTATGTATTTTATTTACCAAAAATAATTGTTCTCAAAAAAACATAACTTTTTTTTAACCTTCCTGTTTTCAAGAGAAAAATATGTTTTAAAGATTCACAAAATCATATAAATAATCAAAAATTAAAGTTTTATTTTTTGTTTGACCATCTTAAAATTTTTTGGATACATACTTAAATGGAAAACTAATGGTGCAGTATGTAGTTGTTTGGCATAGAAATGGATGGACAAAGTCCAATTTAATTAAAAAATACAGAGAAAAGTCAATTTGCTAAAATGTTGAGAATAACTCTATTTTTAAATAATATCAAATCATTCGAATAATCATATTGAATTCACTGAATAAAAAAAAAATTCTGATCGTTTGACAGCAATATTTTTTCAAATCAATTTTATTGTTATTGGATCAGTTTTTCCCAAAAAAATGTAAGTAAATGACGAATTTAAAACAAATAAACTTTTCAACAATAAAAGAAAAACAGTTCAATATTGTTCTTATTCATTTGAAACATTTTTAATCCTTCCCGAACACGAACTGAATGGGTTTGGTTTCCCACCACTTGACACTGCTCAAAGCTGTCATATCTTGAACGCATTCTTATGAATGGAACAGAAAAAAAACATTTTTACATAATCTTGGATAGTTTTATTGCTTTTTTATTGTTGGCATACCTGAAAATATAAATGTTAAGCTCTCAAAATGCACATCAAAGGACTAACTAATTTTTCGTGGATCGCTCTGTAATTTGCTTTAGCTCCACTATATTTGATCGTTTTCAAATTGTCGTCAGCAAAAATGTATAACAGTATGCAATGTATAATTTAAAATTTAGTCTCATGATTTTAAAAAGGAATTTTGATTCTAGTTGCTTCACATGGGTACTTCGCTAATATGTTATATTATAACACATTAGCGATGATATCCATGTGATAGTACTAGATTAAAAATGCCTCTTTAAAACCATAAGATTACATTTTAAGTTTGTATTTAACGCAGATTCTGACAAGAGAGTCTCGTTTGGATTTCGGACTCGTTCTTCGCTCGGATTTAAAGTATGAAAAATTATAAGAACTGTGACACCAACTCTTCTAAATGTTTCCTTCGACAAGCAATTAGAAGAATGTTAAGGCGGCCAGCAGCAATATGAACGAAATCGTAAAGTGTAACCGTTAAGCATCTTCGTGTTACGTGAATGGCAGCATCCCGCATTTAGTCTTCGCCCGGGCGCACACATCGTTGTATTTTGTTTACTTTTCATATAGGTGACACAGGCAAAGACAAAAAATAAAACAGGTTGAGTACAGGTGCAAGGTAACATCTCAGCAGAGTGTGGTAAACTAGTTTAAGGCCTCAGGAATTGATCCTAGTTTGTAAGGAATTGGATTAATTATGAGTTTATAAATTGAGAATAATTTCTTTTACACATAAACATCACTTCAGGAGTTTGAAAGCAGGGATTACATCACCTAAACAATTACAACACACAGTATAATTTCAACTATCACTATTTGCTGTACATGGGTACTGATCATTTTCCATCTAATTAAACGCACCGTAGTAAATCTGTGTAGTTCTTATTGAGATCCCAAGTCTATCTCTCAACTATTCTAAGCTGTACTTTCAGTCTTTTAAGCAATTTGAGTGATCAAGATCTAACCATCAACTCCAATCAAGACTATCAATAATGCATGCAATAAAAAAAAAAGTTTGAAACAAGTCTTCAAAAAGTGTTGTTTTCCGAGTACGTTAAACAAATCGATGTATTTTCCAAACGTGTAAAGCTTGTGTGAAGTGGCTGTTGAAATGGCTTGGAATTGATGTAGTTTCGAACTGTAATTGTAATTTCTGTAAAAAAAAAAAATTAGATGATTTGTCGTGACGTTTCCAGGCTTACCTTCACAGACCAGATCTCTAAAAGGGGGAAGAAACACTACAAAAGCACATTCAAAAGCAAAAAAAAACAGAACAGAACATTTCTCCCATTTTCCGTTTCAACACAGACGACATTTTCTATTCGCAGAGCTCGGTCGGAAAGCGTCCGGTCGCGCGTTTGAGTCGACGACACGTCCAGCACTAATCATAAAACATGTCCTCGTCTACGTGTTTGTTTTTTCTTGTTCTTTCTCGTCCACAGGCACATATTTTAACTGCATCATGTTTATGGTTGCATCATCCGTTGTTTCGACAATTTTAATTTTAAATTATCATCATAGAAATGCGGACACACACGAAATGTCTGATTGGGTGAGTATTTGGGCCAACTGTAGTTTCCATCCATGTTTTGTTTTTGGGGTTAGATGTGAAGTGTGTGAGGTGGCCAAAACTTGGTCTGCCCAATCTGGTGTGCTGACTTCTCGAGCCAAAGAGTAGCAGCAGTGTGGTCAAAATTTTCCGGTGGTGGTGCATGTGGAAAATTTATTCGAGGTCAACTAGCAAATTTAGTATTTTCATCAGTTTTTCTGACTCCATTACAAGTTAGTTTTTGAAAAAAAAAAAACAATCTAAAACTAAATATGGTTGAATGACACCATTGCACAGTGGGCAAAAACGGGTGAAAAAACGGATCTTTTGATGCCGTCACTTTCCGCAATTCAAAACCATCATTTTTAATGTAAAAAATACGAGGAATCGATTGGTGATACTCTCGTTAGCGGCAAATGACTGGAAGTGGTCCATTTCACCCCATATAGCCTTTTTTGGGTGTTTTTCACAAATATCTTCAAATGCCTAAGTTTGTCGCACTTCTAAAGTATCTTATTTTATGTAAAAAATCACGAGAAATCGCTTGGTGACACTTTCATTGACAGCAAATGACGGCAAGGGCCCATTTTGCCCCATTTACCCCTATTTTAAGTGTTTTTCTTCAATATCTTCACTATCCGTGATTTTCTACTGTTGAAAAGTATGTAATTTTATGTAAAAAATTACGAGAAATCGTTTGGTGACACTTTCATTGACAGCAAATGACGGCAAGGGCCCATTTTGCCCCATTTACCCCTATTTTAAGTGTTTTTCTTCAATATCTTCACTATCCGTGATTTTCTACAGTTGGAAAGTATGTAATTTTATTTAAAAAATTACGAGAAATCGCTTGGTGACACTTTCATTGACAGCAAATGACGGCAAGGGCCCATTTTGCCCCATTTACCCCTATTTTAAGTGTTTTTCTTCAATATCTTCACTATCCGTGGTTTTCTACAGTTGGAAAGTATGTAATTTTATGTAAAAATTACGAGATATCGTTTGGTGACACTTTCATTGACAGCAAATGACGGCAAGGGCCCATTTTGCCCCATTTACCCCTATTTTAAGTGTTTTTCTATCCTATGATTTCCTACTGTTGAAAAGTATGTAATTTTATGTAAAAAATTACGAGAAATCGTTTGGTGACACTTTCATTGACAGCAAATGACGGCAAGGGCCCATTTTGCCCCATTTACCCCTATTTTAAGTGTTTTTCTTCAATATCTTCACTATCCGTGATTTTCTACAGTTGGAAAGTATGTAATTTTATGTAAAAAATTACGAGAAATTGATTGGTGACACTTTCATTGACAGCAAATTACTGTGGTTTTTTACAGTTTTAAAGTACCATCATCAGGGGTGACATTGGATCTGGGGGGTCTCACCCCTCAGACCCAATGTCACCTCTGATGACGGTATCTATATTATGTAAAATACACTTTGAAAAAGCCTCACTAATACACGCGCACGTGAGAAGTGACAGCACCTCATTTTATGATCTTTTTCTTTGTTTATAATTTGACTACATAAACGGAAGTGAGTTAGCAATATGTTGACGAATCAGAAGTTAATGGAAGTTTATTTGAACTCTCAGCGGGACAAATCGCGAGTTTTCCAAGAAGTGCTGGGAAAGGTTAGAGGTAGTGACGAAGAAATCCACAACATCGTTGATTTAGCTGAGAAAAAAAAATGTGTTTGCTTGGAGTAACAACTATCATCATTTGCCCATCAAAAGATTTTGCATGAATTTGGATTTTTAAGTGCAGAAAAAACTGTGAATTGACAATGTATGAAAAAACCCAAAACACTGGGTACATGGGAAAACGGGCTTGGTCCAATACTGTACAATCCATATACCCACACTCAAAACTAAAAAAAAATACCAACCAAACAAAAAAAATACTCCCATCTTCACTATCTCACAATCCTCCCCCCCACCCCCTTTTTTACCATTTTCCCCTTTAATTACAAATATACATCCTCTATACCCCCCTCAAAACACTACCAAAAACTCACCCAACACAAACTTACTCCCACTTAAAATCTCATCCAACAATCATCCAACCCCCGCACACATTTTAAGACCATAGTTTCCCCTTTTTTTTAATTACCCACTTCCCCACTACCTCCCCCCCCCCCCCCCTACCCCCACCTTTCTTATAAAACACCCAAAACTAATATCCAAAAACAATATCACCCTTCAATTACTTAATTAAAAAACCACAACAAACAACACCTGAGTCCCTCAAAATTAACGCACGCCCTGCGCTGTGCACTTGGAACAACCACACCTCCCACCACATCACGCGCCCCGCCCTCTTGGAAATGGGCAACAATGTGCCAAATCTCCTGATACGAGATATTACCCTGTCACCTAACCAAAAAAAAGTTTACTCGTGATTTTTTACATAAAACCGATAAATCTACGAACTAGCTACCAAATACATTCCTTTGTGCCCACAAATTCGCAAACACCACTCCTCACCCTCCACCAAAAATCTTGTGTTCGCCACTTTAGAATGTGAGAAATGACTGTGCATATCAGACCGACAAAGCGCTCAGATCGTTCACATATTAGAAATCCCCTCAGAGCAATTTTACCAACAAAACACGAGATATATTAGAACAATTGTCATGTTCTGATCAGGCATCAACAGATCGTTTTTACATACAAAATGATGAATCCAGATTTACCTTCACAGTACTAATACACACAAAATGGTAGGTCCCATCACACTAACTGTAAGACAGAGGAAATACCACTCACACATACAAAAACTATCGAGAGATACTATACCTGCTTAAAACCTCATTCATAATTTCAATTATTAAATACATGACAACATTCTCACCTCTCAAAAAACGTCATTATCAGTGGGCTGACAATTAACAACCTTGCCCAATTGGGTTTATGAAAGGAATGTAGGAAGCTCGCTCACAACTAGAAAAAAGATAACGTAAGAGAACCCAGTCCTCTCGAAAACTCACTCTCTCTCACTATCGCACCCCTCCGCTATCTTGCGACCTTTGCCCTTCTTACATATCCCCGAATCCCGTAGAGATAGAGAGAGAGAGAAGAAGCTCCCCCCCAAGATCCGCAGTATTGTGATAGAATGACTACTCTCAACGCCCCCTCTCTCAACGCACAACAGCACCGAGTTTAGTCATTGGATCTTCAAACAATTTGAATTACGCTCAATAAATAATGGTACGTTGCGCTCGACTATTCAAAAAAATAGAATCTTTTTGAAGGATACGCTCCGTTTTATGTTCGCTTTGGCGAAGTGACGTGAGCTCTACTCAACTATGCCACATCAAGTCAGAGCTCCCCCCTACTCGCGACTCTTTCAGAAGAAGACGAGCTCCGCAGCTACGCTAACATACCGGCGAAAGAGAGACCACTAGATGTCTTTTTTATACCCTGACTACCGGTCCCCCGTCACCCGTGTCTACTGACACACCGCCCAACCGGAGCACTCCAGAACACACACGACACAGAGCGACACGTGAAAGCACCCCACATAGAGAATCATATTATCTGTAGTTGCCTAAAAAGCTACTAACCGAGTGTTTTATTAAATAAGAGAAATACTTTTACCCGCAAAATAAAGAAAACCCCAGGATTTTAGGCCTGTAGGCTATATATATCCAGAAGTTTTTGTCCGCTTTTCTCCTAATTCAGAGAACTGGTCCGAAATTTCAGAGGCAAACTAGATATCTAGTGAGATTAGGCTCCTAAGACGAATACATCTGAAGAAAGAAGAAAGTCAGACGTTTAATGCATATCATCGCTGGCGTGTAAGATAATGTTTGAGCTCGTTTCAAAATATTATATAAAATTCCAATGAAATAGCATCGCAAAAAAATATTTTCGTCAATTTTAAGGTATTTTGAAAAATTATGATTGCAAAACAACTGGACAACTGGATTTTAGAGCATTTTTTTCATGCAAATGTTAAAACTGTGGCTTGTAATTTAAATTTTTAATCTTTTTTTGCCTCCTACCTCGACTTTGGTCAGAGCCGAGGGACATAAACTTTAAAAAATATTAGCAACATACTCATGTAAAATAGAAACAATTTGAAATTAAAGAAAAATACATTTGCTAAATTTCTTAATAATATCGAAAAAAAATATATTTTAAAAATTCTTAAATTCAAATGGGCCAAACATGCAATCAAACGTCCTTCAAGAATGTTATGCTTGATTCCAAAATTTTCAATTTTTTTTTTCAAGTAAATTAGAAAATATCATAAATGTTTAATTTTTTTACCAATATTTGCTAAGAAGAATGTATTGACACTTTAATTAGGGGGCTGTTTGGGTGAGAATAAAAAGCATCAATTTTCCTTTTTCCTTTTTCCGCTGTTCATATCTCAACAACCAAAATATTTTCAGAAACGCTGATTATTTTTTTTTTATAAACAATTTAAAATATAAAAAAAACATCTGTAAACGGTGCACTAAATCATAATTTGTATTTTCGATGGCGAAAAAAATGAGCTAGATTTTTAAAATATTATTAGGGGACAATTTATAAAATCGGTTTGTTTCGTTGAGAATTGCTCAACAATAAAAAAGGAGAAATTCTCAAACGATCTTGAATTTTCTTGGATATTTTTGGAATATTTTCATTACCTATTTTGGTCTTCTTTTTGTTAAATATCTGGGTAAGGAGAGGCAGAATCACATCGAATAATTTTGAGTTGAACTTTATTGAACAAAACAATTGAAATATTTTCGCATTCTTCACTGTGCAAGCATCAATTAATTGACTAGAAATAACATATGGGTAATTCTCTACCAACTCACACGAAATCAGGAAAAGTTGTCCCGACCCCTCTTCGATTTACGTGAAACTTTGTTGGGTAACTTTTGTCCCTGATCACGAATCCGAGGTCCGTTTTTTGATATCTCGCGACGGAGGGGCGGTACGACCCCTTCCATTTTTGAACATGCGAAAAAAGAGGTGTTTTTCAATAATTTGCAGCCTGAAACGGTGATGAGATAGAAATTTGGTGTCAAAGGGACTTTCATATAAAATTAGACGCCCGATTTAATGAGGTACTCAGAATTCCGAAAAAAACGCATTTTTCATCGAAAAAAAAACAAAAAAAAATTGTAATTTTTAGGAAAATTTAATGTACTTTTCGAATCTACATTGACCCAGAAAGGTAATTTTTTCATTTAGAACAAAAATTTTCATTTGAAAATCTCTTGTTTTTTTTAACTTTGCAGGGTTATTTTTTAAGGGGTTACATACATGTAAATTGGCTCTATTGCCAGAGGTTGGTATGAGCAGATATTTCAACTTTTTTTTAAATCTGTTTTCAGGGTATTAAAATATACATATTATACATTTTCATCTATTAAGAAAATAAATTTGAAGACAAGGCATAGCTATTTTAAGTTAGCAGTTTCAAAAAACGGGTGCCACGATATCTCAACACTGCGTTGACCAAATCGGCTCAACATTTTGGTGAAGACTCACTAAACGGATCCCGTGTGCATGACGAAGGCCGATTCTACAAAAGTTTATTTAAAAAAAAGATAAAAATATTTTTCTCTTTTTCATATAAAAAATCTACAGTTTTTGATTTTTGTAATTTTTTAAAAACCTAAATTTCAAAATTGGGCTTCGTCATGCACAGAAAATATGTCTTGAGAGTCCTCAGTCCAAATTTCAGCCATTTTGAGAAAAACGCTCACAAAGTTTGACGGTTCGCTTTGCGCATGGCAAAACTTTAAACTTAAATCGTCTTCGACTTATTTAAATAATGAAATATCTTTATGAAACTTTCAGGAGTGATTGGAAATAATCTTTTGAAAGGATTTAATAAATAATCGGAATTTGAATTTTTGAGATTTTTTACATGTATGTAATCCCTTAAAAGTGTAATAATGTTTTACAAAGTTGTAGAGCAGACAACTACAAAAAAAATGATTAAAGGGAACATAAGGGGATTGCAAATAAACATCACGAGTTATCGCGATTTTATGAAAAAAAAGTTTTGAAAAAGTTACTTTTTGTGTTTCTCTTTGTTTCGTCATACATGTTAACGAAGAACTGCGGCGAGAGTGTCATTCTGCAATGTCACAGAAAAATTCCCTAGCTGGTGGAATCCTGCAGTCAACCTGCAGCTTTTCCTGGTCCAGCGAAAAAACATCGCTAATTCTGACTAAGCTGATTCAACAAACAAAGATGATTTTCCCAAAACCAGTAGGTTTTCAAACGGAATCAAACAATAAAGACAGTTTCTGAATGGATACAACCACATCGAATCCATAAACAACTTCAATTCATAAAAATGACGATCTCGCTTTAAACTTTCTTAAGATTTGCCTACAATTCCAGGTCCTCAAAAGCCAATAATTCTTCATTCTTGCAACAAAGAAAACAAATTTTAATAATTGATGACAATACTCTCTACTTTTGGCGAACAGTAAATTGGTTCCAATTTGACAGTTCAAAATTGAGGCCGTTTCGCGAACCACTATTCAGCACCCAGGTTTTAATAAAACAATTCAAATTTGTTGAATTTGGTATGAAGAATGACATAAGGAAACTATCTATTGTAAGACCCTTTCAAATGTTATGCTTGAATTTTTTAGGGGGCAACTATTTCTTTTAATATTTCTAACTTTAACCTAAAACTTTGCCCAGGACATCAATCCAGTCAGAAAATCCCATTTCAAGATACAGATTTTTATTTACTATTTTTTTCAGGTCGCCTGAAACATCTTTTCTCTATGAAATTTTGATGAAAATTGAACAAGATTTCACAAAGAACAACCCATCTATGACACAAACGCGTGACTCTGTTAGCACCATTTAATGAATACTTATGATTTCGGGTCCCCCCCCCCCATCAAAATTGGACCTCTGGTTCGTTCGAAATCCTAGAAACAACCAGCCTACCTACTCCCAGGTTATGCTACTGTGGCTAAACCTAACCAAACGAACCCAACCAGACAGCCACCAGGACAGTGAACACAATTTTGATGACTCGCCTCTGTCCTGTTGTTCTCTCACTCTCGGTTCTGGTTTTTGGGTTTGGTTGGCCAGATTTGGCCCTGGCTTGCGTGAAACCAATTTTGGGGGACGGCTGCTGTTCACCAGCCAGCACCAGAAGGAACTGGTCATTCGGAAAAAAGGATTGTGATGATGAATAGTGTGGCTCCGGATTGCGTGTGAGAGTGTGCGTGTGTGTGTTTTATTGGGATTGCCGGAAATGACGTTGGCTTTTCGGACCTTCCCGGACGCCAAACCAACCAGATGAGAGTTATTTTTCGGGCCGCCGGTTGATTTGATGGCCGAGGCCAGAGCCCCCAAAATGAATGGAATTAATACGGAGTTTCAAATTGGTTGCGACATGATGGTTGCTCTATCTGGGGCAGAGAACGATGCAGATTTGGCACGGTGGCAAAGAGAACGGACATCATCAGCAGCTTATCATGATGCATTAAGTTTATAAACTGCAATGATTTGGAGAAGGGAAAAACACAGAGGAGGGCAGAGTTCTCTTTCCTACATAGCTTCAATAAATTGACTCTCTGTGTTTTTTTTTGCATTTAGAGGTAGCAATTTGGAAGAGATTCGTAAAAACAGGAAGATATTACCCAAATTGAACATCTGCCAGCTCAGAGCATACGTATAAATTGAAGATATAGCTGTTCCGAAAGGCAATAAATTTCAAGAGGAAAAAGGTAATTATTCATTCTGATCGTTTTTATACGCAATTTGTTTACCGGTCTGACTTGGCTAAGGTGCCATGGGTAAATAAAGAAAAGAACAAACAGGTTACGATTCTATTTCGGCTACTAAAAAAAGCCTACATTTTTTGCTGGCTCATCGATAAGGATTTGCTATGCTTTTTTTTTGTTTTTTTTTTCCATGCCAAATAAACTTTATAAAATGGACCGGATTTTTTATAATCTGTAACTAGAGAACAGATTTCTGAATAAAACATATTTTTTAAGCGCAAGCTCGGTTTTCAAACCTTCAAGCAAAAAGCTACACAATTTTCTTCTAAAATTATGGCATAAAAAGTTTTGACATGAATTAATTAAAATCCCATTCAAACGAAAAAAATAAAAGATTTTTTCGAAAACATCAACTGTTATCAAGATAACAGCAACTGTAAACTAAACATTTCAATATTTTTTACCATGACGAACCTTAAATTTTTTAATGAATTAGAACGAAAATATTTCAACAAATTATTGACCACATGATTTAAATAGTCAATTTACAAAAAAAATATAGATGAATTGAGCTCTTTGATCATTTTGATTATATTGTGTCATTGGTTCACTCTTACAAGACTTTAACAAATTTTGACAACTGTCGAAATTGGAAATCTTTTGAAGGAATTTTCTGATCGGTTTGGTGTCTTTGGCAAAATTGTACGTATGGAAAAAAACTATTAAGACAATTTTTTTTGAGTTTTCAATTTTTTAATCATTATTTTTTTAATGTTTCAGGGGACACAAAACCGCAACTTTTGTGCCATAGATAAATATGGAAAAAGTGTCACCAACAAGTTATGATTTTTTGAAAAAAAAAAGAAAAAAAACATATATACAGCAATGTAAAGTTGCGTCTTTCAATTACGAAAATTTTGATACCCAGACATGTATAAGTCATCGCTGAATTTTTTAAGTTATCGCAGTTTTAGTTAAAAAAGTTGATTTTTGCCGATTTCGTCATTTTCCTGTTTTTGCGCGCGGCGCGTCAAAAAACGTAGTTTTTATTTTCAAAACATCATATCTCGGAAACGTACGGTTTGACATCGCCAATTTTTTGATACGTTATGTGAAATTTTCCGAGGAATCCGATAAAAATATTTTCAGACATAGGCTCTTTGGTTCAGACACGGTCAAAACGTCATTTTAAGTTTTCATACGACTTTTTCAATAGTTAAGCTAGATTTTTGGAACTTCTTACTATTTTTATCAAATAGCCAAACTAATCACATTTCTTTTGCGTCTAAGACAGCTAACATCGGTTGAAATGGCGCGGAGATATGATTTTTTGAAAAAAAAAAGTGGTTTTTGCGAAAAATGACGAAAATTGCCATTTTTCGAACCCCCCTGGCAAGACGTAGGTCACCCTAATGGCCAAACAAAAAAATATCGGTCAAATTATTTTGGCCGAGGAACCCCCGAAAAATGTTGAGCCCGATTGGAGAACTTTTTTTTCGGTTTAGGCTCTTTTCAAATGGAATTGGGTGGATCGAAAAATGGCAATTTTCGTCATTTTTCGCAAAATCACTTTTTTAGAAAAATCATATCTCGGCACCATTTCATCCGATTTTAGCTGTCTTAGACGCAAAAGAAAGGTAATGAGTTTGGCTATTTGGGAAAAATAGTAAAAAGTTCAAAAATTCTAGCTTAACTATTGAAAAAGTCGTATGAAAACTTAAAATGGCGTTTTGACCATGTCTGGACCAAAGAGCCTATGTCTAAAAATATTTTTATCGGATTCCTCGGAAAATTTCACGTAACATTGATAAAAATTGGCGATGTCGAACCGTACGTTTTCAAGATATGATTTTTTGAAAATAAAAACTGAGTTTTTCGACGCGCCACGCGCAAAAACGGGAAAATGACGAAATCGGCAAAAAAAAAACTTTTTTCACTAAAACTTCGATAACTTAAAAATTTCAGCGATGACCTATACATGTCTGGGTATCAAAATTTTCGTAATTGAAAGACGCAACTTTTGGTACCATAACATTTATAGGTCATCGCTGAAATTTTAAAGTTATCACAGTTTTAGTGAAAAAAGTTGTTTTTTGCCGATTTTGTCATTTTCCTGTTTTTGCGCGTGGCGCGTCGAAAAACTCAGTTTTTATTTTCAAAAAATCATATCTTGGAAACGTACGGTTCGACATCGCCAATTTTTTGTTATGTTACGTGAAATTTTCCGAGGAATCCGATAAAAATATTTTCAGACATAGGCTCTTTGGTCCAGACACGGTCAAAACGCCATTTTAAGTTTTCATACGACTTTTTCAATAGTTAAGCTAGATTTTTGGAACTTCTTACTATTTTTCCCAAATAGCCAAACTCATTACCTTTCTTTTGCGTCTAAGACAGCTAAAATCGGATGAAATGGCGCGGAGATATGATTTTTCGAAAAAAGTGTTTTTTGCGAAAAATGACGAAAATTGCCATTTTTCGAACCACCCTAGCATGATGTAGGTCACCCTAATGGCCAAACAAAAAAATACGGGTCTAATTATTTTGGCCAAGGAACCCCCAGAAAAAATTTGTGCCCGATCGGAGAACTTTTTTTTCGGTTTAGGCTCTTTTCAAATGGAATTGCTGTATATAAATATAACTTTAGTTTTTTTTGTACATTCAATTGAAAAGGAATTAAAAATATGCTTTGTAGATGAAATTTTATTTTTTCGATTTTTTTTAGATTATGTGCATGATTGTGCATTCCTAAAAATGATTGTTTTCAAAAGTTGTGAAAATTAAAAAAAAAAAAACTTTGTAAGGGACATTTAATATTGAACTGTTGCTGAAATTCAGCGATTAAAGAAAAAATAACAAACAAAAAGGTTTCTTTGTCTCATCCAAACAGCTTTTAATTATGTAAAACATCCAATCTCTTCGAAAAAAAAATATTTTTAAAATTTTGGACTCAATTCTTTTCTTTTCAAAAGAGTGTAATATTGATATCGATTGATTTTACATTAAAAACTGAAGACAAAAAAATTGTACCAGCTAATTTATTTTTGATTCATAACTCGGCGGCTACATAGTGGTCTTTTGCCCCCCCCCCCCCAAAACATAAATTTTAAAAATAAAAAATAAAGATTTTGGAAAAAAATCAAATCAAGACTAACATTCCAAAAGAGTAAAACATTCAATATTACGCCATATCATTTTTGTATGAACAGCTGCCAAATTTGAATGGAAAATTATATGGACAAACTAATGATGCAAAATGGCATCTTTGGGCATACCTAAGCACCATAAAAGTTTCAGCTGGATAAAAAAATACAAAAATTAAAATTAAAAAAAGATCGATTTCGTAGAGTCACAAAATATAAATAAAATTCATTCATTTCAATTATAATTTATTTTTTTGTGCTTTCATTCGATCTTGATTTAACAATAAAAAATAGACCAAAAAATCACACTTTATTTATAATTCAATGAAAGACACCTTTCATTCTGTTTATTCAGACAAAGGTATTATTAAACCAATTTTTCGTAGATTTTTTTTTTGTTTTGTCGTAATGTATGTTATTACAAGTAGTGCTTTAAAAAGGTATGTTGAGTTTATATAACTATCAATGAATTCAACTTTCTTGAAAGTTCAAATAGCAGTAATTTCATATTTTGAATTTCACTTGGTGGATTTGTACAAGGTGAATGCTTTAAATGAAATCAATTCTGCCAACAATCGTGCGTTAAGCTTCAATGTTTAATGTACCCAACAATTCAATTAGCAATTAACGTTTGACGATTGATTGACTATTTAAACGCAAAAAGGCAGTACCACTCATCCTGTTGGCTCTCTGGTTTTCCAAAACTGCTTTGACATTGCAATCAATCGAATCTGGTTCTGTGGGAACATTTCCCCTGTGAAACACGACCTCCGGCAAAGCTTTTAAAAGTTATTTAATGTATGCTAATCGAATTAGAATTCTGCATACATTAGCATCGATTGATCACCTGCTGGACTAGGTCCCCAGCCCGAAAAACCCCCCGAACAGTCGGACCTGCCACATTTTGTAGCCACGCAGGAAGGTGGCTTAAATTTTGCTGACACATTGCAGCTATTTAATCTAGTGAGCATTTGAGGGTAGGTTTTTATTTTTATTGGGTTTGACTTCAAAGCGCAACACCACCACCGGACAAATTGAAAAGTTGCAGCAGGGTCAAAATTCAATCTAACTGTTTTTTATTTGTATTTATTTAATCCAATTGCAGGTTAGAATCATATTTTTATATTGGCTGCCATGTATTTTAAGAATGAGCCGACCGGGTAGAAGCTTATCGATGGAGTATCCGGCAACGCCAACGTCGGATAGTTCCGAACGGAAAACGCACATACAGGACGTCGAACTGAAAGAGCGGTGAGTACTGGTGGAGGTGCACCTAATTCCTCAATCCGTTGTACAGGTAGGGTGACTTTTAACATTCAGCAACAACTGTTTCAAATGTAGATTAGATTTCGATATAATTCATTTAAAAAATATGTCGATTTTACAAAAATTACAAATTATGAAAATAACCAAAAAGTAAGAAAATCAAGCCGGTTACCCTAGCTGGGCAATTTGCCCGGATTCGCTGATTGAGTTTGATCTAGTTGGAGAGCTCTTTGTGATACCGGAATCGTTCACGCTTCGTTAGGTGTCAGGCAATCAATGAAACGGGATAAAATTTTGAGCTTCCTGTGTTGGATTTAGGCATTAGTTGAGTTGCAATTTGGGACGAATCTAATTGGTATCGATATCACCTTAAACAACGGACTTGAAGTGATTTTCAACTTTTTAAATTCTAGGTTGTTTTCAAAATAAAAGTATTTTTTTTCATGTTTTAATATTGAAATTCATTATTTTTAAATGAAATGCCTAACATTTGGATAAGTGGGTAATTCTCTACCAACTCACACGAAATCGGGAAAAGTTGCCCCGACCCCTCTTCGATTTGCGTGAAACTTTGTCCTAAGGGGTAATTTTTGTCCCTGATCACGAATCCGAGGTTCGTTTTTTGATATCTCGTGATGGAGGGGCGGTACGACCCCTTCAATTTTTGAACATGCGAAAAAAGAGGTGTTTTTCAATGATTTGCAGCCTGAAACGGTGATGAGATAGAAATTTGGTGTCAAAGGGACTTTTATGTAAAATTAGACGCCCGATTTGATGGCGTACTCAAAATTCCGAAAAAACACTAAAAAAGTGTTAAAAATTCTCCCATTTTGCGTTACTTGACTATAAAAATTTTTGGAACATGTCATTTTATGGGAAATTTAATGTACTTTTTAATATACATTGACCTAGAAGGGTCATTTATTCATTTAGAACAAAATTTTTCATTTTAAAATTTCGTGTTTTTTCTAACTTTGCAGGGTTATTTTTAAGGCGTGTAATAATGTTTTACAAAGTTGTAGAGCAGACAATTAAAAAAAAATAATATATAGACATAAGGAGTTTGCTTAGAAACATCACGAGTTATCGCGATTTTACGAAAAAAAGTTTTGAAAAAGTTGCTTTTTGCGTTTCTCTTCGTTTCGTCGTCGTGTCTGTCGCGGGTGACCATGAATGGCCATGATCAACGACGACCAACATTTTCAAAACTTTTTTTCGTAAAATCGCAATAACTCGTGAAGTTTATAAGCAAACCCCTTATGTCTGTATATTAAAATTTTTGTAATTGTCATGAAGAATGTTCATTAAAATTCCAAAGAACTATTAATTAACATTGAATTCCCTTGTTAAAGTTTGTACTCAAATATTTACAACTTTAAAGCTACACAGTAAAAAATAAGGTAATAGTACATCTGGAAATGTTGACAGATTTTTGTGTCAGAAAAATGTTCTGTTTAGCTTCACAAATTTGTAAAATTGCATCTTTTTATGTGTACTGTTTGCTAATTCCACAGAAATTGATGTAAAATGACATGAAAAGTGTTTAAAATTAAACATGCATTTTTTCAACCTTCCAAAGGAAACTTTTCAATTGTATAGCAAAAATGTATGAAACACGGTTAAAAAAGGAAACATTTTGCGAAGGTGTAAAATTGAAAGGTCAGTAATGTAAAATTTAAACTTAAATTACACTTTAAAATGTGTGATCACTCATTTTCTGTGATAAAATTAAATTTGAGAATGGGTAAATCTTCCATAGCAAAAAAAAAAAAACAGTTGTGAAGTGTAGATTTTTTTATATTAATTAATGTAGCATTAAATAACTAATAAAAATACGTACATCATAAAATTTTACCTCAATATAATTTACACAATTTTTTGTTGCTACAACATAATGATCAAGGGACGCAAAAAATTGAAAAACGTGAAATTGCCAAAAGATAACTATAAACGATGTTCAATATGCTAAAAACTAACAAAAAAAATGAAAACTTTTCAATACAAATGCATTTGACGATACAAAAATAATCGAAAAATAAACCCTAAAACAAGAGCGCAACGTTCTCTTCGATTTCGTTTTTAATTTGTTTTTATTTTTTGATTTGGATAAAATTTGTCCATGATTTTTCTATGTATAAAATAGTTAAAAAGTTTTTCCATGAAATATTAAATTGTTCGCGGTTTTTATTTCACTTTTTCGCAAAAAAAAACTATTTAATTTTTGTTTTGGAGCAAAAACTTTTTTACAAATATCATCCAAATTCAAATGTTAAAAGAATCAAAACAAAAGGAAAGTGATGTTTTTTCTGTGTCTCTTTTAAATTTTGGTTTGGCAAGTTTCTGCTCATTGTTAAATACTTGAAATATTTACATAAAATTAATGTACAATACTGGAAAAATAATCTCTTTGAATCAAAGCTAATTTATTGGAAATGTATATAAAATTTAAAAAAATATTTTTCAATAAATTCATTGAAATTTTGAAAATTTTCGATAGTCTTAAAACTGTGATAATGTATAATTCATTTTTTGATAACTTTTGCTTCACAATATTGGAAGTTAGGCTTGAAACTTGAAATATATGCTTTTTCTAGTTTATTTTCCATGGACATTGTATGGGGACTTGTATAAATACCTAAAAAAAACTATTTTGGAAATACTAAATATAAATTTCTTTCCAATAGAAACTCAACGTTATTTTATACATGTTAGATTTGGATTAAGATGACACTTTAAGAATATTATTTAAGTTTTTTTAAATGTTTTAAATACACACAGAAAAAATTATGGTAATATTCATCACGTAATGATAAAAGATTTTGTGTAAAAAATGTGTAAATAACATCACAAACTGCAGAATTTTCATCAGTTTTTGGTGAATTTTCGTCAAGTTCACGTTTTACACATTTTTATGTAATATTCAACCATCCAATTTTTCAACCTTCCAAAATTCAACTTTTTTTCTACGTGCATTATTTGTCATTCATGAAACTACTTACTTTTTCTGCCATTCTCGAGCGACAAAACGGCCTACTTTTCTGCACCAAAAATAACAGAAAATGGAAAATTAATACTTTTCAATATCAGTGCTGAAAAGTTCTACTTCTACACAGAAAATTAAAATGATGGTGGAAATGGTGACGGATTTTGTGACAAAAAAAGTAATATTACATAAAGAATTGATGAATATTCCTTAGTTTTTGATGAATTTTCATCAGGTTCACTTTTTTAAGTTATTTTAGGCCATTGACTAAATGCATTTTACACCTGCCCAGATGTTTTTTAATCTTTAGTTTTCAAAATATCACAGTATTGGACAAACCATTTTTTGTCGAGAAAAAACTTTTTGCAGTACTGTACAACGGCATTTCACAAAAAAATAAAATATTTTTGATCGATTCCAGATATGCAAAATATGATTCCAAACCCAAGAAAATGAATTTCAAATTATTTGCAGTTCATTAAACTTCTTTTTTCCATTATATTTAGTTGGTTAGTTTTTGAAAAAAAAAATGCCCCCTGATTTTTTGAAACGTTTTTTTTTAATACTGGCAACGGCCTAGCTCAAAAAAGATTACTCAAATTATTGTACTTCACTGAAATGGAGGCTGTTTATTGTAAATTGTTTTTTTCAGCACAAGTATCGAAATTTAGCAGTTTTCAATATTTTTTATTATTTTTAACTTTGAATGTATGTAGCACATGGCTGTTTAACACAAAACTCTTTTCAAAAAGCGTTTTTTTTCAGAATTTCGTGTCCAACTCGGTTATGGTGGGATAAATGTACAATTCGTTCTGAAAAAAATCTACTTTTGTAATTTGTTCAATAAATTTCTATTAGAATTTCAAAATGTTTCGAAATTGCATCAATAGTTGATTTACAAAAAATATTAAATTCCAGAAATAATTGTATTTTTTTAATCCCTCTCCTCAGATCATCGAAGTCGTTACTAGCGAACGTATTAGATATAGACGATGACTTTCGTCACAACTGTAGACCACTAACCCCCGGAGGTACACTGCCACACAATCCAACGTATTTCAGGACTGTTTATAGGTCAGTTCAATATTACTAACTTTTGTTGAAAAAAACTTAAACCTTTAATTCAACCTTCACAGTAGCGACGATGGGAGTATGGGACCGATCGGAAGCAATCGAATGCCAGATGCAATTGCGCCACCACACACGTGTTTCACATCATCCGCTGATTACGAACTAGCTTTAATATTAAAAGAGATACGTTTTATCACCGATCAGGTAAGTCCCCAGCTGGTTATCGTTTAATTCCTGGGATAAATACTTGCCTTATTGGGGGGGTAAAGAAACGGCGAGACAAACGTGAATCAATCCTGAATTATTGAGCGACTAATTATGGAAGGGGTGGAAATCGCTCACACTGAAGGCTCGATGGCTCTGTTTGAAAAGTTGTGCACAGTGGGAGCAAATGTACAGAATTTTGGTCATAATTTTAAACATTTTTTTTTTGTCGAAATAATTTATTTTAAGTCCAAGAATTTGACCACTAATCTTCAATCATCCAACCCACTGTCCAGCGTCCAGACAAGGACAGGTTCAGATCTGCTGCCGACCATGGGACACTTAAGGCAATTAATTCCTACGCGAAGGATCGTCCATCGTTCTGGAATTCATTACTGCAGCAGATCCAGTCAGTCAGTCAGTCTGGTCTAGGGGATGGTGGGCATCACACTCTTTGGTTTCTCGTTAGGATGGATGTCACTGGACACTGGCATGAATTGACCGGGAGAGGTTATTCAAGGTGCTACGACGGGCTGAATAATTCATGAAATTGTGCTCGCAAAGTGGGAATCACCACTTTGTTAGGGCGGGTGTTGACGAGTGTACTGATTTGTTGTGAATTGATCAGGGTGAACTAAAGTTATTTTATTTTTCAAATTTAAGCAAACTATCAGACTTATAACATGTTTACTTTTGTAAACTCTACTCCCGAGGAAAAAATGCAACAAAAAAAATTCCAAACGCCCACCCAGCATCAATTTGAATGCCCAGTGGAAAATCGTAAAACGATCCATTCACGCTCACAACAACGCGTTGGAGAGCAACAATTGCTCAACACTCATGCCTTCACCAACTTTTCACATACAAATGTGCATGTGTGTGTGTGCTTTCACTTGTGTAACACAGAATTCGCTCGCGGGCATGATTTCGTGTTTTGTTGACTTTTTTTTGTGTTTCGCACACAAACTGGTGTGTTATTTTTTCGAGTGTTGGACGCTGTTGGATTCTGCTGAAATTGTGAATTCAGTAGTTTTATTTTTATTTTTTGAAAAGGTCCAACAAACCAAAATTTCAGTTTTTGCTTTTTAGGTGTTAATACCCCTGATACAAGGCGGTTTTGAAAACACCCGACAAGCAAAAAAATGGAAATTTGGTTTATTGGACCTTTTCAACAAAACTCCAGAATTGTTCTCTGGAAGCGCTGGGTTGGGATGGATGGAGCAGATGAAACGAAGATAGCTCACAAAAAAAATGTTGGAAAAAGACACCATCTGATGGAATGTGACCCACTTCTGATTTTGCAGGGGATAGATTGGTGAGAAGTAATTAATTGAAATTGCAGTTGGGTAGATGAAAATATTGTTTGCTATTTTATGTATTCTAATAAGCTGAAATTGCTTTTTTAATTAATTAATTAATTTGACTTATGTAACGCATACAATTTGAAAGTTCAATAATCGATGTCTTTTGTGAAATCTTTTACAGGATGTTTTTGATCGTTTTTTTTTTTTGTTTTCAGCAGTGTTGTACCTGAAATAATTTTCTTTTCAGAAAATTCCAGAATGGACAAAAAATCTTTGACCGAACTTGTATTTTTTTTATAAATTTAAAATAAAAAGAAATTGAAAAAAGCAAAAAAAAACTAGTTTTAATTTTAAACCAAATTTTGAAATCAAAAAGTGCACCGTTTTCATCTTATAGCAATTTTTAGGTTAAAATGTTTTTGATTTTTTACGAATCAGTGATTATAAAATGGTTTTTAACTTTCTCAGATTTTTTTTTGTTGTAAAATTTCGTTTTGATCAAAAAATCAGCCATTCCACGTCAAACAGGAAGTCTTAGAGCGTCAAATTTCCCGTTTCCAGGGAAATTTGTAAATTTTCCCGGGAATTCCCGAAATTCAAGCGGAAGTTTACATTTTCCTAACTTCTTGGCACATTTTTTTTAATCTACAAAAAAATGAAAACATTCAATTTTATTTGATTTAATTCAATTTCATGTTCTTATAACTTATCAGTTCGTCTGAAAATTTCACGTCAAGGTATATTTCAGATAATATTAGTCTCTGACTTGGTTTCTGAAGCTTTTACAACTGGGATCTTGTTTATGGAATACCCGATTCGAGTGGTAGTTTGACACTTCGCTCCATAAGAAAAACATTGCGTACTACCAATCGCGTCGGGTACTCCATTCGTAAAGCAACAAAAATTTCGATATTTTGAAATGAAAATCAACTTTTATAATTCTGGTTAGTTTTTTAAACGAAAATTGTTGTTATATTATCAAAAAATATGGTACTTCTTTTTGCCAAGATCAAAAGTAAGTTTTTTTCACGATTATGTTTACCATGGCCTAAGGCCGATGCAAATATTTAAAAAAGTTTTTGTCCCTCGGCCCTGGCCGAGGTCAAGGGGGGGGGGGGGCAAAAAATAAAAAAAAAATAAAAATTTAAATAGCAAGCCGTAGTCTTCACATTTAAATGAAAAAAGTGTTTTAGAATGCATTTTACACTAGTTCAGTTGTTTTGCAATCATTAGTTTTCAAAAAAATCTAAGATCTGACAAAAACAAAAATTGCACCGAAAAAAAAAATTTGCATCGAAAATTTTCAAAAAATCTTAAGATTTTTTAATAAACCCAAACATGCTAAAAATGTTTTTAAACGCAGGAGAATGTATTTTAATTTGATTTCAGCTGGTTGCACTTGAATTTTCATTGAAATTTTGAAGTTTATTGTAAAAATTTTTTTTTGCCCCCTGATTTTTCGGGCCAATTTTGAAGGGGGGGGTGACAAAAACTTTAATAAATATTTGTACCAGCCTAATTGGATGAACATTGAAAAAAAAAAATCATTTGATGTTTCAAAGAGGGTTGTGCAAGAAAAATTTGGTTAATTTGTTTAAAAGTGTTTACAGTTTAATATAAAGAATTTACTCTTGAGCTAACAGAGCGTAAGTGGAATAAATATCTTTTAGCCGAAGTCATTCTTTAATCTGAATCATTAAAAAACTACTTCGTATTGAATAGAAGGTGCACAAAAAATGCAAACATATTTAAAAGACTAGCTCCAAATATTTAAAAACTTTGAGTTGTGATTTCATAAAAGATATATTTTTAGTGAAAAGGCAGTTTTAAGGTGAATTGAATGCGTAATATTTGTTATGGAAATAAGATTTGTCAACAAATCTATATTTTCTTCATTATTATTTTTTTTCCATTTCAACGTCATCTCAATATTATTCTTTATCATGTTCTCTCAAGCTGATCACAACTCCATAATTAATTGCAATTTTTTGGTTTTGAAGCATGGATTCATTTCACTCGCTGTCCAAACACTGTGATTAGAAAAATAATACTGCACAAAAATACTAATGATTATTTTTTTATTACAACATTGTTGTACGAATTTCAAGCCTATAAATTTAGAATATTTATATATTTTCTTGATTTTTTGTTCTGCAAGCGGTTTAGGCATTAATTGACCCTCGCACTTATTTTGATCATTAAATTCCTATTTTATACAATTTTGTTGAAGAATATAGATCAGAACAATTTTCGATAAATTTTTAGTTTCCCGGGAATTCCCGGGATTTCCCGGGAAATTTGTTTAAAAATTTCCCGTTTCCCGGGAATTCTGTAACCCCGGGAAATTGGACGCTCTAGGAAGTCTCCAAATCAAAAGTGCTCCGATTTGGCTCAAATTTGGAGTGGGGGTTCTTTGGCCCAAATGATCCTATGATTAGGGTGATCCTATCCGAAATCGGGTGGTCCATAAAATTGCATTTTTCGTCGATTTTCGCAAAAACCACATCATATCTCTGGAACGAATGAACCAATTTTAGAGCGCCACAATTCAAAAGAAAGGTTATTAGTTGGGCTTTTTAGGAAAAATATGTTGAGGTCCAAAAAAAAACTAGCTGAATATTTGAAAAGATCCTATGAAATTTTCGTTTGCCGATTTCATGGTCTCGGGACCAAAGAGCCCATGTCTGAATTTTTTTTCCCTGATTCCTTGTAATATTTTACATAACATATAAAAAAATGCAAATATCCATTAACTTGTTTAGGATATATGATTTTTTTTAGCATATGAACTATTATATTACAAGGAATCAGGGAAAAATATTTTCAGACATTTTTGAATGAATCTACTATATTTAGAATATATTCCAATTTAAATATGAAAAAAAAAACAAATCAATAAACCCAAACTTCTTAAAAATAATTCTAAGCGCAGGGAAAAGCATTCAGCTGATTGCACTTAAATTAAAATTTTGAAGTGCTTTGAAAAAAAATAAAAATTTGCCCCCTGATTTTCGTGCCGATTTTGAATATTTATACTAGCCTAATAAGATTAAAATATTGATATTTTGCATAAATTCGACAGCATCCATTTATGATTTATGTTTTTGCTAAGTGCATAAATTGCATTTTCATAACAATGCAAATTTTATTTGATATTTTTTATCTCCTCTCTTTTAAAATTTTCCTTGCAAATCAAGATTCTAAAAAAATAATGCGAGCAATTTAAATTTCTGATGAATAATAGGCTGCGCATTTGTAAACTACTCAGAATACCATATTTGAAGTTTAATGCATTTGTATTCAAATGGGACACTTTTGGGCTTTTGACAAATTAAGATTGTAATGCCCAAGGATTGGTGGATGGTGAATGCCTCGAAATGAAAAGTTAATTTTATTTTCGGGAATTTATTGTTTTTTATTGATTTATTTGTACAGAAACTGTTGTTATATAATATTTTACAATTCTCTCAAAATCAAACTTTTTCTACAACTTTTTCGAAAATTAAAATAATCGTGAAAAGTTACAATCAACCTGAAATTTTTAATGACACCTTTGGAAGGAAAATGAAACGCTCTTATTTAGATCTGTTGATTTCCTTCTTAATCAAATTTATCCCCATTTTACATTACTCAAAATTGCATTTGCGTGTCCCGCCAGTGCAAATATAAACGCGATGATGAAAAGGACCGAAAACGAGTATAATGATGATACAATCAGCGCGCCAACCGGAGACGGTTTCCTCCCAGGGAGGGGAAAAAAAAAGTCAGCGCAGTCAACTGCAAATGTAATGAAATTATCTCGTCACGATCGTTATTTCAACTTCCACTTCAAACAGGAAGGGGAAAAGTAGGAGGAAACTACTTTTCCACCCGTCTGCAGTTAACGCAGTTAAAAGTGGTTTTCGCAGTAATTCTGCAACTGCAAGCGAAAAAAAAGAAGAAGCAAATCGGAAGTGGGAGAAATTTTCCCGGCTTCTTTCATTAAACCACGCCAGTGGTCAGTTTGAAGCCTGTTGCTTGGTTCCGCCACTTTTGTGGTGTATTTCAGTTTAAATCAGCTCGGAAAGAAATCCTGTTCGCATTCACCACTCATTAAAGTTTCACACAAATCTCAGCAGGAGCATAAATACGAAAAAAAAAACAAACCAAAAACGAACCGTTGATTTAGCGATTCCGGCTAAAATTGCTGACTTCCGGTGGGTTTCCGTTTCTTCTCCCCTCTTAGGGGGGATGCTGTGGTCAGCGAAAGTTTTCCCCTCGCCTGTTTTTTCCGATCTAGATCTGATAGCTGCTATAATGAAGTTAGCCACAAACACAGCCTCAAGGGAGGAGGAAATTTTGGGGTCAAGCCGGAAATGGTGCAAATGAAGATCTCATCCCTGCTAGATTTTGAGGAGGGAGTGGGGAATTTTATGAGTATCTGGAAAATTGGCTTCAAAACTATTACATTGGGTGCCGGCTTTTATCTTATATAATTCGTATGTTGAATTATAACGAATTTTCCTATTTCAGAAAATAAACAAATCATTGCTCTTTTAATTGGCTATTTATATGTTAGCCATATTCCAACCAAACTAACAAGAGAAATCTTCAATCTTCAAATCTTCAAATCTTCAAATCTTCAAATCTTCAAATCTTCAAATCTTCAAATCTTCAAATCTTCAAATCTTCAAATCTTCAAATCTTCAAATCTTCAAATCTTCAAATCTTCAAATTTAAATCTTCAAATCTTCAAATCTTCAAATCTTCAAATTTTCAAAAAATGTACGATTTGACGAAAACAAAAAATTCAACAAAATAAAAACTTTTTACGATACTTAACATCAAAAATTTTCTAAAATTAAAATGATTTTTAAATCAACCAAAACATGCAAAAATTATTCTAAACGCAGGGGAATGCATTTTAAATTGATTTCAGCTGATTGCCCTTAAATTTTCATTGAAATATTGAAGTTATTTTGCAGATACAAAGGATAGCGTAAAATTCTCAAAATTTAAGAGTTTCTGCGAATTTTCATAAATTTAACAATTAAATAAAATAGGAAAATATGAATCAGCCAATAATGAAACAGATGCGAATCAAAGACAAATCGAATATTAAAACACACTTAATTTTAAATGTTTATAATGTATACTTTTTCATAATTATTAGGCGTACTGATTTTTCACGCTAGGAAAATGTAATTATCACGGTGACCACTATTTGAAAACACAAAATTTCGCAGAATTTCACGGAACGTGAAAAAGTATTAAATATCCTATAAACTGTTATTTTACTCAACCGAAAATTGTTTTGTATATTGTACATCATAAATTAAGTAAAAAAGTTAAGTGAATATACAAGCTGAAAATTTCCAGTTTCACGAGACTATCAAGTTTCGTGGAATTTTCACGAGGCAAAGAAAAAACTACAACATTTCATAAAATGGCTTATTGCCTTCCTCACCTCACTGAGGCAAGGCTATAAAATCACTCGAAAAATGACCTTCTTAAATACACCTCCTAGATATACCTTCATGTATACCTATCGACTCAGAATCAAATTCTGAACAAATGAAAAAAACTTTTCGTGGAACTGTACATTGGAATTTCATGAAAATTTAAAATGTTTTCAAAGAAGTTCAAACATGTTGAATATGATTATGAACGCTGTTAATTAAACTTAATTTTTCATAAACATTTAGAAGTTTTTCGAAAAAGTATTTTTTTGCCCCTTGATTTTTCAGGCCAATTTCTAAGTGGTTTATGGATGGTCCCTATCTTACCTAAATAAACAAAATTTAATATTTACAATCTCTTATGTTTTCAATGAAAATATATCTATTTAGTATTTACCAAACATATTTTTCACCAAATTTTTATTTAACAAGTTTTGTGAAATATTTGTTATTTATTTAATTTTGAAGCATTGATTTAAATTTCACGGAATTTTGCGGAAATTGTGAAATTTCACCAATTTCTCACTGTCTGCGAAATCGTGAAAATTCACAAATCCTGAATTTTTATTATATATACGATCGGACATGTTTTAAAAATTCAATTATAAGACAGTTTTAAATATTTCACTCAAAATATTTTCTTTTGTTCTAATGTCATGTTGAAAAAAGGAATTGTAAAGTTGATTGAAAAACAATGCATATTTTTGTATGAAAAGTACTTTCTCTAATTAACAAATAAGATTTTACGAGCCATTTAAAAAAAAAAAACAAAGCTAGGGAAAAGTTACCAAGCCTAACAATAATCGTTTAGAAAAGGATCAGTTTAAGGAATAATTTATTCTGGAATAAGGGTCATTCTGGAATAAGGAATTTTGCGGAATGGATTTCTGGGTTAATAGTGAAAAGCTAATACCATTGAGCAATTCTCTACGAATTCGGTCTTTTTTCTTAAATTTTAATTTTTGTATTTTTTAATCCGACTGAAACTTTTTTGGTGCCTTCGGTATGCCTAAAGAAGCCATTTTGCATCATTAGTTTGTCCATATAATTTTCCATACAAATTTGGCAGCTGGCCATACAAAAATGATGTATGAAAATTAAAAAATCTGTATCTTTTGAAGGAATTTTTTGATCGTTTTGGTGTCTTCGGCAAAGTTGTAGGTATGAATATGGACTACACTGAAAAAAAAAATTAAACACGGTAAAATTTTTTTTGGTGATTTTTTATTTAACTTTTTGTCACTAAAACTTGATTTTCAAAAAAACACTATTTTTAATTTTTTTATTTTTTGATATGTTTAGAAGGACATCAAATGACAACTTTTCAGAAATTTCCAGGTTGTGCAAAAAATTTTTGAGCGAGTTATGAATTTCTGAATCAATACTGATTTTTTCAAAAAATCGAAAAATTGGTCGCACAAATTTTTGAACTTCATTTTTCGATGTAAAATCAAATTTGCAATCAAAAAGCACTTCGGTGAAATTTTGATAAAGTGCACCGTTTTCAAGTTAAATCAATTTTTAGGTGACTTTTTTGAAAATAGTTGAAGTTTTTCATTTTTTAAAATTAGTGCACATGTTTGCCCACCTTTGAAAAAAATATTTTTGAAAAGCACAGAAAATTTTCTATATTTTGCTTATTCGGACATTGTTGATACGACCCTTAGTTGCTGAAATATTGCCATGCAAAGGTTTAAAAACCGGAAAATTAATGTTTTCTGAGTCCCACCCAAACAACACGCAATTTTCTAATGTCGATATCTCAGGAACTAACGGTCCGATTTTCAATGTTAAAATATGAAACATTCGTGAAATTTTCCGATCTTTTCGAAAAAAATATTTTCAATTTTTTTGAACAAAGACTAACATTTCAAAAGGGCCAAACATTCAATATTACGGCCTTTTAAAATGTAAGTCTTGGTTTAAACACTTTGAAAATATTTTTTTCGAAGAGATCGGAAAATTTCACGAATGTTTCATATTTTAATATTGAAAATCGGACCATCAGTAGAAAATGGTGTGTTGTTTGGGTGGAACTTAGAAAACATCAATTTTCCTGTTTTTAAACCTTTGCATGGCAATATCTCAGCAACTAAGGGGCGTATCAACAAAGTCCGAATAAGCAAAATATAGAGGATTTTCTCAGCTTTTCAAAAATATTTTTTTCAATGGTGGGCAAACATGTGCACTAATTTAAAAAAAATGAAAAACTGCGACTATTTCCAAAAATGTCACCTAAAATGGATTTAACTTGAAAACGGTGCACTTTATCAAAATTTCACTACAGTATTTTTTGATTGCAAATTTGATTTTACATCGAAAAATGAAATTCAAAAATTTTTGCGACCAATTTTTCGATTTTTTGAAAAAATCAGTATTGATTCAAAAATTTATAACTCGCTCAAAGATTTTTTGCACAACCTGGAAATTTCTGAAAAGTTGGCAATGGATGTCCTCTAAAACATAACCAAAAATAAAAAAAAATAAAAATAGTGTTTTTTGCAAATCAAGTTTTAGTGACAAAAAGTTGAATAAAAAATCACCAAAATTTTTTTTACCTTGTATCATTTTTTTCCAGTGTAGTCCTTCGCCATACCTACAACTTTGCCGAAGACACCTAATCTATCAAAAAATTCCTTCAAAAGATACAGTTTTTTGAATTTCCATACATCATTTTTGTATGGCCAGCTGCCAAATTTGTATGGAAAATTATATGGACAAACTAATGATGCAAAATGGCTTCTTTGGGCATACCGATGGCACCAAAAAAGTTTCAGTCGGATTAAAAAATACAAAAAAAATCGAATGACCGAAATCTGAGAGAACTGCTCACATTATTAAAATATTTGGTAAAGCAACACCTCTTGTGAATAGGTAGTTTCAAATAAAAAATTGTAGTGTTTGGTTTAAAAAATTGCAACTCTTAATTGCTTAACTAATTAATTTTCTCTCTTATTTTAGATACGAAAAGAGGACGAGGACAGCGATATCGCCAAGGATTGGAAATTCGCAGCAATGGTAGTTGATAGATTGTGCCTTATAATTTTCACATTTTTCACAATAGTGGCAACCATAGCTGTTCTATTTTCGGCACCGCACATCATCGTTTCGTAGCCATATGGAAAAGGTTATTGTTATTGGTTTTATCATAAAATCAATTTGTTATTCATTAAATTATTGTCGAGACTTTTTAAATAAAATTCAGGCGGGGAAAGAGAGTGCGGAAGAAAAATCATGTGAGTGACACGAAGAAAATCAGAAAAAAAACTGGCGACAGCTGCGAAAGTGGGAAATCTTAACTACAGGCAGAAAGCGAAGAAAAGCCAAACGAAACCAAAAAAATAGTAAAACACACGTCGAAAACCTTAACCCTTTACAGAAGGTATCCAAAAAATAAAACAAAAGCACAAAATCAGATTTAGGTTTTTTTTTTCTCTGCAGGAAATTGTATCATTTTACGTTACAGCAAGCAAAGTTCGAATCGGTCTTCTTCGCTAGGTTTGAGGAAAATCGAGACATATATTTTTTCTTCTTATTTTCGAGAACAAGCAATAATGGCGACTGATATCAAGATCGAGCAACGTATCGCGATTGTTGGAAATTTTAGGAATTTGAAAACTGCAGCACTTTGCTGTCCAGTTTCCGTTTTCACAGCAGCTCATACAATCACTTTCGTTTCACGCGCATTTCTCAATCAAAAGCAATGCATCGATTTCTCGTTGATTGAGGTTAGGTAAAAAACAAAACGAATCGTCTCAATCTGTCCCGGCGCGCACCGATCGTTACACGTACAGTCTGTAGAAATCGCGAAATTGTTAGGCAAACTAATAAAAAAACTCACGTGGCGAGATGACGAAAAAAACGAATTCATTGAACAAAAAAAATCATTCACACCCTCACTCACACAAACTCACAAGCAAAACAAAGAAAAAAAAAACAAACAAAAAAAACATAACTTTAAAAAGATAAGAAATTGAGCAACTTTTTTAAGTTATCATTTATAGCGAAGATATTGAAGATTTAAAGAAGAAATCATATAAAAAGTAACAAAAAAAAATCTTTATTCTTTGGTTCGAACATTATTATTGAATTGCACCTTTGAAAAACTGCAGCCCCTTTCGCCCTTTTTGAAGCAGCAGCGGTTGGCTCCTCCCATTTTCCCCTCTTCGGGAGAAAGGGGAGGAGCCAGCGCGGTTGCCGTTGCCAAAACGGGAGAAAGGGCATCGGGTTGGCCAAAAGGATGCAAACGAGTAAAGTGGAAATTTCTAAATTAATAATCAGAAGAAAACAAAAAAGTCGCAGCGACGCGCACCAGCAGCTCAAAGTTGGCAAAACAAGAGAGAGAAACAATGGGAAAGAGAAGGGGCGTTATATTGATAAACAAAGAAGTAAACAATCTTGCGAATGGCACACAGAGAGAACCAACAGAGAGAGCGTCATCACGAGGAGAGAGCGGAAAACAAAGTGAGAGAGCGAATGGATGAGACACAGGAGAAAAGAGAGAAAAGATATTTGGTAGCTTCTTTCGAGTTTGTGTAGTAACGTTTATCAAAAAAAGAAAACAAGCAAAAAAATTAAGCAAATGCGGAAAGTGTCAAATAATGGATCAAACAACCAAGGAACCATGCGAGAAGCAAGCGCAGAAATTAAGCTAGAATGAGAAAGAGAGAGAGAGAACGCAAGACGCAGCAGAGTAAAAGAGGAGAGCGAAAGTTTTAAATGTAACGCAGTGAGCGCGAGAACAATGGGCTTGGGCCAACACACACACACGCTCTCAAAGACCGATGCTGATTTTAAGAGCGAGAGAAGAGAAAACAATTGAAAGTCAAGTAAAAAATTTATCAACAGCAGCACGACTGTGATATATAATAAAAAAAAGTATATTTAAATTATTATTATTAATTATTGAATAATTATTGATTAAAGTACTGTAATTATTACTGAGCGAGACGACGGCGAGGAAAGGGAAAGAGAGACAAAGAAAAAAATGAAGCAAAACAACTGAGCGGATTCGGGAGAGATTTGATCCTCTCCCGGAGAGACACTATAAGACGCGTTGAACTCGTTTGGAGACAGCTGAGATCGACGGGTTGAGCCGATTGGTGGGTTTGGGCGAGCTGGTTTAGTTTCATTTAACCGTGAAAAATAAAAAATATATCAAAATTTGGTTTACCTTATTCAATTGAAAAATTCAATAAAAATCTGAATCCCATGCAATTTTTTAATTGTTAATAAACTTTCAAGGGCTAGAAAAAATGAAAATAATACAATAAAAATAAAATTTAAAAAAGTATTCTTTTCTTCAAAAATGTACAATTAAAATATTTTACTGTTGAACATTAGGGTAAAGTGACCTGTTTTTGGACATTAGGGTAAATACTTTAGTGTTGGTCATAAGGGAAGAAAAATCTCAAATGTTGAACATTAGGGTAAAATACTCTAGTGTTGAATATTAGGGTAAACTGACCTGTTGTTGGACATTAGGGTAAAATATTCTAGTGTTGAACATCAAGGTGAAGTGACCTGTTATTGAATATAAGTTAAAATTATCTAGTATTGGTCTTCAGGGTTAAAATACTCTAGTGTTGAACACGAGGGTAAAGTGACCTGTTGTTGGACATAAGGGTAAAAAATTATAGTGTTGAACATTAGGGTAAAATACTCTTATGTTGAATATTAGGGTAAAGTGACCTATTGTTGGACATTTGTGTAAAATAATTTAGTGTTGGAACATGAGGATAAAATACTCAAGGGTTGATCATTAGGGTAGAATACTCAATTGTTGATTATTAGGGTACCTGTTTTTGAACATTAGGGTAAAATATTCTAGTGTTGAACATTAAGGTAAAGTGACCTGTTATTGAATATTAGGGTAAAATACTCTAGTATTGGTAATTAAAGTAAAATACTCTAGTGTTGAACATTAGGGTAAAGTGACCAAGAAATGAGCAGAAACTTGCAACAGATGCCACAAAAGACCAGGGGATCGTTCAAGTGGATTGCTTTGCTTTTTTTACCTATTGTTGGACATAAGGGTAAAATACACATGAAATATTTTCAAGTTGGAATAAGGGTAAAATTCTTTAGTGTTGGACATTAGAGCAAAATACTCTGGTGTTGATTAATAGGGTAAAGTAACCTATTTTTGGACATTAAGGTAAAATATTTAAGTGTTGAACGTAAAGGTAAAATACTCAAGTGTTGAACATTAGGGTAAAGTGACCTGTTGTTGGACATTAGGGTAAAATACTTTAGTGTTGAACGTAAAGGTAAAACACTCAAGTGTTGAATATTAGGGTAAATACTCTAGTATTGAGCATTACGGTAGAATGACCTATTGTTGGGCATTAAGGAACAATATTTAAATGTTGAACATTAAGGTAAAGTGATCTGTTCTTGAGAATTAGGGTAAAATACACTAGTGTTGAACATTAGGGTAAAGTGGCCTAATGTGTGGGTGGGTAAAATACACTTGAAATGTTTTCAATATTTTAGATATTTTCTGCTACTGTCATTAACCTGAAGCATGACAAATTTGTTCTTCTGACTTTGCTCAATTTGAGTTGTGCTGCTTGATTCAGTCAAATTTTAAAGTTAAAGCAGTTTTTGTTAAAAATGTATATTTTCTCTGGAGATTTTGTTTCTTTTTGATCTTCGACTTTTAAAATGATCAAACGGTTACAAAAAATGTCAATAGCAGGTGTCATGATGACTTAAACCGGATAAAAAATCATTATTTTTACCAAAATCTGACAACTTTCTTGCAAATCAACAAATCACATCGACTCCCAAAAAAACACATCGCCATTCAATCAAACTGAGGAATTTAAACAAAGCTAGTTATTTCGTCGGAATCTAAAATTAAACAAAAAAATCTCTGTAAATAGTAGCATTTAAGGGGCACACACAAAATGAGCGCCATTATTCGGGTGAAACTACAGTCCATTCGGGCTCAATGGACTGCAGTTCGAGAGGGTAATTTCTGCATCATTTTACTTACAATTAATCCAAAACAAAACTACACTAAATGTATTGGAGAAATGAAAAATCATTGAATATCTGGAGTGACATTGGCACAGGTTTGAAATTGGTAGGGAAGTAGGTGCTGATTTTTTGGTGGTGTGTTCTTTTTCAAGAAGTTGAGGAGGAGTTGTTGAATTTTAAGGTGGTTAAACGATCGAGGTAATGCAAATCACAGTTACAAAATGATAAAAGTGGGAGATTTCCACTAATTTTGAAGTTTTTTAAAATGAGCCATAAACCAAGTTGATCAGTTTATAAGTTGGTGATTAAATTATTTCAAAATTAACGGAAAATTTATACATTTCTGACATCAATTGCTTTACACTTCATAATTTGACTACTTTGAATAGCAGATCTCAAAAAGATCAAACTCAGACAATAAATTTTACGTGCTTCTTGCTAGTGATAGTAACAGATAAAATTTCAAAATTTTGAAAATCATTCAAAACTTAACCTTGTTCAGACTCTTGTTTAATTTACATTTTCAAGAAACTTTGAATCGAAATGGTATCGATATTTCTTAGCAGTGTTTCCAGAATGTTTGAAAGTAGGAGTTTGAATGGTGTTTTGAATAAAATTTATAGCATCTTATCCTATTTATAAATTTAGTGCTGAAATCTCAAAACAGGGTTGCCAGATTTTCAATGGTTTTGGCATATGAGAAATTATTTTTGACAACTTTTTAGTGATGTGGAAAATTTTCAACATCTAACATTAAAAATTGTAATGAATTCAATTTAGGCAAAGTTACTGTAAAACAGTGTTGCCAGATCTTTTTTTTAATTGAAGAATAAATAGTTTTTTTTTAAATTATTTTAATGAATTTCAGAACATTCTTCATAAAAAACTGGGTACCCATAACTTAAGACAAGGCTTCCAGATCTTCCTTGAGATGGGTGATTTTTTTTAAGAAACTACAATTAACCCTCAACCAACCAACCAACTCACCTGTCAGCTCCACCGCGCTCCGAGTTCCTTTGCTCTGTAAGAAAAAAAAGCTGAGCTAAACAAAGCAAAAAAAACACACACACGAAAACCCAAAACAAAACAGTCGCATTTCTTATTAAATGTAAACAATTTACATTCGCTGAGATAAGGTTAATAAGACAAAAAGAAGAACAAGAGGCAGCACTGCAGTGGGGCGGTTGCCAGCAAAACGGTGACAGTTCTGTACAGTTTTGTTGTGGTTTTGTTGCGATGAAGTTAGGGCCAGATGGAACCAAAACAAAGTGTGGGGAAGAATTAATAAAAGCATACAAACAAAGCAGTACTGAACCATTTTCCTATAAATGTAGTTTAAAAAAAAGAGAAGGTAAACATTTAAAGCAAAACTAGAACAATTTCGTTTTCGTACAAAAAAGTGGGTATATTTGTTGACGGATTGATTTTCATCACGTTTTGATAGTTTAAGCGTAATTCTAGCAAGAGGTTTAAAGGTATTAGTGAAAGTCTCCCGAAGATCAAATCCACTAGCTGGGTGAGGGAAATAAAAAAAAGTAAAACCACAGACAGAGTAAGACATTAAATAATTGAATAAAACAAGTATTAAAAGAAAACAATTGAGGCATTAAATCACGAACTTGAAAGCACAAAAAGGAGATACAATTTAAATCAATTAATAATTAAGTGGTAGTTAATTGAAAGAAGATAAAACAAGTATGTAAGGGTGAGCGCTAAAGTGAACCCTTGCAGCAAAAGTTACTCAGCAAAAAAAGGAACTTTTTCCACGGGAAGCCAACTTGCTGGATTGGAGGACCCCTCGTGGCAGGATGTGGACGGCGCAGGACGACGAGGAACGACGACGGTTTCCCAGTGAAAAGTGGCGCTGAGCAGATATTTACGAAATTCTATGAATTTTCAAATAGTACAGTAAACCAAATTGTAAAGTTGACTATATGTTAAGAGGTAACCCAATTTAATGATTATAATCAATTACAAAAAAACACACGAACATTGTTGAGTGAGCGAACCCCTTTTGGATGAAACACACACACACACTAATAGAGATACTGTGAAGGTAGGAGGCGGCCATAGATGGCGCTCCCCTTGAAAAAAAAGAGAAGACACAAACACTGTAGTACTGTCAAGTGACAGAAAAGACCACGTGCACTGGAAAACTGTGCCAAAAAAGAAAACACGGAGGAAAATTTCAGTCCCGAAAAAGAGTTCAGCATTAAACAAACACATTAAAGAATCACACTTAAAAAATATCGTCTCACGTTGCCAAAATCAGCACACTTTAATCCGAACAAGTAAATTAAACGAAGGAAATCAAATCGGCGAGCGCAGAGCTGCGAGAAATTGAATCATTAAATCCGACTTGGAAAAATACTAAAATGTACCATATCAGTAAAACAAAAAAAAAATCACGTAATTGAAGATCAAATAGTCAAAATCGCTTAGAGCACCCCTCCTTCCCGTCACTGAAAAGAAGAAAGTTTAAGAATCAGCTCCGTCGACCGCCCAAGTCGACCAGCACGAACGAAGCTTGCTCTATACATTGAAACAATACGACTTTACTCAACACTCCCACACAGATACTTCTAGACTGCAACCAATATTGCGATAATTTTCCCCATCGAACGAACGATACAAACGATTGTGTAAAAGGCATTTTTTAAGGTAGACTAATTTTTACACTCCTAACACACTAATACACACGTGCGCAGCTGCAGAGCAACCTCCAAAGTCCCACTCACACACACACTTCACACGAATACCAAATAAAAAAAAATCTAAACGCAAACGAGGCAATCGAATCGATTCCACCAATACTGTTACACCGTTGAATTGTTTATTTTCGAGCTACAAAAACTACCACCACCAGCACCATTTAATACGATTTTTATACACACGAACTCCCATCTTTTGCTTCCTTCCAATTTCTTGAGAAATACAAAACAAAAACAAAACACTGAAAACCAGTCAGAATCCGAATCGAAACGTAGTGTGACGAGCGTTTAAAATCCATTGAACTAAAAAAAAGAAAACGAAAAATCAGTAATTAAATTCACGTTTTGTGACCTCCCCTGCCCCTTAAAAACGAACATCACAAAAATAAAACCCAGAGAGAAGACAAGAGAAGAAAAAAATGAATGAACTTAAAACGGGAATGAAACATTTTCTACGCAATTTACATCAATTTGATAAATGTGAATATTTTAATTAGTAAAGTGCGCAAGCAGTAAATCAGTAAATAAAGCGACGAAAAAAGTACGATGGCGACGTGAAGATTTAAACAAAGCAAGTACATAACACTAAATAGAATTCCTACTTAAACAAAAGATACAAAATCAGTTGTGGGCGACAGGCGGAATGCAACACACACTCACACATAGCCATACACTCATTGAAACAATAGAACCTAAATAGAGCAGAGTTACAACCAATACATACATCGTTAATAATGACCACCTTTTGATAAAATACACACACTGTGAAAATGGGAACCAGTAAATCCTTAAACAAGAGAGTGACTAATTTTTGCGAAATTATTTAGTCATCCAACTTATTTTATAAGCTTATTAAAACAATTTATCTGAGTGTCAGCAAAAAAAGAGCAATCAAATTTCCATTTTTTACTCAACAGTCAGCAAACTATCAAAACAAATGTTTGATAGTATGTGTGAGCACTTCTTAAAAGGCGAAGCTAAAATTTTAAGAGAGGGCCAAATTCTCTTCACTCTTTCGTGAATTTGGAGGTTGTCTCAACTCAAACTGAGAGAGAAATTTGAAAGCGAACCAGTATCCATTCTCTCTTTTGCGAGTTTCGAGATTTTTGGACGAGTTTTCTATCTTACTAGAACAGTCAAAAATAAAACGTCATATCAGTTTTTATAAACCACCAATGTTAGTAAATATCCGTGAAGATTCTTCTGAAAAGTTTCCTGAGTTTTCATTCCAAATTGAAATTAAAATAAATTTTGCCTTGTCTCTGTAACGTTTACAAAACAATCTTGAAGCCATCAAAACAAATGTTTGGTAGTGTATGTGAGCACCTTGCAAAAGAGCTATCATCAGCGATGCCAGAATATCAAAAGAGATAAAATTGAAGGAGAATCTCTCTTCAATCTTTTGCGAGTTTAGAGATTTTCGGGAGCGATTTCAACCAAACTAATATGTGTTTATGAGAATTGATAGATACCGCATGACAAGCTGTCACTTTTTCGCAGACGATCGGAAGAAAATCCGTCTCAAATAACATAAACCGAGAGATAAATTTGTGAGAAACCCGGTTTCTTCTCTCTCTTTTGAGAATTTCGAGATTTTCGTCAGATATTGTTAAATGTGCTTCATATTTTCAAAATAGATTTTTTTTTCAAGCTTCAGTTAAGAAGAATTTTCTTCAAAAAAGTTTTCCTGAACTCACAAAAGCGAAAATTTAAAGAGATTCAGTCGTGCTTCTCTCTTCGCGAGTTTTGAAATTTCTTATTTTATAGACCAATTATATTTGTAAATCACGGTTGTTAACGATAAAATTCTCGAGACTTGATAATGATAACGATCGTTATATCGTTTTTATCCGGACGATGACGATATTTTATGTGTTTAGAAAATACTAAAATTTTCACAAATTTCCGTATTTTTTCGAAATTACATACTCACATTTTCAAAATGTGCAATATGCATATCATACGAAGCGAAATTTGGTTTGCTTTTTTACCTTAATGGAGTTTTTTTTAGAAAATATGAAAAAAAAAATCACAAAATACCGTATTATTAAAAAGTGCTCAAATTTTCATAATTAATAGAATATGTTTCTGAAAATTACTTAAATTTTAACAATTCACCGTGTTTTCCGAAAATACTCAAATTTTCAAAATAGGCAATATAGGTATCAATAAAAGCAAAATTTTGTTTGCATTGTTCACGTTTTTTTTATTTATTTTTGAAAATATTGAAAATTTTCACAAATTACCGTATTTTTCAAAAATACTCTTATTTTCAAAATGTGCAATATGTGTATCAAACGAAGTGAAAATTTTGATTGTTTTTTCTAATTATTAGAATGAAAAACTCATTGGAAAATACAAAAAAAAAATCATAAAATACGGTATTTTACAAAAGTACTCAAATTTTCATATTTTGCAATAGCGGCATCAAACGAAGCGAAATTTACCGTATTACACAAATTACCGTATTTTTCAAAAATAACGAAATTTTCTAAATATTCAATATCGGGTATCAAGCGAAGCAACATTTTTGATGATTTTTTCACCTTTTTGAGTTATTTTTTTCGAGAGTTTGAATATTATGTTTTTTTACAAATTACTGTATTTTTTCGAAAAACTCAAATTTTCAAAATGAGCAATGTGTGTATCACACGAAGCATTTATTTTCCTTTTCACATGAATAAAGTTTTTTTTGGAAAATACAAAACAACAATCACAAAATCCCGTATTATTCAAAAATACTCAAATTTTTATAGTTTGCAATATTGTTGTCAAACAAAGCAAAAATCATGCTTTTTTTGTAAAAAAATTTCACTGAGTTACGTAATTTTTCGAAAATACTCAAAAGTTTAAATTATCCAATTGGGTATCAAACGACGCAAAATTTTGTGAAAGTTTTGTTGACAGTGTGTTTGTTTGGGCTCACTGAGTGAGAATCCTCACCGAGATCTCGATCAGATGACAGTTCTGTAACTGAGTGACCAAGAGAAATGTAAGTTGTGAGTTACTCTTTCATTGACCGTCACTCACTGGTGACAACCAACACTTTGACAACGGGTAGTTTGAACCTTACTCAGAGTGTCCAAAACACACACCAAAATAGACAAATCCAGCGAAAGCTCAACGCTGCTTTTTGATGGTGAGAGATTTGACAGCTCTCATACTAAATGTCTGGATTTTCATACTATTTGTTAATTTTCTTTTAAAATTAAATACTTAACATATGAAAACTATTTATTTTTGGTGCCCAAAATTCCTGCTGAATCGAATGGTGTACTTATCTCGATTGCAAATTTTTCGAACAGTTTTTATTTTAATAATATTCTAGACACATTTTGTGCACCTAATCAATCAATACTTTTATCATAAATAATCATTTTATTGCTTAAAAATTGAGTTTTCCTGAGCTCCCATATTCAAATACATGGAAGCTGTCATTTCTAACACCATTGGCCACCTAGCGGCCATTTCAAACTGGATTCGTCTATTTTTAGAGTTAATTTCACGCAATCAATTTTGAACTCACCAACACACACACACACACAAACACACACTTTCTCACTTGTCAAATCCATTTGAATATTTCATTAGTCATTCCATTTTTGCCACTCATTCGCGCAGTTTGCATTTGTAGATATGACATTTATCAAATTTAAATAAAGAATAGTAATGATAAAAAAGTAACAAATTGCAATTAAACGCAAGAATAAATCACACAAATCCAAGAAGAAAAACCAACATGCTGTCACACTCTCATACACACACTTACAGAAATGTTTCGAAGATCGAAAAAAGTGACGTTTCTCATTCTGATACTTTTTCCAAAATTTCCAAGTCTTACAAAAAAAACCAAACCCCTTAAGAATGAAAATAAAAAAAGGAAACAATAAGCAAAAAAAAAAAAACAAAATCCCCTTTTAGCTCTAGAAAATATTACACTACTCGTGTTGCCACAAAGGAAAAGGAGAAAAAAGAAACTAAAAACCGATGGCAATTTTCCAAAAACTCTACTTGAGCGTAAGACCCTGTCAAAAATTGTGATTTTGTACATATTGAACTTAAAGTTAGGAACAAATCGGAGCATTTAATAAATTAATAAAAAGAAAACAAGTGAAAGGAAATGATGAAATCGAAAGAAAAAATCTCATTCGAAGTAGAAAACAGACCGAAAATGGCTATTATTTTGCGTACTGACATCGATATTTCACCAAAATCTTTCGGTTTGGGCACACTGTTGTTGATTGGCTTAGTTTTTGTACGATCCTCCAAATAAAAAAAGCAGATATACAGCCTTAAACTGATTTGTACTGTTCCTCGTGTGTGAAGCCAGAGCAAGCAAGATAAACTAGAAGTCGTTAGTTCCACAAAAAAAAGACAAGAGCAAATCATTTTTCGATAATAAAGTATAAACAGAAATAGAAACTACTAATCGATTAATCCGGCTATAGCAAAAGAGCGAGATAGTGAGCGAGACTCTCACTCTCACACACTCTTTTGTCTCAGAGAGAAATCCAATAGAACTAACCAAATCAGACGCAAGCAAATAGATACACACAACAACACATTCAACACAAAAAAAAACTCAGCTCACCCCAACAAACACTAGTCGAAACCAGAAAAACAAAAAAAAACATAGCGAGAGAGACAATTTTCAAGTTTAATAAATAGATAAATACTATTCAATTATCAGTTGACGAGCACGCAGTGAGTGCAAAGTGAACAGAGTAAACTAGAAAGAGAAAAGAAAAAAAAAACGCGAAAATGGTCGGAAAAGAAAAGCAAATACAAAACAAAAAATAGTAAATTTCAGTAAAAATCTAGACAAAACCAGCAAGCAAAAAAGGTCGCAAATACTCTTGAATCATTTCCACTGTTACATAATAAAACTAAAATAGCGAAAAAATGAGACAAAAAAACAAAAGAGAATACAACTTAGCGCTACCGAATACACACAAACACAAACAAACACACATTTTAGCTAAAAAGTTAGATTTTTTAAATAAAACCTTTGTTGACGCATTCTCTCACTCCCATACAGGAAGAACAAAAAGAAGAAGAAAAAACCCATTCACACGCAGAAGCAAACGGAAAACTCTCTCTCACTCTTCGAGAAAGGTTAGGAAATCGGATTAAAAAAAAAACAAACAAAAAGAATCAGCGCTGCTTAAGGGCCAGAACGAACCACGAATATTTTGTTTGCTATAGGTTTTTTTGTGTATAATAAATGAATATGAGCGAGGTTATTCAAAGTGAAGAAAAGTGAAAAAAGTGGGACAAACACACGTTGTATTTGACAAGAAAAAAAATGAGCAAAACTAGCCAAATTCTATTTAGAACTTAATTTTGACAAATTTTGTAATTACAAAACAGAAAAACTGATGAAAATATATTAAAAAACGAAAAATAAAAACTGTGAGAAAACTTCTTCAAATGAAAAAGGCGAGTACGTTTCGAATAATAAACATCGATGACCAATAAATGTGGAGTTTCTTCTTTTTCGGTTTTGTTTACAACCCTGTCTGATGACCGTCTGGATTGGGACCCAATAAAAATGTGACCGAAAAATGCGATCCTAATTAGAGTCAATCAAACTGTGGTGAGCTCGTGACTTGGGTGTCTGGGGAACGACAATTCAAGAGAGATAATGATTACAAGGTAAATGACACGAGTACGGGATTTGGGAGAGTAAATTGTAGATTTTGACAAACTGTATGTTGACAAATTGTCTAGTGACAACTTTTTGATTTTGAAGTGCTTAAATCATAATAAAATAACAAATATTTTAAAATTCATATAATCATTTCGAAATATAAAGTAATTCCAAATATTACTGGTTTGAAAACGACTTATTGATTTTATTTCTCTTAAATTTGTAACACACAGTCATTCCACTTATTCCCACATACCCACAAACACTCTTGTCAATAGGATGCAAAATACAACATTTCTTTCGATCCTCTAGGTTATTATTAGCGTTAGTGAATTTTCACGATTTCGCGGACAGCGTGAAATTCGTGAAATTTCACATCTGCCCTGTGAAGTTCAAGATTTGTTTTTGATTTCTATTTAAGAAACAGAAACATTAAAAAAGAATTGTTACAAAATTTAATAAAAAAAATAAAGCTAAACGCAAATTGAAGTCAAAATTAATAAATTTGAAACTATTCAGTTTTCCTGTCATTCTAGAGCGCCGAAACGGCCTACTTTTCCCAACCAAAACTAACAGAATGGAAAAATAATACCTTTCAATACCAATGCTGAAAAGTTCTACTTTTCAGCACTGAAATGGGTGGTAAAAAGTTGAACTTTTCAGTACATGTGTTGAAAGGTAACATTTTTCAATATTATTTTGTGTTTTGGACGCTGCATTTACTTAACACGTGGTTGATTGACTCGGTAAACCTCGTTGGATAAATGTACCAGTCGTGCTGAAAAAAATCTTCGTTTTGCAACTTGTTGCATAAACTACTTTTTTGGAACCAAAATAGGGGTTTTCCAACTCTCTAAAATTGTCCAGAAAATAAAGTATGCTGTAACTATTATTTTTCATTGAAAAAAGTTCAATATATTTTTCTTATTTAGCGTTTTCAATTAAATTTGTAACTTTAAAGCTTTTTTTTTAATTTGCGTTTTGGAACCAAAGATTGGAAATACCCATAGCACTGTAATGCAAACTTTTAACTTAAAATTTTTCTCATTAATAATAATTTTGAATATTAGTGAAATTTCCATGAACAGTTCAACAAAGAGTTTTTTCGCAATATTTTTTTTCCAAAAATTTATATTAGTTTTTAAGGTGAAACCGCTGATCATTTTCGAAGAAGATTGATCATCACTAAAAATATTCTGTATTAAATTCAATTTAATGAATTTCTGCATCAAAATGAATCAGCTTGTGCCGGTTGTTGCCTTCTTGAAGCCACTGAAGGATTTTTTGATCTAAAGCAAGTTTGTTTCAAAATTTATATAATTGTGTGGTACAATCATTGACGTCCTAGTTGGCAATCATTGATTAATGACGATTTCCATAACTTTACAAGGAATGTGATAATCGTTACTAAAAGGAATCAGCATTCTAAACAACTTGTTGAAGGAATTTTGTCAAAATATTGAAAGCGACGCAAAATTTATATCTTAAGATTTGAAGGAAAAATCATGACAATGATGGAAGTCTTCACGTAAATGTTCTAACTAAATCCGAGTAATAACGATTTGACTACCATTAGATTTTAAAGGCAGAAAGTTTGAATGAAAATTCTAAAAAATATAATTATCAAACTATTCTATAGTGCAGATAACAATTCATTGGTTTCAGCGGTTGTAGTAATTGCTCATGCAGTTGTGTTGTTCTAAATATATTAACCCTCTACAACTCAACCCCGCCTTTAGACGGGCTTCAATTTAAAAAATCACCAAAAATCCATTTTCAACCAATTTTTGATTTTTATAAAGCATTGGAAAGAAGAACTCTTGAAATTTTAGAAAATTTATGAGTTGGAAGTTTTATGTGACTTTGCCAATGTTTTGCCTTCCTCACCTCACTGAGGCAAGGCTATAAAATCACTCAAAAATTGAACTTTTTAAATAAGCCTCCCAGATATACCTTTACGTATACATATCGACTCAGAATCAAATTCTGAGCAAATGTCTGTGCGTGTGGATGGACGTAGAATTTTTTTTCTCACTCACTTTTCTCGGAACTGGCTCAACCGATTTTGTCCGGATCTATGTTTTTGGATTTGCCTTCAGGTTCTTTAAGTCTTTTTTTAAATTTCATCCGGCTTGGTGCAGTACTTTAAAAGATATGTTCGAAAAACTGTTTTGGTTGATACTAAAAAGGGTCATTATTTACATAATTTGAAAGCTCCGGCGGATAGCTGTCGGAACTTTACGCTCAGTGCACGCACACAAACACTGCAGTGCTTTCAAATGGTTCATTAAATTTATCATACCTAGATGGCAGCACTCAGATGTATAGTGTCTTTACTAAGTAAGCGTAAGCCAAAGCTTTCGTAGTGTGTGGTTGCAAGGCTTTTAGGAGGAAGGCAGCAACCACCTTCCGGTGGATTAAGTAACGTTTTTTTTTTAAATGACATTTTTTCATCGATCAACTTTGGCTGTGTTACCTTCCTCACTGAGGTAAGGCTAAAATCCTGCTCTAAAATTAACTTTTCACAGAAATCTCGTAGACCCACCTTCATGTATATCTATCGACTCAGAATCGAAAACTGAACAAATGTCTGTGTGTGTTTGTGTGTGTGTGTATGTGACCGAAATTCTCAATTAGTTTTCTCAGCACTGGCTGAACCGATTTTGGTAAAACCAGTTGCACTCGATTTGGTTTAAGCCTTAAGGTCCAATACGTAACTATTGATTTGTAAAAAGTTTCGATATGTAGTTTAAAAGTTATGTATAAAAATGTGTTTTTGTATTTATCCGGATGTCGGATAAGTGACCGGAAATCGATTCAAATATTATCATGTTATACATCGTTGGTTAGGTAATCGCAAGACCTTTCCAACGAGTCCAAAACATCAAAGATCTGGCAACCCTGTCTCGAGTTATGGCCACTTAAGTGATATTTGTGTACTTTTTTTAGCGGATTTAAAGAAAAACTAGATGAAATTTCTGTCCAAATCCATCGAATCACCAATAGTTGCTTAAGAGTGAGGAAAGCACCAACCACTTAGGTGGATTAAGTTTGTTTATTAAATTAACATTGCCTTTATTTTAATTAAAAAGAAGTAGGGGAAATTCTCGTATGTTTGGCAGGTCAAGCACTCGCTCCTAATTCCATCCAATTTGCTGATTTTCACTATTTAAACAACTAATTTTGCAAAACTTTTGATAGAAACATGCTTGCTCACTTCTTATTGAGCTATTTATCACTCGATTTCAGTTGAAAACGCTTTTAATTAGCTTTATTTGAATGTCAAAGTTCTGACCTGCCAACATTAGAGGCACGCTGGAATTAGATGCTGTTCCCCTATGCAGAAATATTTAAAGTTTCCCAGACTTTGCCTCTAAGCATTTTTTTCACAATTTAAATGATAATGGTGCCATTTTAAAGCAGAAATTATGAAAAACAAATCAAAAAATGAAAAAGTAACTGTACAAACATTAAAAAATTTGATAGGTAAAATGTAATGATAGGAGGAGGTAGAATATGCAAAATACTACCAAAAACACCAAATTAAAATACTTATAATGAAACAAGAAAAACATAAAACAAGTGATGTAAAGTTTTTCGTAGAACAAAAGTTGCTCAAAATGACCTTCTGAAAACGGGAAAAATATTTTGTTTTGAAAAAAAAAAAATATAAGCAGTGAAGGGTTGAAAAAACATTTTGAACTTGGGCCAATCTTGCACTTTATTACATCATTAAAGGTTTTTATGAATTTGGAAAGAAAAAAAAAACTATATTTCAACGAACTTTCTGAATATTATTTATTTACCTAATAATTTTGAATAATAAGGGAATTTGAAAAAAAAAAATTAAATTTCAAAAAAATAGTTTGATTAAAGATTAAGAGTTAAATTTAATGTTATGACATTTTTTTAAATAAATTGAAATTTTGTTAGATAGGTTGACTACACGGAGAAAAAAGAGTTCCCAAAATCGTGAACAAGCGTTTAGAAAATGGGAATCACGAACAAAGTGTTCAAATCCCATGGTACGTTTCTGGAAATCGTACCATGGGATTTGAATACTTTGTTCGTGGTTCTCATTTTCATGAACGCTTGTTCACGATTTTGGGAATTCTTTTTTCTCCGTGTAGACACTCAATTTGCACAACCTAATCTAGTTTAAAAATAATAATTCTGGTAAGGCGTCATCCAAAAAGAACGTCATGCTCTTCGGGGTTGGGGGTCTATTTAAGATTTTGGATTCTAACAAAAAATTCAAGTCATACAAATTTATTAATAAATAGGTGATAAAAAAACGTGTGTTTTTTAATGTAATATGTTTCTTTTTGTTTTAAAGAACAAAAAAATGAGTTTATTAAAAGTATTGATAAAGATTTTTCACGCATTTTTTAAAATCAAGATTAAAAAAACATAAATAGAAAAAAATAAAATAATAAAAAATTTAAAACAAAACATATTTTTCAAAATAATGCAAAGATTACAATACCTACCAATGCAGAGATTAATTTTATTTATTTATTTTTAATTTTTTGTTGTTGTTATAAAGTTTGTTTTTAATAATTTGCATAATTGCATTAAATATTTGCGATGATAAAGACCTGCAAAAAAAATGAGAAAAAATAGTTTTTTCTCATTATTTCTCATTAGCCTTAATGTTTAAACTGTCGACAAATGGCTTGATATTTCAGGTAAAAAAAAAAAAACTTATTAAATGTTCCAGTTGCTCGAATGTATATATTTTCACAAATGTGCATAACGATTCAACACAGTATTTTAACTTCGTATTCACAAAAACTACGATAGCTCGTAAAGTAAGTGAGTTTAAAAAATGTTATTATTGCAAAAATCGTGACGGAAATTAATTCAGCCACGAAACTCTTGTCCAAAAATCGACAAAATAGATTTTTTTTGATCGTGCTTTTTTTCAATTGTCTGTATAAATCGGGAATTGGCTTGAGTGTTTGTTATTTGAATCAAGATTTTTTTTTAAGTAAGGAAATCGTTTTTGCACTTTTTATTCAAATGTTTTTAAAATGCTAAAAAAATCTGACATTACGACAATAAGTGATGTAATTTTTCCTTTTTTGAATTGTGTTGGTATTAATTTTTAGAAAGATTTCTGGAATACACAACACACCTTTTACTTTTGCAAGTACAGAGAAACCTCTTTTTACGCGGTCTGTTTTAAATTTAATTTGAGAAAATAAAAGAAAACTAAAATTTTAGAGAACTTTTTTTTTTGAGTTGATAAGTTTATATATTTCAATTTTATTTTTCATTTCAGTCATTTCATAAATTACCATTTCAAATTTTTTGATTTTAAAACGTGAAAATAAAATTGGGGAATTCATCCCAAAGAACTCCCAAATGAAAATCCTCTCTATGTCTGGTGTTGAACTTCAAAAAAAAAAATGCTTCTAAAACAATCAATAATCCGCTCTTGACCGCCGACAAACAAATCCGCTGACATTATTCGACCGTTCCGCCTGTCTCGCTTGACCAATAAAACATAAGGGAAAACCCCCTCACCAGCTCTGTGGTCACTTCCTATCCTTGAACTTTTCCGCCAAAGCCAAATCATGCCACGCCAACATTCGGAGAGTGAATTACTACTCTTTGGGGGAAACCTTGGCCATTGCTTTGAGGGGAAAATCGTATATGCAAAACATTGCCCTCGAATTATGCACGACAATAAAGAACAAACGTTTTCCTTTTTTAGCTCGCGACATTTATTGGTTATGCGAAAAAACTTTGCCCAAATGGTGTCGTAACTTTGGTGACATTTGGGGTTTTCCAGGTTCATAAATGTCACAGAACTTTTGAATTACCTAGCTGGATGATTTCTTTACGATTATTTGTCATAGTTGGTTAGTTATTTATGTATGTCAAATTTTACTTCAAATCTGTTCCCCCCAAAAAAGAATCTCAGAGGGGGCACCCGGGTTTGAACCGGGGACCTCTCGATCTGCAGTCGAATGCTCTACCACTGAGCTATACCCCCCTGGTTGAATACAATTTAGAACACATCGCAGCAAACGCTTCGCGGGTTATTTTTAACCACCGTGGCAAGAATGAAATCAAAACATCGCTCTTTGCTGCAGTTGTTGCTTTGATTCGCGATGCGTTGTCTTTTGATGATGTCATCCGGCTGAGCTGTAGAGTTGGCGGCAAGTTGGAGGCGTCCAGGCTTAGGTTAATCGCTGGTATTTGCGGAATTTGATTGAGTGTGAATTAATTGAGCAACTAAACGGTTCATAGTTTGCTAAACGATTTCATTGGGGTGATTTGTTAATTTATGAACACATTAAATTTTATTGTTTTACTTTGAATTCAAAAAAAAATTACAAATGAAAAATATTTCAATCAACTTGTTTAGTAATTCACAAATTACCCTCTAGATTTCCAAGAACCACGTGCCGTTGGTAAGAGGTCAACAGTCACTGTCTAGTGTGTACTGGTTCGCTGGCCACTACGGCCCGGTTACTTACAAATTCTATGAATGAAAAAGAAGGTCGACTTTCTTAAATGTCAAAGAGCCGGCCGGTAAACTACAATTCCAGGTAGGGCTAGTATCGATTGACAAGCAAACATTGATTGGCCCATTGTGGGCATGTTGAGGAAGGCAGACGGATTTTTCTAGAAGGCGTTACATGTTAGAGAAAAATAAAGGTAAATGCATCTATTGTTGGAAGAACTAAGATATTTAAAATCGTGTTTTTCAGGTTTCATGAATTTCAAATGTTTATATATGTTTAAACTGACTCTGTTTGATTTTTTTACGTCCATTTTGAAGTTGAATGTGTTTATTTTTTCCGCTGTCATATTTTTGGAATTTATTTTTTTTTTAAAACGTTCGATTACAATTTTTAAACCGGAGTTCCTGTACAAATATAATGGTGGTAGCGGTTGAGGTAGTGTCAGTGGAATATCAAAATCCAGAATTCAACTTCTTGTGGCTTGATGCTCTTCATGGGGGTGACGATTACACGAATAAGAAGGCAGGATAAGCAACAGCTGGAGCACTTCTTTACTGTAGTCCTGTTCAAGTCCAGAAGTCTTAGAAGAATTACGATTCAAGTATCATTTGATGATAAGTCCAAACCCTGCTGGAGCTGTTGAATCTTGACTTGGTGAGATCTATCCATTTTATCTATCATTATTTGAAAGATGATTTTATTCCCTTATTTTATATAATATTCTATTGATCAAATAATATATCCATATTATCCCATTTCCACCTTCCCTTAATCCTATCCACATTTCCTCCCCCACCCCTCCCCCCCTGCCCCTAAATATTATTATCTACCAAATTTACACTTAAACACCACACCACAACTGTTTCGGAGCGTTTGGTACGGTATGTCCACGCATCCTTCCTCCCCTGATGATTCTATGAAATGTGATCCGTTCACAGAATCTGTCTCTGCGGTTAATGCAACGCAGTAGGCCTGGCCGCTTTAATTTTTGCTATACATTTTCGGGGTAACTCGGATGTACTGTAATCATTAATATTGACAAGAAAGGACTTGAGGCGTAATCTTACTACAAGTTCTTCCAGGATGCTTTCTTCGGACTGGCTGCGCTTGTGTTCGATTAGATTAGATTAGATTAGATTACGTCCATTTTGAAGTTGAGTGTGTTTATTCAAAATATTGACCAAAAACCCATAGAAGTGTTCGAAAAGATGTTTTTTGAATAACTTATTTACTCTGTCTCATCGAAATTAATTGTGTCCAAAAGAGGTTGTATAACTGTGCTACTTGCTTCACAAGTGCTTTTCAGAACATCTTCTTTTAATATTTAATGCTTCAATCATAACTTTTCTCGGGTATTATTTCGGCATACTTTTTTTTCTCCAAAAATCTGGAAAGTTCTTTAAACCGTGGTTACGTTTGAAATATTTAGTTGTCGATTTTTTAACAGCTATATTACAATGTTGTTTTCTGTACAGCTTAAAGCACATTAAAATCTTTATGCTGGATGTTAATTGGCAATCAAGCATTGAATTGTTTACTAGGGTGGCTCGACATGATCGATTTTACCGAACAGGCATTTTCCGGACCCATTTGGGCCCCCAAACAACCCCCCAAAATTTGGAAGCGATTGGATTTGACCCGGCTTTCCGCAAAGCGATTCAAATTTGTATGGGAAAACCATCTTTTTTACATTTTGATTTTTATAATTTTAATTTTTCACTCAATTTAAAATCTAACACCGTAAAAGTATAGTCCTGAATGTCCTCTAAAACTTTCCCGAAGAAAGTATGGTCCTATCTTGCATCTGGAAAATGATACAGAGTTTTTAAAAGAGGCATTTCAGAATAAGTGCTGAAAATTATATTTCTTGCCAACACTGCCAGTACTTCGGTGGATATTTCGAAATTTTATTTTTTTAACGTAATAAGGAAGCAACCTAGCAAAATGGTGTCTTAGGAAAAGTTGTTGTATATGAATGTGGCTTTTATTTAAAATTGTTGACATGCAGGGTGACACACCTACAGGGTGTCAATCAAGCCCTAACTTCTACTGTTGACCTTTTAAAGCGTTGGTGTCTTAGGAAAAGTTGTTAAGCTACTTATTCCAAGAAATTTTGACAAGGTTGGAAGACAGGGTGGCACATCTACAGGGTGTCAACCCATTTCTAGCTTCTATTTAAGACCTTTTTGATCACTGTAAATGGTACAAGTCACAAATTAGGCCTGTCTCGCAAAGGGAGGCTTGGAACGGTAACTTCAACTCAATGGTTCTCGGGCATAACTCAACCAATCAAGATGATTCTTCTTTCCAGTGATTTGTTAGGATGTCTAGATAATTCTAGAACTTTGCAGAACTTAATATGATCAAATCTGTAATTTTTGTGATCAAAAACATCGTTCCAACTTGTTTTTTAACGTGTAAAAAAATCGCCAAAAAATCCGCGGCAGTGGTTTTAAAAAAGGTGGAACGATGTTTTCGGTCGCAGAAATTACAGATTTGTTGAAATCAAGTTCTGCAAAATTTTAGGATCATCTGGACATTCTTACAAATAACTGGAAACAAGAAGTGTTCAAAAATGAGAAACTTGGCCGAAGAAACCAAATCAATAAAAACAAATCTTGAAAAATTACAGATTTTTTTAATATTTACGTACCATTTCTGTATAAACAGCTGCAAAAATTGTATGGGTGAACCAATAACACAGAAGGCCTCCTCCAAAATGGTCAAAATCGGCCGATTTTGTAGCGATTGCTCCAATGTCCTGAACAGTTTTACAGAATAAATTCCATTATTCAGCTTCCTTTCATTTTATGGAGCAATTTACAGAAAAAAAAACAAGTCCCCTTTTCCCCAGGAAATTTCATGTGAAAAACTGACTTTTTTACGAATTTTTGTTCAGCCTCCTTTTGCGTGGCAGGCCTAATTTGCGACTTGTACCCTTTTGCAGTGATCAAAAATGTCTTAAATAGAAGCTAGAAATGGGTTGACACCCTGTAGATGTGCCACCCTGTCTTCCAACCTTGTCAAAATTTCTTGGAATAAGTAGCTTAACAACTTTTCCTAAGACACCAACGCTTTAAAAGGTCAACAGTAGAAGTTAGGGCTTGATTGACACCCTGTAGGTGTGTCACCCTGCATGTCAACAATTTTAAATAAAAGCCACATTCATATACAACAACTTTTCCTAAGACACCATTTTGCTAGGTTGCTTCCTTATTACGTTAAAAAATAAAATTTCGAAATATCCACCGAAGTACTGGCAGTGTTGGCAAGAAATATAATTTTCAGCACTTATTCTGAAATGCCTCTTTTAAAAACTCTGTATCATTTTCCAGAAGCAAGATAGGACCATACTTTCTTCGGGAATGTTTTAGAGGACATTCAGGAGTCCTGAATCAGGACTATACCGTAAACTGGGGTGACTTTGATAGCCCGGGGTGACATTGATAGAAATTTGATTTGGCCACTATTTTTGATACATCCAATGTAACAGTCACATTTTTGCATATATGTTCGATAATAAGCTTTCCCTTAATGCTTACCTACTCAAAATTCTCAAAAATGTTTGAATATTAATTTGACGGGCATTTGAAAAACCTATCAAAGTCACCCCGGGCTATCAAATTCACCCCAGTTTACGGTACTTCTACGGTGTTAGTTTTTAAATTGAGTGAAAAATGAAAATTATAAAAATCAAAATGTAAAATAAAGGGGTTTCCCATACATATTTCCATACAAATTTGAATCGCTTTGCGGGAAGCCGGGTCAAATCCGATCGCTCCCAAATTTTGGGGGCCCAAATGGGACCGGAAAATGCCTGTTCTGATTAAATCAGTCCATTTTCAAATTTTCCCATACAACTTCAAGCCACCCTATTGTTTATTCGTATCGACACGATCACTATCGAGTTATTTACTGAGAAATATGTTTTGTGTATTTAGCATAAAACAAGAACCTAATTTGTGTACTTAGTTTTTGTTAAGACATTTTTTAATATGAGGATATGCTGTAAGTGAAAAATACAGTTTTTTGAACTTTTTTGGCAAAATACGTACTAAACTTCATTGGATTTTAAATTGCAAAACAATTTTTTACGATGGTTTTGTTAGGCTGGTACAAATATTTTTAAAAGTTTTTGTCACCCCCCCCCCCCCCCCTTCAAAATTGGCCCGAAAAATCAGGGGGCAAAAAAAATATTTTTACAATAAACTTCAAAATTTCAATGAAAATTCAAGTGCAACCAGCTGAAATGAAATTAAAATACATTATTCTGCGTTTAAAATCATTTTTAGCATGTTTTTCGATGCAAAATAATTTTTTTCGATACAATTTTTGTTTTTGTCAGAATTTAGATTTTTTGAAAACTAATGATTGCAAAACAACTGAACTAGTGTAAAATGCATTTTAAAACACTTTTTTCATTTAAATGTGAAGACTATGGCTTGTTATTTAAATTTTTATATTTTTATATGTTTTGCCCCCCCCCCCTTTACCTCTGCCAGGGCCGAGGGACAAAAACTTTTTTAAATATTTGCATCGGCCTTATGAGAATTAAATCATCCATCAAAATTAATTTAAATTTTTGCCATATTAATAGTAATTTATGATTAGGATTTATAAATGGGTCATTCCAGGTCAACTGAGTACTCTTTTGGACTCAACCTTCACAAATTTGGACCAAATTTGGAGGGTTAAAATTTTATTTTTATTAAATTCCTTGGACAATTTTCTATAAAATGCAACCTGTAAAAAGTTTTTTGCTCAAATAGTTGCAAAGTTATGGATAAACAAAAAAAAATTTTTTAGAAAATCGACAAAAAAGTGGGCGGTGCCAAAAATAAAGGGATGGTCCAAACAGCTCCACACTTGGAATTTCTAATAGCTATCAAAAGTTAAACGTCTCCTCTAAGTTTGGTCCAAATTGGTGAAGGTCGAGCCCGAAAGTGTACTCAGTTGACCTGGAATGACCCATTTTGGAAAAATGTATTCTGAGATACGATAAACCTATTGCAATTATTTTTCCAAATTTATTTCAAGTTAAACTGTACATTTATAATGCTGAAATTTTTGATTCATACCTTTTAAAAATTTAGGAAAAAGTCAAAAAAAAAATTCAATTTTTCCCGACAAAGTGAATTGCAAGTTATATTCAGAAATCCATTACTTTTTTCATAAAACACTAAATTCCTTAAAATCACATTTATGGCTCAAAGTTGCCTCTCTGAAAAAAAAAGATATTGAAAAATAAATAAATATTTTGCTAACAAGTATTTTGGAAGGGATACAGTTTTTTCCAAATCAAAAATATAAAATAAAAAAAAAAAAACTTAATTTAGGACGATTTATTAAAGATTTGATTTGCTTTCGATTTGATTGGAATAATCAAAAAACTTTAATAAATATCTATATTTTGAGTCTACTTTAAATTCGTTTAAATTTTTTTTAACAATTTTAATTAATGAAAATTAATATTAACTTTATAATTATTTTTTTAATAATATCCATAAAATATAAAATAAACATTTTTTTTAATTTATTAGGCAATCAAACATACAAATTTTACTAAAACTGGGTCGTAGAATTCAAATTTAATGTTAAAAACACGAAAAAAAAGTAAAACCTTTTTTTTGTTCGTGATTCGGCTATTCGAAGTCCCATTGTTACTTAGATTTCTTTACCGAATTCGGTAGTTGAAAAATCGGTATCCATCTGTCAAAATGAACAAAGTTTATCGAAAATCGGTAAAACGATAATGAACTTTGTTACCGATTTTCGGTAAAATTTAACCAAATTCGGCAGTTTTCAGTTTACCCAAATGATCGGCAGTTGAAAATTCGATAAAATTTCGTGATTGGGTAAACTACGCTTAAGTGATTACATTTTTTTATCTATGGTGGCGGCCAAAATGGCATTGTTGAAATATTGAAAAATGCAAAAATGAAATTGAGAATTTGATGCTAAAAACAAAAAAAAAAATCCAAATCAATATTTTTCTGTCGAATAATCGAACTTCGGATATTCGAGGCTTTGGGTAATCGAGTGTGGACTGTATAAGAGAATATCTTCCATAGGCAAAATACAATCCTGTTTCCGCCCGGGATCGAACCGGGGGCCTTCCGCGTGTTAGGCGGATGTGATAACCACTACACCACGGAAACACATGAAGATTGTTCATCGATCGAATCAAGAAGATTTTTAATAGTACACTTAAAAATAATTATACTCATCACATATCACATACTAATTAGACCCGCCTTCAATAAAACTATGTTAATTAACTGCTGTTCAATTAAAACAAGGTGCCGCCAGTCGTGTCTGCCAGTTTGGTGCCACCAGTTAATTATTACTCGTTGTGTAACTCGGAGAACATTTCACCTCAGGCATTGACGTGACTTTGCGAAAAGCAAAAAAGAAGCTGAATCGTTTCACCTGAATTTCCCTGCGGCATTAGCCCTTTCCATCCCTCACTCAACTCAGAAGCAAAAAAACAACAACTCATTCAGCACCCTTCACCCTGTGCACGACATTAGCATGACTTGTTTCTTAGTAGATGTCGTCTCCCAGGTTTTTGCCCCCTTTTTGCAGTAAATATCGCTCACCCCACTTTTGTCACCCCCGATCGACCAACACTGGCGATGCTCATTAGAGAGTGAACGTGAGAGTGGCTTTTCGCGCGACCACGTGAACGCGTTCATCCGTGCAAAATTCCCGTGCACGAACGCGCGCGCGAAAACGGCTAAATTGGCATGCTCTCGCGAATTTTGCCTTTGAGCGCTGCTCTTTTCGCCGCCGCTCTGGATGAATACACTCGGCGGGTTTTGTACTGACGAGAGAGGAGTAAGTTTTTGTTTTGTTTTGGAATTGTAGTACATAATATACAATGTAGCAGGTTGAAGTGGAAATTGTAGTTTCCGGCGAGTTGCTACTAATGAGGACAGTGTTGCCAAATGAAGATTGAAAGACATCGCGCTACTTTTATATTGTTTTTAATGATAAAAATGCAATTTAGCATTGGCAAGGGAACTATACCCTTTCTCAGCCTGTTTTTATTATCGGCCTATCAGCAGTTTGATCGTGAATTACAGCTTTCATAAAGGGTTTTTAATTGTTCCAAAGTTATAAATAGCTCGAATAAAAGTGAGCAAGCAACTCTCCATTGTTGAAACATCTGAAAATGTTGATTTAATAGCGGAAAACGGAAAAGTGATGAGAATTGGTCGAAAGGCTTAGAGTGATTTAAATGGGTATATTTCCCCTATCTGCAACAAAGTTTTGTGCTATAATTATTAGGAATTCAAAAATGGTACAAGGATAAACCTCAACTTTTATCTCAAACAGTTGAATCCTCAAAATACTTTCGAAAGAAATATGATAAAAATTATATAATATAGAGCTAGCAATTCCGCGTAATCCGTGAACTCCATAGTAACAGTTCAATAGGACGAATCTGCGTTTGTAAACAAGCAGTCTATCCCCTCTTACTTGACGTGAACTGTCACTTGGGCAAAAGGGATAGACTGCTTGTTTACAAACTTTGCTCTTTATCGTAAACATCAATAAATTCTGCAGAACGCCAATAAATTCGAAATACAGTCCAGACTCGATTATCCGAAGGTCTTGGACAAATTTCACTTCAGATAATCGAATCAAGAAAAAAAAAGTTTTTCTTTGTCCTATTTTTGAATTTCGAGCTTAAGTATGGTCTTTAAACTACTCTAAAATGTTCAAGAATTTTGAAATCCAAGATGGCGGCCAAAATAGCGGTGCTGAAACATTGAAAAAAAATAATACATTTTTGAATTTAAAAGGCAATCAAGTATTTTAATTTGATTGAAATGGGGTCACAGAACACAAATTTGGTGAGAAAAAAAAAGAAAAAATGCCCATGATTTGATTATCCGAAGTTCCATACAAACCTTCGGATAATCGAGTGTGGACTGTAATCTATTGTAAAATTGCTCCTAAGTGTATTACAACTATGATTTTGAATTCAAACACTCCACAAGATTTTTATTTGGCGTTTGCGTATCAGTGGTAAGAAATGCATGGCCAATTTTGAACTCATTTCTGAAAACGATGAACGGATTTCATTAAACGTGAGAGGAATTAGATAAAAAAAAAAACATTTTGAGTATGAATAAACTATATTATTCAACTTGGATTAAAATACAATTTGATAAGTTGATCAAATGTTTTATCAAATGTTTTCGAATTATCAAAATTAAATGTTAAAATACTGACATAATAAATGGAGTTTACCTAAGTTCTGGAGTTTTTTTTGAAAAGGTCCTATAAGGCTGGTACAAATATTTTTAAAAGTTTTTGTCACCCCCCCTTCAAAATTGGCCCAAAAAATCAGGGGGCAAAAAAATATTTTAACAATAAACTTCAAAATTTCAATGAAAATTCAAGTGCAACCAGCTGAAATCAAATTAAAATACATTCTTCTGCGTTTAAAATCATTTTTAGCATGCTTGGGTTTATTAAAAAATCTTAAGATTTTTTGAAAATTTTCGATGCAAAATCTTTTTTTTCGATACAATTTTTGTTTTTGTCAGATCTTAGATTTTTTGAAAACTAATGATTGCAAAACAACTGAACTAGTGTAAAATGCATTTTAAAACTCTTTTTTCATTTAAATGTGAAGATTATGGCTTGTTATTTAAATTTTTATATTTTTTTATTTTTTTGCGACCCCCCCCCCCTTGACCTCGGCCAGGGCCGAGGGACAAAGACTTTTTAAAATATTTGCATCGGCCTAAACCAAATTTTAATTTTTTGCTTTTTGGGTGTTTTTGAATACCCCTGACTCAAGGCGGTTCGAAAACGAAACGAAACTATTGGCACTACGCCCCCCGGGGCATGGCCTTCCTCTAACGTGGGATTTCTGCTCCAGCGCCTCTGACGAGACAGGAGAAACCGGGACCGACGTTTTACTTCACCATCCGATAGAAGCTCAGTGGATAAGGTGGGGATCGAACCCGCGTCTCAAGGCGGTTCTAAAAACACCCAAAAAGCAAAAATTAAATATTTGGTTTATAGGACCTTCTCAAAAAAAAAAAAAAAAAACTCCAGAGTTGCACTGTTAATTTGATTTTGGTAAACCGCGGTAAAATTTCTTGAAATATTTCGTTGGCGTCGAACTGTCAAAAATTGATCGCGTTGGATTGCGGTTCTATACTTTTCTGCCACAGTTTTTTTGTGATCAAAGTGGTAAATGCTTTGGTGGATTTTTGACAGTTCGAAATATTTAAGGAACATTAACCACGGTTAACCAAAATCAACAATGCAACTCAAAACTTTTTGAAATACTCAAAATCCTCGGAAAACATAAAAAAAATGTATTCAGCTTATTTAATTGATTTTTACTATTGGTGGATCTGTGTTTTATAATGAGCTCTGTTTTGAGATTGTTAATCAAATTAAATTTCTAAAATATAAATGAAATAAAAAAACCATAATTTCAGTACCTTAACTTTGACAATGCAACTCTAAAAATTGTTGACTTTTTAAGAGCGAGTCCACGAGCAAAGCATACCCATCTCGCATCGACCTCACCAATCTGCCTGAAATTTTCAGGGGTTGTTTGTACATATAAAACTAGCATCTGGCCAAAATATGAGCACTCTAGGTCAACGGGAAGGGGGCAAATCAGGACACAAAGTTTAAAGGTTCAAAAACGTCAAAAATCGTAAAAAGGCTGTAACTTGGACAAAATTCAATTTATTTTCAAAATTCAAAATGCATCTGAAAGGGCTTGAAAAATGCAACAAAATGCAGGGTAGAGCATTCCAATTGGTTGAATCTAAAGGGAGTTATTGACATTTTAGCGAAAAAATAGCACAATTTTCAAACTCAAATAAAAAAGTGTTCCATCCAGATATCAACTCGGTTCGACCTGCAGCTTGTAGGGGACATCTGGGACTACCATCTGAGACTGAAAACGCTTTGGGTAAGGCAGTTTAAAATATTAAATAGACACTTTTACTTTTAGTGAATTTTTTGGTTGTAAATTTTTGCTAGGGGGACCCCTTAGATCTTATTTTATGATGATAATTTTATTATATTCGTGTTCCTGAGACAATTTCACAATAGAAACATGCATAAAAATGTTTATTTTTATCCATTTTAACCATTTAAAAAATGAAAGTTAAAAAAAATCTTCGATTCACATTTATTGAAATTCAAGTTCGTTTCCAAGGATACTAGATGACATCAGAAAAAAGCAGAATCTCAATTTTTTAACTTTCATTTTTTAAAGGGGGTAAAATGGATGAAAATAAACATATTTATGCATGTTTCTATTGTGAAATTGTCTCAGGAACACGAATATCATAAAATTATCATCAGAAAATGGGATCTAAGGGGTTCCCCGAGCAAAAATTTACAGCCAAAAAATTCACTAAAAGTAAAAGTATCTATTTGATGTGTTAAACTGCCTTACCCAAAGCGTTCTCAGTCTCAGATGGTAGTCCCAGATGTCCCCTACAAGCTGCAGGTCGAACCGAGTTGATATCTGGATGGAACACTTTTTTATTTGAGTTTGAAAATTGTGCTATTTTTTCACTAAAATGTCAATAACTCCCTTTAGATTCAACCAATTGGAATGCTCTACCCTGCATTTTGTTGCATTTTTCATGCCCTTTCAGATGCATTTTGAATTTTGAAATTTAATTGAATTTTGCCCAAGTTACAGCCTTTTTATGATTTTTAACGTTTTTGAACCTTCAAACTTTGTGTCCCGATTTGCCCCACTTCTCGGTGACCTAGAGTGCTCATATTTTGGCCAGATGCTAGTTTTATATGTACAAACAACCCCTGAAAATTTCAGGCAGATTGGTGATGTCCAAACGACGTCCCATACAAAGTGGTATGCTCTGTTCGTGGACTCGCTCTTAAGTCTTCCAAAACATATGAAAAAAGTGTGGAAAATTTAAAAAAAATATTTTGTGAAATCAACTTTATATGGTAAAATGGATTTATGGATGGCACCTATAAAAAAATTTTCCACATCGTGAAATGTGAATTATTAAAAAAAACTGTGATTGTCAGCTACAAATGTACAAAAAAAAACTTTAAATAATTTCCAATGAGTTTTACTGCATTTACTTAAAACTGAAATGCAATTATTTGGTGTTTGAACAATTGATTTTTTAAGAAACAAGTTTGCATGGTTGCCATAAGCAAATTTTTTTTATTAATTAACAATATTTTTAAAATTATAAAATTATGTCTTAAATTTTTTTCAAAAATATAGTTGCACATATATGTCATTTTTTAATCGAGAGATGCAAACTTTAAAAATTAACAATAAATATCGAACAGTTTTTCCTAGTTCTTCATGGTATAAACTTTTTTTGAAACTTTCTTCACAATGATGCCTACCCAATTTTTCTGTGTTGTCTCACTATTATTTTCTCAAAGCACATACATTAAAAAAACATCCAGGCTTGAAAAGGTTATTGCTGCTACTTTAATGGATGTTTCATTTTTTTTTCTAAAATGAAAATAGATTCTAACAGAACTTAATTGAAGAAATAAAATTTATGCGATATTTTAAAAAGAAAGACATAAAATGTAACCAGGATTGGCTGATGCAAAATATTATAACCGAGATACCTCATCGGAGATTCAGACGCAGAGAGTTGTGTTTTACCGGCCTGGAAATACGATGTCTAGAGGGTGACGAGCGGGAATTCCCGGAAAAGGACCATTTTTGGATCTCTTGATTCCCGGGAAATTTAGTCGAGATCCAGGGAAATTTTCAACTTATAAATATCGAAGCAAAGTTATAAAAACTAATTAGAAAAACATTTGATATATTCAAAATTGTTATCAACATTGAATGTTCAAGGTTCGATGTTCAAATTCGAATAAACCAATGCTTCTTTAAACTTCTTATTCAGAAACTGTAAATTTTAACTTGTCAAAAAATCCAAAAGCTATAATTGAGAGAAGCCAAAAAAATTTGGACCCCAAAATTTACCTTAAAAATATTTAGAAGTTTAATAAAATGTTTAATTTTCAAAAACAAAAATTCTTTCTAAGAGTTAAATTTAATTCCGATATCTTCTCTCGAGCAAAGCAATCCTCATAATCTAGTTTTTTTTTGTGAAAATATGGATTTTTCTGATAACTGTAAATATTTCTGCAATGAATATTTACAGTTGACCTTAAACATTACAAAAAAGAAACAGTTTTATTTGTTGTTTTGAGTCGCGGTTGGCCTGGCCGTTTTAACGTTTGTGATGATTCAGTGCAGTCTAATGCAATGGCACTGTGAATGCTAACACAGTTGATGGCCTATCTACAATCACTTAGCTTAGAACATCTAAGTAAAGTAGTTACTTAGGAAAGTCTGCAACTTACGTTCGTCATCCACAATCAACTTAGAAAACTTGCTGGGCTGATATACGTTGCTATGCAGTTGTTTGTTATGGAAACGTCAACTTACCGTAGATTTTGAAATTTTCCAAACCAAACGTCAGTTTCAAATTTGATTACTTTTCCATTGTAGAAACTCAGATTCATTTCCATTGATTCAAATTCCTAAGCTAAGTGAAATTTTCTAAGCTAAGTGATTGTAGATAGGCCATGACTCTCTGGTTGTCAATATCCAAGGGACCTTCGAGGAAGAGAATCATCAGTTTACAGAACGATGCAAAATGAAGACTCGATTGAAAATATTGTTTTCTTGATACCCAGCTATGGGAGAGAATCATGGCAACGTCCAGCAAACAAAAACAAACTAATGTCAAACACCCTTCGAAGCTTCGTTTCGCAAAGTAAAATGTCTATGAAGAGATTTTTAAAGCAAACAGAATCCAAGGGACCGGTGAGGAAGAGATCCTTCAAGCAAGAGAAAATATCGAGGAATGAAGAGAATTGAAGTATGCAGATTGAAGGGACTGAAGAATGCATCGAAAGATGGAGCAATATTGATATCGAGAAGATCGACAGCCAGAGAGTCGACTGTAATGACAAGAAGATGCTAGCATGCTAGGCATTAATCAACCAGGATGCCCTCGAAAGACTGGCTGCAATAGGGTTAGATTATATTAGATTTAGAATTCAGATTAGAAGTCAATTCTTACCTTTAAACCCCTTTTTTGAGTTTGTAAATCCCTTTTGGCTGTCAAAAGATACTCCAATTAAAACAAAATTAATATCATAAGTCTAAGATTTTTGAAAAACGCAGTTTAAACCGATAGAATGTTTTTATCAACACAGATTAAAGCCGGTAAAACACATCTTTCAACGTATAAATCTCCGATAGGGTATCTTAGCGTACAGTGCCATCCTGTTTTGGCAACGCGACTTTTTCACATATTTCCTGCCGTCAACAATGTCTGATGAATGAGATTGACTTAATTTTTCTTTTTAATTTGTTGATCTTTAACACAATAGTGAACAATTTAAAAATTTACTTTGATGTTTAGCAAACAGAAATATTTGAAAATTTCGTGTTGCCAAATAAGGGTATAACATTTCAATCCAGCCACGACCTAAATTTTATAAAAATATTTGATTTGATTATTTTTTTTTATTTTTGATTTTATTTGGAATAGTATTTTGCATAAATTCAAAAAAGTTTTTATCCATTAATAATTCCAAAAAAATGACATCACTGCCACTTTACCGCATTCTTCACGGCAATCGTGACACTAAACTCTCAAAGGGGGTGGGTGTTCATTCTCCACACATCTTGCGCTCACCAATCCATAATTCACCCACAACGTGTTATATCCAAGCTCCCCTTTCATTCCCTTCCTCCAATCCCACCAAATGAACACGTAAACTCGCTCTCTCTCTCGCGCGAGAAGCGACCAAAACACGGCGAAATTACTTATCATTGCGCTACTCTTCCTTCCTTCTCCAACCTTACCGCGCGACCAACCTGCTGCGCCACAACAATAACAATAACAAGCAAGAAGACATGTGCTAGTCGGCGTATCATTCCGCGGGCCGCTTGTGTGTTGGTGGTGTATCCGAATGTGGTGGAAGCTTCCACCTTAGCACAGTTCCACCGCGCACAGTTGACGACCGAAGCCAGAGCAGAACGGCTGCCAGTCGGGGACAGGTGTTTGGCTGTGCGAATTTCACGCTGGAAGAAGAGACGGCTTCAAAATCAAAAAAAGAGAGTTTAGAAGAATATTCGAAAGAAGAAAGGAAAAGGTTCAAAGGAGGAAGCAAACGGAAATAAAAGGAAACTTGTGAAGGACGTTAGTTTAGAAGGAAGAAAGGGTTTTTTAGTGTTAGGAGAGACTTCCTTGTCATCGTAGAACAACGGAATTTTTAACGGTGTTCGTGACAGAAAGTGATTAATTAGACGGTAACATAAAGGATTGGAACAATGCGGATTAATCTGAAGTAAAAGGAAGCAAGTGGCAACAAGGAAGAAGCACCATGCGGCTCCACTGCGAAGAGAACTAAACGACGAGAGATTTGGTGGACACTCTAAGTCGGTTGATTGGAACGATCAATTTGCATCTGAGCTGCTGTTTTGTGTTGCTGGTCTGAACTCTTGGGGTGTGCGCTCATGAATATGATAATCGCGATCTGGTTTGGCCAAATAAGGCACCCATGGAGATGCGCAAACGATGAGTCTGGGTTTTGGTGTTTTTTAAGGGGGTGTGAAGAATGATGATGATGTTTGGAATTTAGGTTTATCTGTGCTATTGTGAGGATTTATGGCAAACTGGTTCATTTTGAATGTTTTGAATTGGATCAACTCTTTAAACCAGTTTTCAGAGATTTGGGGTTTGGCTGATATACAGTCCAGACACGATTATACGAAGCCACCAATTATACCAATCGAATTATACCAATCGAATCAAGAACAAATAACAATTTAATGTTTCTTTTTATTATCTTATTTTAAACTCGCCTTTAAATGCATTTTCTCAATATTTCATCACCGCCATTTTTGATCATCCAAATATTCGATTATCTCACATTTTAGTCAATTTTGAATAATTGATATTTTATCACCCCGATTTTGGCCGCCATCTTGGATTTAAAAATGATAAATCACTTCAAAGTCATACTTAAAAGTTCGACAATCTAAAATAAGAAACAAAAATCGATTTTTGTTCGCGATTCGATTACCTCAAAATTCTATTGTTCGAAGCTAAATTTGTCCGAGGCCTTCGGATATCTAGTCAGAAATGTATTATGAAAAAATATTTTTTCACTAAATTCAGTATAAATTCCATAATTATTACCTTGTTAGCAATTCTCTACGATTTTGCAAAACAACTTTAAATTTATTTTAAATATCCAAATAAAAATTTATGCATCACTGATTTCATACAATTTTGGGAGCCGTCGATGCTTTTTAGAATGGATTTTCTCATCGATTTGGTTTCTTGAGCACAGTTTAGGTTATGATTAGAACTTTTAAGAAATTGATTTGCACACGGAGAAAAAAAATGCTTTTTTACTTAAAAATTTTATTATTTAATCTCGATTTTTTCTTATATTTATATGATTAAGTGGACCAAAAGTGCCTTTGGCATGACTGAAATTTTTATTTAACCCATATTGTGATTTTTAGTTTTGAAAAAAAAACAGTCAAATTTGCTTCAAAAATCTTCAAAAATCTTCAAAAACTTGATTAGCAATCGAACAGAAAATTTTTATAAGGTTCAACCCTGGGTGCTGAATAGTGGTTCGCAAAACGGCCTCAATTTTGAATTTTAAAAACCAATTTACTGTTCGATAGAAGTAGAGAGTATTGTTATCGATCATTTAAAAAAAAGTTTTTTTGTTCAAGAATGATTTTTTGTTGGCTTTCGAGGTACTGAAATTGAAGTTAAGAAATCTTTACAAAGTTGAAGGCGAGATCGTCATTTTTTTTCAATTGTGAATTGAAATTGTTTATGGAGTCGATGCGGTTATATCCATCCAGAAGCTGTCTTAATCTTGATTTGATTCAAACACACACACACACACACACACACACACACACACACACACACACACACACACACACACACACACACACACACACACACACACACACACACACACACATACACACACACACACACATACACACACAATTTTCCAGCAAAAAATATCAAAAACTAACCAAAATGAAACACAAACAACTAAACATAAAACAGCTCATTTATCAGTAAGAAAAAGTCATGCTTGTGCTTGAACAGCTTCCTAATTTGTAAATGTAAACAAAGTGGGATCATTCGGAAATCACGTTACGCATTCGCTCTATTCATCACCCAGGTTCAACCCTTTCAGGCCTGATGGATCATAGATGACCAAAAAATCAAATTTTTCTAAGGTAGCCTATAATTTTCGTTTGGTCCTCAGGATCATTTTCCCATCATTTACCAATTTTTTTTTTGAAAATTCAAGCCTAAAAGGGTTAAATCATTTTTAGGCTAACTTAAAAAAATGATTTTTTATTCAATTTTTGAAAATTGTGTACATCTTTGTCCAACACAGGAATAAATACTTCAAAAAGCTTTGAAAATTCTCTTCGAAATTTTGTTTGACGTTGTTGATCCAACCTTTGGGTTTTTTACAACTAAAAATAGGAAAGTCACAAAAGTTTTCTAATTAGTTTTCATTTAACAATCAGCGAAATTGAACTGTTGATCGGATTTCCAATTTAATAACATGAGAATTGTGTATTTTTTCATCTCATTTCGTAAGGGTCTAAGAATTAGCTATTTAAAAAAAAATCTTCCTTAAAATGATTATAGTGGAAACAGCGCACTTAATTAAATATTCAAAAATAAAAAAAATACCAGATATCAACTTTACATCCAAATCTATTTTATTTAAATCTAAGCGTTTTTTAAAACTTTTCGTAAATCACTAATTTAAAAAATTATAACTTGTTCGAAATAAATAAGTCCGTCATGAACTTGAAAAAATAAAAAAATATAAATATTGAAATAACAAGCCATAGTTTCTACATTTTGCTTCGCTTCGCCATAGTTTCAACATTTGCATGGAAAAAGTGTTTTAAAATGCATTATACACTTGTTCAGTTGATTAATTTTCAAAAAATGTATGACTTTACGAAAACAACAAAATTTGCGATTTTTTTTTTTGCAATAATAAACATCGTCAATTTTCAAAAATTTTAAAGATTTTTAAATCAACCCAAACATTTAAAAAAAAACACAGGGGAATGTATATTAAATTGATTTCAGCTGATTGCACTGGTTCTTTTCATGTTTCTTGCCCCCTGATTTTTCAGCTGGATATTTTTGTTAATAAAAAAAAGTTGAAATAATTTCAATTTCCATTCGTCAAATCAACTATAATTCTGAAAACATCTCCAAAAGTTAGCAACACTTACATCCAATCGAAATTTCTACTTAAAGCATATCAACCCAATTTTCCTCCAAAAATAGAATCTAACCAGCACACACACACAAAACAACAACTCACAGCAATCAGTGGTCCAATTGTCCCCTCTAATTTGAACCACCAACACGCGGCCAGAAACGGCTTTGTCCAGTCGAAGCGCCATTAGAACTGTCATTGCTCTCTCTCTCTCTCGTCGCCGCCGCCAGCAATTTCCCAATTCAAACCACATTTTCAATTTCCACGTGCGTCTTGTCAAGTGGTGAGGTGAGGTTGGCTGGGTGGAAGGCCAATTTTCCCCTCAAACAAAGTTCAATGGAGCCGCATGGTGCTTCCCCCCAAGTCCGTGGCATCAGATAACGCAAAACGTCAATAAATGCTGCGCTGGAAAAGTGTCACTAATCAAATGTTCCGCTTGAATCAACAAAGTCTGGAGTGAATGCAGGAGGAAAATGTGAAGAGTTTTTTTTTATTTTGTTTTTGTTGTTCCCGGTATTTGCAGAAGTGAGTGAGTTCAAATAACGGTGTAATTTACTCCTCACCCCCCACGTCTCATTAGTGACCATGTGATTCTGGAATTTCTTAGTACTGAGAGTAGTGCAGCCGACGCAGCGCGGTTAGTGAAAGTAGCAGGCTACGTCGTCATAATTTGTGTGTCGCCCCCGAAGGATGATTAGGCGCAGAGATTAGTTGGGGATCTTGTGTGGTGAAGGGTAAACAGTAGCAGCAGCTGCAGCCACAGACGACGACGACCGCCGGCGTGCCGGTCGTAACGAGAGATAAGGCGCCACCACCACCATCAGCTGGCATCATTGTAGCAAAGTTCCACCAAAACCAAATAGGTTCGTATTATATCAAGTTATATCTAGTGGAGATAATCACCTTCCCGTGAAACACTTGACCGAAAAATGGTTTCATAAGTCCGACCAAACAAAAAAAATCATTCTGGAAGTCTCTCGGAAGCGCACACAAAGAGACCAACGAAAAAAACGCTGTTTTGGGCCAGTATAACCAATCAGCCGGAGCTGATAACCGTGGGGCCCGTAATTGATAAAGCAAACGATTACCTGGCCGCGTGCAAATTGACCACCACATCACAAATCACAAAGATGAAGCGTGATAAACGGTCGGTCGGACAGGCGGTTGAAATTGGTTATCATTCGCAAAATGCAATTTTTCGTTGAGTCAACGATTGGAATTGGAGGTGATGATTGCAGTTTTTTTTTTGAAGATGACAGTCAAATTGATTTGATAAATATTTTAAGCAAAGCAAAATAACAATAAATTTTGCATGAGAGTTACGTTTAATATCATTTGAAATAATAAAAAAAATATTTTCAAATTTTGTTAATTTATAATTAATTTGATTTAATTTTCAATCTGAGTTAAAACAAAACTTGAAAATTGAGGTGAAAAGTATGAACAAAAAAGATAAAAAAGCTACTTCACTGCCAAAATTTTGCCAACCTGCCAAAATTTTTCAAATTAATTTACAATATTTCAAATTTTTGATTTTGTTCTGATCTGTGTTTTTTTATGATTTCAGAAAAGATTTAATCCAATTCATCAAAGGTTATGTCACCAAACCATAAAATACTGCTGGTTTTTTAATTCTTTGTGAAATTTCAGATTAAAATGAGGCACAATATTCCAATATTGGTTTGATCAAACGATATTAAAAAAAATATTCAGGTTATAGTTCCAAATTTTATTTAGAATTTGTTACATACTTTGGTTTTCAATGCCCAACCTGATAATATTTGATTTTTCATAAGAAAAACTGTCTTGTGATTTATTTGCATTTATCTTGTTCAGTTTATGTTTGTTTTTAGTATTTAGCCTATTCTGTCACCTCCTATCATTACATTTTTTCATGTTTTTAAAGTCACTTTTTCAATTTTTGCTTGTTTTTCTAATTTTCTTCTATAGAAAGAAAGGCACCATTATCCAATTTAAAAATGCTTCTTTCCAATGCTTTTTTTATCAAAAATTTATCAAAAAAATGTTTTTTTTGCGATTTTTTAGATTGAAGCCCTTCTAGAAAGGTGATTTGGTTGAAGCAGGTTAAATAAAAAAACTAAGTTTATTTTAATAAAATTCACGAAAAAACTGTTTTTGCGATGCAGTGCGACTTAATTTCACTATTTTATAATTTATTTTAATGTTTTAAAATGTACTTTAAAAAATACAATGCAGAAAATATACTATAAATTGTATCAAAATTTGTATGGGAAAACCCTCGTTTTTACATTTTAATTTTTTTAATTTTCAATTTTCACTCAATTTAAAAACTAACACCGTAGAAGTATAGCCCTGAATGTCCTCTAAAACTTTCCCGAAGAAAGTATGGTTCTATCTTGCTTCTGGAAAAAGATACAGAATTTTTAAAAGAGGCATTTCAAAATAAGTGCTGAAAATTATATTTCTTGCCAACACTGCCAGTACTTCGGTAGATATTTCGAAATCTTATTTTTAACATAATAAGGAAGCAACCTAGCAAAATGGTGTCTTAGGAAAAGTTGTTGTATATGAATGTGGCTTTTATTTAAAATTATTGACATGCAGGGTGACACACCTACAGGGTGTCAACCAAGCCCTATCTTCTACTGGTGACCTTTTAAAGCGTTGGTGTCTTAGGAAAAGTTGTTAAGCAACTTATTCCAAGAAATTTTGACATGGTTGGCAAACAGGGTGGCACATCTACAGGGTGTCAACCCATTTCTAGCTTCTATTTAAGACCTTTTTGATCACTGTAAAGTGGGCGAAAAAGGGCACAAATCGCAAATTAGGCCTGCCACGCAAAAGGAACAAAAATCGTAAAAAGTCAGTTTTTACATAAAAATTTCCTGGGGAATCGATTGCGCATAATTAAAGGTCTTGCAAATTTAATTTTACATAAACAAATGAGGTTAAAAAATTTGAAGCACAAGATTTTTTTTACATAAATCACTATTTAAAAAAATTATGACTCGTCGGAAAAAATTTTGGTCCATACTTCTGAATGGCTTAAAAAATGCGGGGTTTTGTCCCCTAAAATATTTAAAAAAAATCATTAGCATTAGCATTAGCATTAGCAATAAAGGTCGCACAATTCCGGATGGCTGCACAACGCTTATCTTGCTGTTTAACTGTAATTAAACGTATGATAGCACTAGACTCTTATCCGGTTACAATATTCCAACACGGGAGATACCATGTTTTCCTCTTTAGATGAGCGTGTAATACTATCCAGTAAGATAAGGGGCTCCTGGCCGGTACCTTGCTAACCTCGGGGATTGGAAGGTATGTTAGTAAACATCTATCTAGAATGCGCAGAGATCTCTACGTCACCTAGTGGTATAGATGTTTGTAGGGAGGTTTTGGACTCAATGTAAGTAAATTGATCGTTTGTTTTTTTTTAACACCATCACCATCACCACAAAAAGCCATGCTAGATTTTAATACAAATACATTACAAAACGAACACAACAATAAAATCATCTTCCTGGTCTTGCTGCCCACACGATACTCCCTAAAATATTTAAAAAAAATCATAGGATAAAAAATACGAATTTTGGTAAACAATTTTTTTTCTGAAAAAAAGTTAATTAAAAAATTATCAATTTTTTTTTCGTGTGTCTATTATTTTCTGAATAGTCTTCATCAAAAAAATAAAATCAATAAAAAAAATCTTGAAAAATACAGATTTTTTTTAATATTTACGTACCATTTTTTATGAACAGCTGCCAACATTGTATGGAGATTTGTATGGGTGAACCAATAACACAAAATGGCTTCTTTGGTGATAGGGAAGGCTTCCACAAAGTTTGAGCAAAATAAAAAAAAGTCGGCCGATTTTGTAGAGATTGCTCCAATGTCCTGAACATTTTTACAGAAGAAATTCCATTATTCAGCTTCCTTTTATTTTACAGAGCAATTTACAGAAAAAATACAACTGATTAGAAAGTTGCCAAACTAGCATCTTAACTTTTTTACCGTGTTTTTAATCATGTGCAATTGATTTCTCAGGAAATTTTATGTAAAAAACAGACTTTTGACGAATTTTTGCTCAGGCTCCTTTTGCGTTGCAGGTCTAATTTGCGATATGTGTTCCCCTTTTTCGCCCACTTTACAGTGATCAGAAAGGTCTTAAATAGAAGCTAGAAATGGGTTGACACCCTGTAGATGTGCCACCCTGTTTGCCAACCATGTCAAAATTTCTTGGAATAAGTTGCTTAACAACTTTTCCTAAGACACCAACGCTTTAAAAGGTCACCAGTAGAAGATAGGGCTTGGTTGACACCCTGTAGGTGTGTCACCCTGCATGTCAATAATTTTAAATAAAAGCCACATTCATATACAACAACTTTTCCTAAGACACCATTTTGCTAGGTTGCTTCCTTATTACGTTAAAAATAAGATTTCGAAATATCTACCGAAGTACTGGCAGTGTTGGCAAGAAATATAATTTTCAGCACTTATTTTTAAATGCCTCTTTTAAAAACTCTGTATCTGTTTCCAGAAGCAAGATAGGACCATACTTTCTTCGGGAAAGTTTTAGAGGACATTCAGGGCTATACTTCTACGGTGTTAGTTTTTAAATTGAGTGAAAAATGAAAATTATAAAAATTAAATTGTAAAAAAGAGGGTTTTCCCATACATATTTCCATACCAATTTGAATCGCTTTGCGGAAAGCCGGGTCAAACCCAATCGCTCCCAAATTTTGGGGGGTTGTTTGGGGGCCCAAATGGGACCGGAAAATGACTGTTCTGATTGAATTAGTCCATTTTGAAATTTTCCCATACAACTTCAAGCCACCGTATTATTCATGTGTTGTCTTAGTATAATTTTTAAACGTTTATTTTTTTAATCTACATCTAGGCAATATAAACTGTAGTAAATAGTCGTTTTTTTGAGTAAACGCGTCCTTATTTTGGTTTATATAGGCAATTTTGATTTTTAATGATTTTTTTTTGATAAAATTAGAACTTTAAATATATTAGGATTAATCATTAATTTTGTAAAATAAAAAATTGGAATTTTCCAAAATCGTTTTCATAAAACATGCTACAATCTTCTTTTACTTTAATTTTTTTTCTGTAAAAATTTGATTGATGATAATTAGTTTGCCACACTCTCAAAGAAATTTGTTTTTCCATTCAAATTTATCTGGGTATGACAACTATTTTTATAGTTCCTTCCAAAATTATCTGTCTGTAATTTTAAGTTGGAGTTCAAGCATTTTCTTTTATTTAATTTTTTTTGTTTATTTTCCAAAGGGATTTATGATTTACAGAATTAAGATGATCTTATTATATGCTCAAGATTTTTTATGGTAAAGCTCGCCAGTTTTTGGTAAATGACATCAGTTTTTATTATTGGATTTATCAATTCCTTTATAAATATTTTTAAATCATATTAATAGTGAATAACAGATTGAGGTCAGTCATTGATACTTAAAAATTGTTTTCAAGTCTTTTTAACTAGGTTATTTTGGATAAAAGATTTTTTGAAGCAACATTTTTAGCAATAAAAACATTGTAACTTTTTTACCAATTTAAAAGTATCTGTTTATAATAAACTTTCGAATTTTGATTTCCTGGCTTTTTTTTTAAATTTTTTAACCTCAGTCCGCTGCAATTATTTTAAAACATTTATGTCCATCAACTCTGGCCAAAGCTGATGGAGGGAGGGAGAGGGGCAAACAAAATGTTATTACATGCCATGATTTACATTTGAATGAAAAAGAGGTTTAAAAATGCATTTTACACCTGCCCAGTTGTTTTGCAATTATTAGTTTTTAAAACATCCAAGTACAGGCGATATTTTGTTTTTCACCGAAAAAAAAAATTTAGCGACTCCAGACATGCTAAATATGATTTTAAACGCAGAATTTTTTTTCAGGTTGGTTTCAATTGATATGACTGAATAAAATCCCCTCGATTTTTAAGAGGTTAACATAAACTTTGATTTTTTTTGCAACGATTTTAGAATAAAACATACACAAAAACTCTGCTTGATAACAACAACCATCCTTCAACTACCTCTTCGATTTTTTCCCAAAGATACTCGCTACTGATAATTCTTTTAACAGGTGTTCGTCTGGCTTTGTTTATTTCTTCTTTTGCGAGTTATTTTTACCTTTAAAACAAACACACACTCACATTCCCCTCAGTTTATTGCAGTTTATTGCTAATGCTACCGTACTTCACACTTTTTTTATCGATCACGTTTCACGAGTCTGTGTTTACGTGAATAATATTTTTTGTTTTGGTTTTTTTCGATTGCTCCTCAAAGTGTTATTGGCCGATGATAGAAAACGCATTGCGGTGAAATCCTCAACTTGGAAAGAACTTATGGGCCACTGACCGTTTGAACTTGGAACTAGGGGAAAAGCACATCTTTTCAGTTTTTTTTTAATTAAGAGGAATTAAGGAAATAAATTCACTTGATCAAGTCGATGATTAGTCAAAATTTGGTAACGAATGAAAATACTGATATTTCCCCTAGTTGGGGAGGTCGGGTAGGCGAAGCGGGTGAAATCAGTATCGTTGAAACAATAAAGCACCTTTAGGCACTTTCTCAACCAGCAGCACCCATGGATTGGAGGAAATGTGTATCAAATATTTTCAGTCTAAACACACGAAAGTGGCATATTTCATGTCCGTTTGCCTTCCGTACTGCGGCATCTGGAAGTTAAATTTAGCAGCAATTTGGTTTCGATTTGAAAATTCGTTTTGGTTTTATAATTGAAATTAAGTGAACAACTTATGGTTTGTTTACAACTCATACTTTATTTTTGAACTTAATTTTATGTGAAAACCTCTCTCTTAAGACTGACTTCCTGAATGAACCCCGTCCGTCACAAAAGTTGAAAGTTCTCCACCCAATCGTGTTGCTCTATCTCTTTCCCCTCTTCTTCCTGCCGTTTCATTTCATACATAAAACAGAGGACACGTGCTAAAAATAGCAACCGACTCGCATTTGTTTGCCGGCATTAGTAACTTTTTTCCCCTCCCCAAAGTATTTTTTTCTCTCTCTTCTGTGACACATTTCAGGCACGCGATGACCACGTTTTACCGCGCTTTTTGTGGTTGTTTTCTGTGTTTAGTTACTGCTACTGGGTCTAATAGTAATAATCATCATGCCTCTTACATGCACAATCAACCACACACAATGCTTTGATTTTGATTCGTAAATGAAAAAAAAGCTAACATAATCGCAAAAATGGCCCATGCTCCCCATTTCAATCTTGGCGCTTAAGTCACATAATCCGTGAATGCTAGAAAGAACTCGTAAAAAAATAAACACTCGCTAATAAAAAAAAAGTGCGCTGCGATTTCCCCCCCTTTGCCACCCACCGCTAAATTAGTCGTTGTCCACCCACTTGCGTGCCACCTGCCTGCCCCAAGTCGGCATCAAGCAGGGCGAAATTATTTATTTTGCTGGCTTTCCACTGTTTACCTTTTCTCTTTTGCTCTGGATTATGGGAACATGTTGTGATTTTTTTTTAAATTTATATATATATTTTTTTTAATTAATAGTTTTGAAATCTTTTTCATCTTAACAATGTTTAGAATTATAATTTTGACAATTGTACAAATCTTAAACCCATAGTGCATTCCCCTGCATTTGGGGAAAGCAAGGACCACAAATGAGTATGTTTGTTTTCTAGTCTTGTTTACCTTTTTATTATCAGGGTACGCTTGGTGACCCTTTCCCCCATTTCCCTTTTTTCAACGCTCTCCTCTGCTCTTCAACTCTATATTTTAGTGTTGCATAATCCATTGAGAAATGAGCTGCATCCGTTCATTTGTTTTCGTGCTTGCGGTTTCTATCTCTTCTGTGCGACGACTACGACGCGCTGCGGTGGGATCTATTTGTCAGCAGTGCGCGATTACGGAGCCGCCACTTCCGGTCTTCTCGATAATGCAACAAATTTTGGTCACGACTGATAGCCGAAGCGGGGGTGGATCGATTCAGTTAAGGGGATCATCGTATGTAAACTTATATGGATTGTTTGTGGATTTTAGCAATGATTTTATTTTTAATTTTGGGGTTTAATTTTTCTTAATGTTTAAATCAGGTATAGAGGAGAGGGGAGAGTCTTGACCTCCTTTTTAGTATCGCACAAATCTCTCTCAATTTTTCAATTTCACAGTTGAAGCTTTTTACATTTTGTTATTCAAGCTCGTTTCAGTTTACAAAAGGTACTTTTTTCTTTTTGCTTTGGAAAAAACAGCATTCGTTTTCTATGTTATGAACAGTTGATTTTAAGCATATGAACAATTCGAAGCATTCTTGAAATAAATGACTCTCGACTGATCCTGAACCGACCAAAATATCTTTGTTTACGGTTTTGCCTTCCTCACCTCACTGAGGCAAGGCTATAAAATCACTCGAAATCGAACTCCTTAAATATACCTTCTAGATATTACCTTCACGTATATATATCACCTCAGAATGAAATTCTGAGCAAATGTCTGTGGGGATGTGTGTAGACATGATTTATTTTTCCACTCGATTTTCTCAGAACTGGCTGAACCGATTTTGGCCGGGTCAGTCTTATTAGATTCGTTTTGGAGTCCCATAAGACCCTATTAAAATTTATTCTGTTTAGTAAAGTATTTAAAAAGTTATGCTAAGAAAAAGATTTTTGTATCTACAAAAAAGGGTGATTTTTTGCATAACCTCAAAAAGCCGGGTCTTTTTGTTTACGTGCGAGAGTCGCACCAGATGCGAAACGCCCGGCTGCCACATTGCTTCAAATGAGAGTCTGCATGTTTTCTGGAAAAGTCTGTATCAGGTATATATTTTTTCATAAACTTATTTGCATTATTACTTTGTAAATGGAAGGAAGGACCCAACCACCTAATGGTGGATTAAAAAACGTTTTTATTTAATATCTCAGGATTGAAATCGAATTTTCGAGAACTGTGAAGGTCAAAATGTGAGGCATTGTGAGCACAGAATGCACGTGCTACAAGATAATACGACAGCGACGAAATGTACTTTAATCAATAATGTTAAAATTTATAATGGGAATAGAGTCTTACAAGCCTAAATTTTCTAATACATGGAAAAATTACAGGCCATTTTTAAGTTTGTTTTATTTTACATATCTGGAGAATTTAAAGGCCCAATAAAACATTTTTTTGCTTTCTGCGTGTTCTTGAGACCGTCTTGAGCCACGGGTAAACAACCAAAAAGCAAAATAAAGAAATTTGGTTTATTGGACCTTTTCAAAAAAAAAAATATAAATATATCATATCAACTCGTCTAGTAATGATTGTACTGAACAATATCAAAATTTATAACTAAATTACTTCCAATAGTTCAGTTAGTTGTTATATTTTCTGTTAGTGTTAAGGTTTTGTTTTAATAAAAAAGATCATTATTTTTTTAAGTTTTTAATGTTATTCTTGCTTTAAAAAATTTCAAATAACAAAGATAAAATTTCAAATTTTATTTATTATTTATTCTTTCAGTTCATTGAGGTGCAGCAAACTTAAAATAATTCAAAATAAATTTTCTCGTTTTGGCATTTTGGCTCATCGATTGAAAGTTTGTGAACGCATGTTTTTTTTTAGATAAAATATTTTCTTGATTTTTTTTCTAAAATTTTATAATCAGAAACGAGGGAAAATTTGTATTAATTAATTATAATTTATTTATTTTAAGTTGAGTGATATAAAAATTGATAGTTTTAATACAAATTTTCTATCGTGTATTCTTTTTAATGTTGCTTGCAAGCTTCTTTAAAATACAAAACTGGCTGTCCAATCAAAGACTTAAGCCACCACTGCCATATGGTTATTTACCAAGAATGTTGTGTTTACACAAAACAAATGTAAATAGAATAGACATTTCGAATATTACCTGTTCAAATTTTTCAGAAATTTGTTTTTTTTTAGTTCTACAATTTTGAAATCTTAGTTTGAGTTTTAGACATAGTTTTAGTCAAATCTTCACAATTTTCTAGAACTATAAAGATTTTTTTAACTATTTTATTTTTCATAAACAATTGAATAAATTTTCTTCGATCTTTGATTTGATTACTGAAAAAATATCTTTTTACTAGTATCCTTGCTTCAAAAATTTCTCAGTGATAGTATAATTCGTATACTGTTACGAAACTTGGAAAACGGTTTAAAAATGAAACGAAAAATGCTTATCACACAAAGAATTTGTTTGTTTCAAACCTGTTTCCTTTTTTTGTTTTTAGCAATCATTTTAGTTTGCTCAAAATTACATTAAAAAGAGAAAAAAAAACTTTATACACGTCTGGATTTTTTTTAAATTTATATTTTTTTGTTTTAAGGAGCCATTCAGGACGCCAAAAAGGAACAAAAACACTGCTCACTCAATTTGGGCATCTTGTTTGTAGAGTGTCACAAAAAACACGATGTTGCGGAAATCTTCGGGCTCACCCGGATTTCGATTGGGTTTTGCCTCAGGAATAATGTTTTCATGCAACGAAAATTCCCAAAAATCAGTTATAACTCGTCAAAGTCGAAAACAGGAATTCTGTGATCATTTTTGAAACCAATTTAAAAAATCTGTGAAGGAAAAACTAATATTTTTGTTTTAAAGGCAACTTATTTTTGAACAATTTTGCTTTTTGAATGATTATTTTTTGTCACTTCAATGCCACGATACAGTTATTCAAGGAAAATAAAAATGACGGATTTTCAAAATTCAAAAAAAAAAATATAAGAAATAGAATTGCCTAGAAGATGATGGTATTGGTTTTGCTGGCAATTTTTTTGTTGGTTTTCAGAAAGAAATTCTTTAAAAAATCAGGCAGAAAAAATCATCAGGCATTGACATATTGCCAACGAAAAATAACGACTTCCTGGATGAAGACAAATTCAAATTTGAACGCATTTTTAAATGAACAAAATACGATAAATATATAAAAAAAAACAGACCTTTTTTCAGTAAATCGCACATCCAGAGCACTAAACGATTTTTGAGAATATTTCGTTGTATGAAAACATTGTTCCTAAGGTAAAACCCCAAAATCTAGGCGATACCAAAAGTTTCTGCAACATCGCGTTTTGAGACCCACTATCCATCAGTTTTGAGCGAACTAATGAAAAAGAAGCCATCCAAAAAGGTGCAAAATATGAAGAACGTTAAAGACATTAAATTTGTGAAAAAATCACAAATCAACTTCAGAGCAAATTGCTGAGCTATTTTTGGTCTTCCATTTATAAAAAAAAAGAGCAAACAAGATACCACTTCCAACTCGCAAACCCATGTCTTGACTCCTCTTCTTTCTCGTAAAAGGTGCCACAGGTCTTCTCCGATTGACGCGAAACTTTCGGGCATTCGCGTGTCAAACCGGTAGCAACCTGTCAAATTTGATCAGTACCAGACGCGTGCTCCCTTTTTAGAAACCAGAGAGAAAAAAATCCCACCATTGTTGGCAACACTTTGCTGACGTGAGGCCAAAAAGCGGCGATCCACTTTGCGGAAATCTAGCAAGACGCATCATAGCGCACTAATGGGCTCTAAACAACCTCTATTTGCGCGATAAATGCACTCAATCCCACTGCTCCGGGAGGGGGTCCTCCACAAACAACGTCAACGACTCTCTAGGATTGGTCATTTAGCGCCACACTGAGAAGAAGACGTCAACGCTCGGGTAGTATCTCGCGCGTGTTATCGCGGGTGCACCAATAATTGAAGCTGACAAGCATTTCCTTTTAAGCAAAAGTGGCTACTCTTTTTCGAGCGAGATATTGTCGCGTGGTGTAGACAACAACAAGTCAGGGAGATCGTGACTAAAAGATACATTTTAGTTTACTGAATTTCATTTGTAAAGAGGGTAGGCAGAGCTATGAACATGGTCGACAATGTAGATTTGGTCACTTGATAGTATCTGATGGTCAACGTATTCAGATCAGCTGTTTTGATCAAACTTCTGATTGGTACTGGTTGAATTGAAGAATATTTATGACTTAGCGGTCAAAAACTTTTTAAATGAATAAAAACCTCAAAAATTATAACATTCAATCCTCCAAAAACAAATAACAACATGAGCAATAGTTGACCTTTATCCTCGAGCAAACTTTCTTGCCTGCAATCCGGAAGTTCCAACGTCTCCGGATGTCTTTTTTCTTTAGGTCGCATCCATAATTAGGGAAAAGAAATGAATGAAGAAAGGAAGGTAATTTTCATCGTCCAGCACATAATCAACATTCTCCCTCCCTCTAGAGCCTACTTTGTCGCACGTGGTCAACTTTCTTTGTTTAGTAGCTAGTCACCAATGAAGGAGGTTTCTATTTTAGTACCCGTGTACTACTGAACAAAAAAAGAATGAAACCACAACCTTCACCGTGTCACCGGCGCCGGAAAGTAGGTTCATTCCTTCCCCAGGGTGGCATTTGATATGCAACGAGGACAAATTTTGTCGCCGAGGATTTCATTGTATGCTGCTAGCTAGCCTAGCTGGTTGTTAGCGCTGACAAAAACTAGAATCCTGATTGATTTACGGCTTTGTCGTTCTGTGCTGGAATTAGAACGGAACGAAGCTAGGTATTTTTGTCCAAAAATACCTAATCTGATAAGGATTTGCCGAAAAAAGGGCTCAACGGCTCCAAGGCCAATATCTGGCGCACATTAATTACCAACTGGTTGCTTACCGAACGGGGGAAGCCAAATTGGCAATTTTGCCATTGATCCGTTGTGGTGTGACTAACTAGCTGACTGTATCTAAATTGTGATTGATTTATGCACCTCACATACAAGAAGCGCGTTCATTCGTACAGTGTACGACCCACCAACAACTTCCTTATCGAAATTGACCAAACGGCGTACCGGTGAACCGGTGTGTTGCTATTTTGGTCTCAGGACAATGGCCCGATCAGGAGGCAGTAATAAATTGAGATGTTTTGGAAATCTTTTCTCATGAAAAATAAGCTTCAAAACAATTTAAACTTCTCATGAAAATTTGAACCATTTATTTGCACTCAATCAATATTTAAGGTTCCTTTCACAATATTAATGTATTTGAAAATTAAAATGCTGTTTTGAATTTAGATTTTTTTAGTTTATTTAAATCAAAAGGAAACAGTAAACTTCAAAGAGAAACACAGCCCTGGAAAACCCAATTTGAAAATTAACTTAATTTCAACAATTATCATCGGCGTAAATTATTATTCTGATTGATTTTAAATGATTAACTACAAAAAAAGTTTTTTATGCAGTAATTTTTTCTAAAATGGTGAGCAAAATTAATTAAATAATTGCAAATAGTTTTTCCACCTGTTTGATTTTCGTATTGTTTTAGTATAGTCCAGTTTCGATTATCCGATTATCACTTTGAGAATTGGAGTCACAAAAAATCTTTTCGGTGTCTTATTTTTGATTGTCCAGCTCAAGTGATGAAGAATTTTAAATCCAAGATGGCGGTGATTAAATATTGATTAAGTGCATTTTGTAATTTAATGGGCTATTTAAATTCGACTTAAACGGGGTCTTAGAAATCGAATTTTATTTTGAGAAAAATGTCCATCGTTCGAATGATAATATGGCAAAATTTTCATAAATTGAAAAAAAATATCCATCAAATTGTTTTTCTTGTTAAATGAAAAAAAAAATCACTTAAAAACTTATTTACTTTTTGAAAAAAAAGTCTCTTCTAAAACAGCTACTGGTAAAGTATTGTTTTATAATATTTTTCATTAAAAAAATTAAACACTGACAATTTGAACGTTAAACATTGATGAATAATTCACAAAATTTCAAGAAAACTTCATTAAAATATATATGTTAATTCAAATAGATTGATTTATGCATAGATAATAACTGTAATAAATATTTTAAGGCTGGTGCAAATTTTATTTAAAGTTGGCCCCCCTCCCCCCCTTCAAAGTTGGCCCAGAAAATCAGGGGGCGAAAAAAAACATACTTTTTCAAAAAACTTCAAAATTTCAATGAAATTTAAGTGCAATCAGCTGAAATTGATTTAAAATGCATTCCCCTGCGTTTAAAATCATTTTTAGCATGTTTGGGTTGATTTAAACATCTTTTGAATTTTTGAAAAATTTTCGATGCTTTTTTTTGCTATTTTTTTTGTTTTCGTCAAATTTTACTTTTTTTGAAAACTAATGATTGCAAAGCAACTTAACTAGTGTAAAATGCATTTTAAAACACTTTTGCATTCAAATGTTAGGCTTGTTATTTCAGATATTTTTTTATTTTTTTGGAAAAGTCAAGAAAAAACCGCATATTGGAAAATTGGATTTGTGGGGCCAATCTGATTTTAAATTGCTTCATTGAAAAATAAATAAATAAATCTGCTGTTGGAAAATATTGTTCTTTAAGTTCAATTTGTGTCTATCTGAATACATAAATTTAATTTCGATCTATCATAACAACTCAATTTTCAACCGTACCACATGTTAAGGTTTATATTAAAATATCGTTTTTCAAAAGCTCAGAAAATGTCACAATACTCACATTTTTGTCATAGAAAATCGGATGCATATTTGCAAGTTATCGTAAATCAAAAACTCAAAAATATTTTGGTTATGTAGAGCAAACCTCGTTTTTCAAATGATTATCTTTCGGTCTTTGGTCATGTTCAAACAAGGTAGTGGGTATAATTCTAAAAGAGTTCACGAGATCGAAATTTATGTATCGTTTTTTTCCGATTGTAAATTTGATTTTACATCTAATAATGAAGTCATAATATTTTTCCGAAATTTTTTTCACGTTTTTTTTTAAATCATGTTTGTTTCTAAGATTTGCAACTCTAAATATATTTAAAACATATAAAAAAATAGATTTTCAAAAATATCTCAAGATACAGTTTTTGGAATATTTTTAAATTGTATAAAAACTTATATGGACGAATTCATGTTTAATAATTCTTTTTCATAGAAAAGTACACGAAAAGATTCATTGAAAAAATTAAAAAAAAATAATTCCCAGAAAAATGGCTCATTAATGGGCTAATTGCGTATTCAGACAAGACAAGAATGTCACTTCTTGTTCAGATTTTGAACTCTTAAATTGCATTATTGAAATGAATTAGACACAGTGTTTTTTATTTTAAAAATGTTATGAATCACTCAACACACTCTTTACATTTTTTTTTCAAATCATCTTACACAGTTAAAAAAATATGGTAATATTACATCTGGGAAAGGGTACATATTTTTATTGTAACTTTTTCAATCTAACTTTAGATAAAAAAAAATACATCATAAAAAGGTATGATATCATATCCACCCTTCCAAAATATGTTTATGAAAAAATTTACGCCTTCCAAATGTAAACAGTTTTGTATGTGTGTTTAACAGTTTTACAATGTGACTGAGAAACTATAAAGAAAAAAAAATCCCAGTTTGCCGATTAAATTGGACATGATAATTAATAGATTATGGAATATGAAATAGAGTGTAAAAATTATTGGCTGTGTTTTTAACATTAGATTTTTCAGGTTATTTTAACAAGTAAAAATTTTAGTGAAACTTGGTGTTTTGAAATTAGGGTCCCCTTGAAAAGTGTAACTTTTTGGCGTAAAAAATAATTAAGCCTTATGTCATTAGGCTGGTACAAATTGTTTTTAAAGCTTTTGTCCCCCAGCTCTAGTCAAGGTCGAGGAGGGGTTGGGGAGCAATAAAAATATATGTTAAATTTTTAACTTTATAATTTTTAAAAAGTCTGAAAGTTTTCTATTTGATTACAAATATCAACGGTATACATATTTTTTTAAATATTTGTACAAGGTTTTTGAGAGAAATTTTAAATTTGCAGCATTAATTTTGTTAACACAAAAACTAACTTAATCCACCTATGTGGTTGGAGCCTTCCTCACTCATTACCATCAATGGCTGTACACAAATTTCATCTATTTTTTAGATCTGGATTAAAAAAAGAACATAAATATCACTTAAGTGGCCATATCTCGAGACAGGGTTGCCAGATCTTCTATGTTTTGGACTCGATGGAAAGGTCTTTTGATAACCTAACCAACGATGGGTCGGATGGTGGACCCGGACATAGTTTACATACATTTAAGTGAGATCCGGATATATGTGAAAACACATTTTTATACATAACTTTTGAACTACTTATCGAAACTTCAATCTGTATAAAACTCGATCTATGGGACCCTAAACCAAGTCGAATGCAACAAGTTCGGGTCAAATCGGTTCAGCCAGTGCCGAGAAACATGGGCTAGTTTGTTGGTCACATACATACATACACACACACATACACACAGACATTTGTTCAGTTTTCGATTCTGAGTCGATATGTATACATGAAGGTGGGTCTACGACGTTTTTATACAAAGTTCATTTTTAGAGCAGGATTATAGCCTTACCTCAGTGAGGAAGGCAAAACAGAAAACTTGAAATAAAAATTGGAAAAAGCTTTATAAAATTATTCTGAACCAATCGTTACCAAATTTTTAAGAGGTTGTTTCAGATTTTGCATGAGCTATGCAATCATTAATTTGATTTGTTTTTGCTCCTAATTAATTTATTTATCATCATCATGAATATAACAAAGTAACACAAATAAAATTACAATTTCACAAGAAAGTTTGAATATGTAATGTAAATGAAGCCACGCTGATTAGAACCAGATCAAAAATTAGATTTGTTTTAATCAAACTCAACTTAAACAAAACTAAAATAAAAAAAAACGATATTCATAAAATTGATTTTTTATACATTCAAACAGTTCCCCCTCTTCGGGAACTCACCAATTGTTGCTGCTGATAAGGTAATCAGCAAACGGCTAAATTTACCCGCGACGCTCAAAGCATGAAAACCGCCGCCGCTTGACTTGACTTGATGATCCCCGACTCTATTCGGAGGCCCGTCGGCACCTTGTTCCGTGTGACTGACCGTGACAACCGTTCGGCGACCATGATCGAGCTGGTGGCATGCGTGAAAAACATAGCATTTTGGCAAACACAGAAGTGAGACTTGATTAATTGGTGAGCATTAGGGGAAACAGATTGTCTGGTGGAATCAAATGCAAACTAGGCCAAGGATGAGACCAAGAATCACAAAACGAGGTTGATTAATTTTATTTTATTTTGTTTTGAAATCCAAAATTAGATTGAATTATATGTGTTAGGATTATCAAAATGCGATTCGTTTTAGAGACAACCTCTTTAAAGTCCCATATTGTCTAGTGGTTAGGATATCCGGCTCTCACCCGGAAGGCCCGGGTTCGATTCCCGGTATGGGAAGTTTTTTTTAATTGGAATAACTTTTTCTCCTACATGTTATCGGCATTTACCTTGAAGAGCAATCTTTCATTTGCAAATTACTTAACCTTGACGACCTGTCTCACCCATTATCTCACCGAAATTTGAATCACTTAGAATGCATTTCGTCCGGGTGTACTCCCGCGTGATGTGTGTTCTCTTGTCTAGTTTTGTTTTGTTACGTTTGATTGTCATGCAAAGTGAGACCAAGTGTGATAAGCAGCAACACGGGTGACACGGGCCACGGGTTTTTATTTCATTTTCTGTTTCGTTTTGTTGAGATAACAGCCATCGTCGTTTCTTCTTCAAATTCGTAACAGTGCAAACAGGTCAAAACTCTTCGCTAACACGTCACGAGTCACACGTCCTAAGTGTGACGCCCTTCTGGAAGATTTGTTAAAATAAGGTTAGAATAAATAGTTAAGTCAAACAAATTTAAATTTTTAACAATTTTTTTGAACTTATGAGTTTTTTTCAGTTTTGTTTTCAAAATGGCTTCTACCTTAGATTTCTCAAGTCTTGATAGTTGAGTACCTCTCACCGATGAGAATGCTTGACAGAAGAATAGTCACTTTGATAATGATCTTCTTCTTTTTAGCTCAGAAATGGTACAGCCGGTTCAAGGGGTCATGCTCAGTGGGTGAGGCGTCGTCCGAATTGCACCACCTCCCAGAGTGTTGTGTTTGTATTAAGATTGTGACATCACACGACAGTGCTCTTCCTGTGACATGAACCGTGCTGAGCATGGACACGCACACACACAGACACGGTTGCATGTTAAGTTGTTGCAGACTATCACTGGTTTGAAATCAAAAGTGTTTCACCTTCGACACGCAAGGACTTAAACTGGACCTGGGACATTAAGCTATCAGCAAAGTTCATGGTTAATGGCAGTTTTAGGGGGACGATATCGTTAAAAGCAAAAAGCAAAAAGCAAAAAGCAAAAAGCAAAAAGCAAAAAGCAAAAAGCAAAAAGCAAAAAGCAAAAAGCAAAAAGCAAAAAGCAAAAAGCAAAAAGCAAAAAGCAAAAAGCAAAAAGCAAAAAGCAAAAAGCAAAAAGCAAAAAGCAAAAAGCAAAAAGCAAAAAGCAAAAAGCAAAAAGCAAAAAGCAAAAACCAAAAAGCAAAAAGCAAAAAGCAAAAAGCAAAAAGCAAAAAGCAAAAAGCAAAAAGCAAAAGCAAAAAGCAAAAAGCAAAAAGCAAAAAGCAAAAAGCAACAAGCAAAAAGCAAAAAGCAAAAAGCAAAAAGCAAAAAGCAAAAAGCAAAAAGCAAAAAGCAAAAAGCAAAAAGCAAAAAGCAAAAAGCAAAAAGCAAAAAGCAAAAAGCAAAAAGCAAAAAGCAAAAAGCAAAAAGCAAAAAGCAAAAAGCAAAAAGCAAAAAGCAAAAAGCAAAAAGCAAAAAGCAAAAAGCAAAAAGCAAAAAGCAAAAAGCAAAAAGCAAAAAGCAAAAAGCAAAAAGCAAAAAGCAAAAAGCAAAAAGCAAAAAGCAAAAAGCAAAAAGCAAAAAGCAAAAAGCAAAAAGCAAAAAGCAAAAAGCAAAAAGCAAAAAGCAAAAAGCAAAAAGCAAAAAGCAAAAAGCAAAAAGCAAAAAGCAAAAAGCAAAAAGCAAAAAGCAAAAAGCAAAAAGCAAAAAGCAAAAAGCAAAAAGCAAAAAGCAAAAAGCAAAAAGCAAAAAGCAAAAAGCAAAAAGCAAAAAGCAAAAAGCAAAAAGCAAAAAGCAAAAAGCAAAAAGCAAAAAGCAAAAAGCAAAAAGCAAAAAGCAAAAAGCAAAAAGCAAAAAGCAAAAAGCAAAAAAAAGCAAAAAGCAAAAAGCAAAAAGCAAAAAGCAAAAGCAAAAAGCAAAAAGCAAAAAGCAAAAAGCAAAAAGCAAAAAGCAAAAAGCAAAAAGCAAAAAGCAAAAAGCAAAAAGCAAAAAGCAAAAAGCAAAAAGCAAAAAGCAAAAAGCAAAAAGCAAAAAGCAAAAAGCAAAAAGCAAAAAGCAAAAAGCAAAAAGCAAAAAGCAAAAAGCAAAAAGCAAAAAGCAAAAAGCAAAAAGCAAAAAGCAAAAAGCAAAAAGCAAAAAGCAAAAAGCAAAAAGCAAAAAGCAAAAAGCAAAAAGCAAAAAGCAAAAAGCAAAAAGCAAAAAGCAAAAGCAAAAAGCAAAAAGCAAAAAGCAAAAAGCAAAAAGCAAAAAGCAAAAAGCAAAAAGCAAAAAGCAAAAAGCAAAAAGCAAAAAGCAAAAAGCAAAAAGCAAAAAGCAAAAAGCAAAAAGCAAAAAGCAAAAAGCAAAAAGCAAAAAGCAAAAAGCAAAAAGCAAAAAGCAAAAAGCAAAAAGCAAAAAGCAAAAAGCAAAAGCAAAAAGTAGGAATGCTCCATTTTCACTCCAACAAAGTTCTGCTCTGCAAATGCGCCTGGCGGGTAGGCTACCTTCCATGATTCGCAAGATAAGATACAGTCAAGTGTTTATTTTGGCCAGTTTCATCTCAATTAGCACCTTCTTCCCACCCCGGATAGGGTGACCAAAATCCGTACCACAAGCAGACGATCTTTTTTTTTTGTTCTTTGTTTGAAGAAGATGCTGCGAAATGTTGATGTTTGCTGACACAATTACGAGTTTGCAAATTGTCACGCCAAACAACATCGCGCATCATCGTTTATCGAGTGTGCGAAAAAGTTGTTAAATTTTGTTCGAGCTTTTAATGACCGTGGTTCGGCGGACTTGGGTGCGGAGCTTAAGAGGGGCAATCAAAGTGTTACGGTTCGGGGGCGATCTGGCGATCTTCGTTTAGCAGGAGGACTGAAGATCTGCGAAATTTTGAGTGCTGAGAGGTGTTAAATTATTGTTTGTGCAGCGCATTTGATTTTTTTTTTGCTTAGAGTTTTAGACTCGCAAATGTGACTTTCACGAATTTCGAATATTATTTGGGATAATTAGTCTTTGTTGCCAACTCTCTATTTATAGGTATTGAATGAGAGATTTAGGGATAAACAGCAACTCGTGAGTTGTTATTTTGATGTTTATTTTAAGCTTCCTGCTTTTGTCAAGTTTGAGTAAATATATTCGATTTTATGAATAGAACTCAATTCAATGGGTATTAGAGAGGAAGCCACCGAAAATAAGCCTAACAAATATTTCGCAGGAATTTTCTAAAAATTGAAATACAGTCCACACTCGATAATCCGTTGTCCTCTAAATAATGTCACTTCTGAAATTCGAATCATTACTAAAAAAATATTTTGTTGTTTTAGACCAATACAATTTTAATTTTAAGTTTAAGGTTTATCAGTGTTGCAATTTAGGTACAAAAACACATGATATAATACACCACTTTCTCGAAAATAAATGATAGTCCTTTTTTAAGCATACTAACAGAATTCACTTAGGGAATTAATTTGTAAATTTTGATTATTTTTTTTCACGATAAAAATACAAAGTAAATAAATACCAGGTATTATAACTGATGATGAAATTGGTTTTGAGCCTAATTATAACAACACTATAATAAAACTCTTGAATTTGCAAATTCTCATAAATTTCAGAATTCTTCACGATTAACAAAAACCAAACACTTTAACCAAATTTCAATCAACTTAGAAAATAAAAAAAAACATTCCGAATTTTATTTACAGAAATGTGAGTTTAAAAGTTCAACAATGTTTCATTCATTTCGAAACTGCGTTTTTTTTTTTTTCGAAAAAAAAGGTATGACATTTTTTATGTTTCAGGTAAATTCAGGTAAATATTTTTTTTTTCAAATATTTCAAAAGTTGTTTTAAGAGCTCAATGTTTTCCTATAAATACGTATTTTCGAACAAAATAGCATCAAATTATCGTTATATTTTTATAAATTCAAAAAAGATGAAGCTAAGGCTGGTACAAATATTTTTAAAAGTCAACCCCCCACCATTCGCCCACACTTCAAAATCGGCTTGAAAAATCTGTGAGCAAAAAAAAAATTTTTTTTTAAACAGCTTAAAATTTTTAACGGAAATGGAATGGATGGAAGTGCAATCACACAACACTACGTTTTTAAGAGAAACAAAATATTCCAAATTATTGACATGGAAATATGGGTTTTGAAATAAATACTAAAACTTTTCCTAAACCTTCTTTTTTCGAATAAGTAAAAAATCATACCATGCAAAAGCTATAATCTTTTATTTGAAAATATTCAATGTTCAAACTAAAAACTTTAGTTTTTGACATATGTTGTTTAAAAGTATTACAAAAACCAAAAATTTTCAAAAAAATAAAATGATTTTTTTTGCTTTTGACAATGTGTTTTCTAAATTAACGAGTTTTTTTCAAAGAACTTAAAATTTTCACAAAACGACGTGTTTTTGAAAAAATACTTATAATTTTAATTTGTGCAATGTAGGTATCAATGATTTGGAATATTACATAAATTTTAAATTTATTGATATTTAAAACAAAACTCATTACTTTCACAAAAATATGTATTTTACAAAACTAAAAATCAAAAAAACAAAAAATGAAAAATTTTAGCTTTCAATAATCATTGCTTTAAATTATTAAATTTTTTAATACGTTTTGGAAGTGATAATACATTTTCGAAGATCTTTTAATTTTCACAAAACGACGTGTTTTTGAAAAAAAATACTTCAAATGTTAGTTTGTGCAATATGGGTAGTAATAATTTGGAATTTTGCATACATTTTGAATGTATTGATAGTAAAAGAAACTCATTACTTTCACAAAAACATGTATTTTACAAAACTAAAAATTTCAAAAAAAAAAAGGAAAATTTTAGCTTTTAACACTGCGCACACAATTTTTTGAAGATCTTATAATTTTCACAAAACGACGTGTTTTTGAAAAAAAATGGTATTTAGAACAGATATTAAATTGAGTAATATTTAAAAAAAAAACTAATAACTTTCACAAAATTATGTATTTTACAAAACTAAAAAATTTCAAAAAAAAAATGGAAATGTTATCTGTGTGTTTCAAATTATTAGAATTTTTCATAAATTTTGAAAGTGATAATATTTTTTTAAAGAAATTAAAATTACCAAAAAATACTCTCACAAAAATATGTATTTTGTCCTTTGTGATTTTTTTAATTTTTAACAAATTTTCGAGAACGTAGTTTTATAAAATTTTGAGTATTAAAAAAATGTATTTGTACTTTCCAAATCTACGAAAAATTGTTGATCATTTGACACAATTTAATAAAAATCTTAAATTTTGGTATTTTTGAATTAAAAAAACTACTTGGTTTACGAATGATCACTATGCTGTGCTTCAGTTTAGCACGCCCAGGTTATGAATCCCCGATATTTGGTCCGCCATTTTGCCCTCCATCTTGGATTTAAAAATTGTAAATCACTTTAGTGTAGTGTTTTGGCCATATTTATGATCGACTATTAAAAATAACAAAACGAAAAAAAATTCTTGATTAGATATTTACCCGGTATGATTTTTTTCCTAGGTTTTCGGATAATCGAGTCTGAACTGTATTTTTTTTTATTTACAAAAGCATTTTTTGAAAAATCAGGCAAAATTTGGCTTTGTTGTTCCTTCAAAAATTTTGTTTTGTGATTTTGAGTATTTTTTAAATATTTTTCAAAAGTAACTTTTTTTTACATCAAAACAAAAAAATTACGATAGTTTATTTTTCTAAGGCGGGTAGTTTAAATCATACATTTTTGAAAACAAATTTGAAATATATAAACAATGGCCTTAAGCTTCCGTATAATTTTGTGTCAACTTTGGTTGACTTTTAGAAGATTGTAAAAATCCACTGTAACAGAAGTAATCAGTAATTCCGTAATATAATTAGAAATTGATTTCGTTTACTAATTAATTAGTTTATAGAAAGGTTCTAAAGGATCACATTAAATCTGACCATCCCTGTCCAAGCCACTTTCCCTTTTCATTTGCAACCCTTCTCCGGCACCCCATCAATTATTTCCTTTATTCCATTGACCACCGGTTTTCACGAGCTTTTTTTCTTTCTTTTTTTTCCTCCTCACAGGAAATCACCCCCCGAAGTGTGCTCCAGTTTGACCAGCCACCTTCAACAACGTCATCAACCCCAAAACAACCAAAGTTAAGGGGAAGGACAAAAAATCACGGCGACGACGACGACCCACAAAAAAGCTCAACTCAACGCTCTCAAGAAGCTTGCGCTGGTCATTACTGGTGGCCGAACAAGAGAAAAAGGGTCTCGTGACTAGTGCGGGCTTTCAGAATGGAGACGATTAAGAAGGAAAATATACAAATAAGTGATAATGGTGGACCGGCCGCGGCTGCTGCTGGTTCACTCACACAGTCGTCAACGACTACGACGACGACCAGCTCGGCGGAGGTGCTGCGAGACGAAAAGTCCCAAATCGAGAAATCAGTTCACTCGCAATCGGCACTCAAGACGAAGCAGTCGTGGTTCCGCAAGTCCAACACTTGTGGCAGCCTGTACGCCAAGTGTGCCTGTAGCAACGGAGTGTCCGGCGTAGGACAGGCTTCAGCGGGAGCAGGGTCTCCTACCGGGAACCACGAGGGCAAGGTTCATCGTCACAGCCACGGCCGGCCGATCTCGACCTCGGAGAAGGACTTCCGGAAGATTCGGGTGCTGCAGGCGTTCGTCCATCCGGACACGACTACGGTATTTACGCAGGAAAATTGCTATCCGGGAAGTGACTCTCCGACGAGAGCTTCGTTGATTACGTCGGCGCAAGCCGGGGAGTTCCAGATCCTGCACTCGACACATTCCAAGCGGCAGTCTACGCCGAACTGTGGCGCGGACTACGCCGCGGCCTTTCATCCGGAGTTTGTGCTGAAGAAGGTAGCGCCGAAGAAGCAGTCCGCCAACGGACTTCCGGACAGCAGATCTCCCTCGATAAGCATTCCATCGCCGCGCAAGGTACCGCTGAAGAAGAGCTCGCGCAGCTATCCGGGACTGTCTCCGTCGGACAGCAGTGTCGAGTCGATCATCCGGGCGTTCGGACAGCGGTCCACCTCGTCCAGTGTGGACGAAGTTACGGAAGAGGAGGACTGCTGCGCCCAGACCGGTAGTGAAACGGACGAACTCGGCAGTTTGCGGGATTCGTACATCTCGTTCACCGCTGCCGCCACTTCCGACAAGCAACCTCCCCCGGTGAACAGTGATACCAACGGGTCGGTTGATCAAGTGTGTGAAAGTGATATTCAGCTAGAAGAACGAAGTGACAGTGATAGCAGCAGCAGTGACAACAGTCCACCCTCCCAGCTCCTGAACCCACTCCCCGCTCCGGCGATCCCGTGCAAGCTCAACCCGTCGGCGCACGAGTTCTTCATCCAGTCGGGCATCCTCGGACCAATGGGCAATGGATCGTCGGTGCTGCTGCGGAAAACGTCCAAGATCGTGCCGAACGTGGACGCGCCGGTCAAGGAGAAGGTGAGTTTCGCATTGTCAACAACAGCTAGTAGGTATCCGAGATGGAAGTCACACTCGGCCGCTAAGTGGATCATGGGACGATGCAAACAAATATCTGCTGATGATGATGATCGAGATGATGCCCGCATGTATCGGAGATCGTCCTCTCTTAAGTGGGAATTGATTGGAATTGAAGGAGTTGAATTGGGTGGGCTTGCGACATTGAACCGAAGTGCGTTCGCCTTAAACACGCTAATCAAACGGTCTTAATTGGATGGAATGAGTGAGCGTAGAAGAGCGTTAGTGGAATTGTTTGGGATGATGGTTTTGGAAGTGGTGAATCAGAAACGTCTTGAGTGATAAGGGAACAAAGTTCAACTCGAAGATGATAAACAATGTTTGTCGGAAAGTAGGACATGCATATAAAATAATCAGTATCAATAATATTCGTCAATCTGGCAACTGCGTTGGTCCTGTTAATGAACAGAGTTCATATCGAAGTGATTGTGCTATCATGTCGTATATCGCTGCTCGTTTTGAGAAAAAAGTTTATTGACATAGAAAAAAAACCAAAACAAGAGCACGCAATGTAAACAATAGAAAAAAACACGTTTGGGAGCATTGTCCCAAAATTTGGTTGACGGTATCCCAATTCAGAACCAAAAATGTGAACAGTAGATTTGCATGAATGGTCCGATTGGAAGTATATTTTATATGAACAGTGTCAACTTCGCAAAAGTTCTTCAGTATAACTATGAAAACATTGATTATATTAATACATATCTCAAATTGTCATGTTATTTTTTATAGAAAAAAAGTTTGAATCGGAAACTGACCATTTTTGAAAACGAATTCAAAAATATCTTTAGGAATTTTAAGGAGAACTAATTTCTAGGCAGTAAAAAAAAAAGATTCATGCTGAATCAATTAGTTTTGATGGCAACAAATATTTGTATTTTGGAAATCAATTTTAAGTTACTAAAAGATTTTTTTTAAATCAGCCCGTGTTTTCCGTGTTGTTTTTTTTTGGTTTGGTTTTAATCGATGTTATTTTCCATACCAATTTTACAGCTTTCCATACAAAAATGGTGTGTGAAAATTAAAAATCTGTATCTTTTGAAGGAATTTTTCGATCAATTGAAGACTACAGCGAACAAAAATTCATACACGGAAAAAAAATGGTTGCTAATTTTTCAAATCACTTTAAGCCACCTAAAAAAAATATTTGAAGAAAACACTTATGTTTATTTGTTTTACTTTTTATCTGATTTAGGAGACATAAAATGCCTTTTTTCAGAACATTTAAGAAACGGAAAAAATGTTTGAGCTATGATTAAAAAAAAAAAACAATTTTTTTGAACTCCCTTCCCCCCTCGTAACGAAATTTTCATACCAAATTTAGAAATTTTGTATGAAGCATAACACGGCCTTCAACTCCCCTCTCCCTTACTGAATTACGTAATTAAAGACAGCTCCTTCAAATCAAATTTGCATTCTGAAAGTATTTTTATGAAATTTAGATAAAATGCAATTTTTCTAGATAACGCCTTTGAAATAAAAATAGTTTAAGAATAAAATGAAACACGAACCCAAAATTTTACTTTTTTAAGCTATTTTTGATACGGCCTTTGGTTGCCGAGTTATGCAAAGTAAAAAGATAACAAAAATAGGATTTCCTCAGTTTTGCCCATTTAGCTCTCGTTTTTGATCACTGATATCTCGGGAACAACTATTGCTAAAACATGTTTTTATAAAAGAAATTTTCTGCTCTTTTCAGCGATATTTTGATTATGGTGTCAAGTATATTTGTTCACAATTTATCATTCATTGCAGCAAAAAAAACTTTCCCATACCGGGAATCGAACCCGGGCCTTCTGGGTGAAAGCCAGATATCCTAGCCACTAGACCATATGGGAAGACATTTAGATTAGAAAAATCAACTCAGGAGTTTTTTTTTAACCTTCTACTGCCCAAATTTTTTTCCCGTGTTCAGGAGGTCATTTTGAGCAACTTTTGTTCTACGAAAAACTTTACTTCTCTTGTTTTATGTTTTTCTTGTTTCATTTTTAGTATTTTAATTTGCATTTATTTTGTTTAGTTTATAATTGTTTTTGGTAGTATTTGGCCTACTCTACCACCTCCTATCATTACATTTTGCCTATCTAATTTTTTCATGTTTTTACAGTAACTATTTCAATTTTTTGCATGTTTTTCACATTTTCTGCTATAAAATGGAACCATTATCATTTAAATTGTAAATAAAAGCGTAGAGACATAGTCTGGGGTACTAGAAAAATTACTGCATACTTCTTTTTACTTTAAATATAGGAAATGTTAGTAAAAAACACAGCCAAAGTTGACCCCTAAAAAAATTACATTTTTTAAAACATTGGCAAAGTCACATAAAACAAGTCAAACTTCAAACCCTAAAATTTTCCAAAATTTTAAAAAAAATTCTTTCCAATGCTTTTTGAAGATCAAAAATTGGTTGAAATATTGATTTTTGGCGATTTTTTAAATCGAAGCCCGTCTAGAGGCGGGGTTGGGTTGAAGAGGGTTAATAGGTCCAATGAATCAATTTTTCAATTTATGGATGAGTTGGATAAATACGAAAAGTGCTTAAAAACTTATGTTTGGCAACGATTTGAACACAACAGTTTTAATGCAATTTCTTGGAAAAAAACTTATTCAATTTATTTATTTTTTCAGTGAAATGTTTGTTTTCCCTCATCAATATTATTTGCCGTAAAGTTTTATAACTCCAATTCAGCATCGAAAGGTATTACTTGTTTCATTTGAGATCCTCAAATTGAGATGTTTTATATGTAATTTGTACACCTAAAAAATCATTTGAAACTTTGAAATGACTTTAAGCGGTTTCGAAATGTTCATTTGGATTAAATTTTCTTATCGATTTGGATTCTTCGTCAAAGTTGTAGATTTAATTAAGACTTTAAAGAAAAAGCTGTTTTTTTTATTTCTAGAGTTATTTTTTTTTTCTTTTTTTTTTTTTTTTGATAAGGTCCTATAAACATATGAAAGACAATAGTTTATAGTTCCTTTTCAAAAAAAGTCTAGATATGTTTTTAAATTTTTCTAAAAAAAAATTCAAGTGCTAAATTAAATTTCTAATTGAAAAGGACATTATAGAAATTTTGATAAATTGACACCGTTTTGGAGTTAAAGTCATTTTTAGGTTATAATTTTTTTTGTTTTTTTAAATACTTTATGAAGGAAAGCCAGCCCTGATTTTTTTTTGGAAAAGCTGAGAAAATATGGTACAATTTTCTTTCTAAGTCTTTGAAAATTGGACAATTTGTTTCTGAGGTCCAGCCTTACAAAGAAATCAAATCGATGAAAAAGTATTTTTCCAAGTGTAATTATCCTGTAATTTTCAATCGACGATGTCTCGGCAACTTTTGGAACAATTTTAAATGTAAAAAATAAAACAATGCTTACAAAACTGGGTGCTTTTCTTTCTAGAAGTATTTTCAAATAAAAAAAACCTGCAAAAATCGAAAAGGTGTACCCAGAAGTGAATTTAATTTAGAAATGGTATAATTCATTAGAACAAAAAAATTGTAAATTGCAAATTCAATGCGATTTTTTTTTCTAAATTTTCAAAAAATAAAATATTTTAAAAAATATTTATATTTCCTGAATCGGCTATGGCTCAAAAAATGTGATTTTATTCCCCTAAAACATGTTTATATGGAAAATTAAAAAATCTTATTTCGGATAATCGGATTTTTTTATTTTTCCGTAAACTTCTAATTATAACCTACAAATTTGCCGAAGACACAAATCGATCATAGAATTCGATCTCAAGATACAAAATTTGATAAATTTTCATAAACATTTTGTATGAGCAGATTCCGAAATTGTATGAAGACCTGTGTAGAACAACAAATGATGCAAAATGGCTTCTTTCGACGTAGGGAATAGACCGTCCAATTTCCCGGGGTTACAAAATTCCCGGGAAACGGGAAATTTTTAACAAATTTCCCGGAAAATTTGGAATTTATCGACAATTGATTTGATCCTGCTTCTGATTTATATTTTGCAACAAAATTGTATAGAACAGCAACTTTATTGTTCAAAATGTGTGTAGGTGGGTCAATTAAAATGCTTTTAAAAATCATACAACTTTATAAAAATATTAAAATTTTCAGTAAGTAAAACCCATGCTTCTCAACCATAAAAATGCTTTTAAATTTGTTTCTGTTACCATTTCGTGGGAACATTGACTCATAAAGTTAAAAAATAAAATAATGCAGAAATGATGTTTTTTATGGCAAATAACTTGCCCTAGACCGTAATTTTATCAAAAAACTCATTTTAACGATTTTTAAGGCAAAATTTTGAATTTTTGTTAAAAAGCTTACAATTTAAGCTAACTAAATTTACACATTGATTTTTTTTTAAACTTATCAGCAACCTTAGTGATTGTGTTATTGTGAACACTTGAATTCGGATTTTTTAAACATTTTCTGGTCTTGTCAAAGTCGTCCCAGAATTCGGTAATTCCAGTTGTCATTCGCCACTATGTTTTTTAAAGTACGAGGTTATGACATGTTTTATTTACACAATGGGTGATGGTACTTGATGGGGCCGTACCCCTGGTACTGTTGGGGGGTATTTTTGTTGTTGAACGAGTCTTTCCTGTGCGGTGGGTTATTTTTGTTTGTTTTTGTGTTGTTTGCGAGCATTGGTACTCACCAGGGTGTGGGAGTTGTTTGTGGTAGCGGTTTTGTTTCAGGTGTGTATTCGGTTAGTTAAATGTGTGGGGAGGTCGGTAGTGCTAGGCTCTGGAGTGGTTTTTGGATTCACTTGGCATTGGGGTCTGGGAGAGCAGGGTGGGGGGTGGTTCTGGTGCTTTATTTGTGATTTTTGGGCATGGTTTAGGGGTGAGGGACGCAGGGTTGGGGGGGTATCGGGTTTGTGGTGGGTGCGGGATTGAACTGTTATGCACGTGGTTGTGGGGGGACCGGGTACGCGTTTGGGGTCGCGCGTGTGTGTTGTTAGTACAGTGGGGGCTGCTTTGTTGAATTTTTTTTCAGGGGGGGGGGGTGGTGGTGGGGCAGTTCCGTGACGGTGGGGGGGGTGACTTGGGTTTAAAAAAAATGAGTAGTTTTGGTTAACATAATATTTTACAGATCGATTACAATGAAAATTCATGAAATTATGCAAATTATTTGCAAAATATGTTTTGCAAATGAAATAATAGTAGTTCATGCAACAAGTTGCAAAAAGAAGATTTTTTCAGCACGAGGTATTTATTTATCCAACGAGGTTCACCGAGTTGGATAAATACGAAGAGTGCTGAAAAAATCAAGTTTTGCAACGAGTTCCATACAACATTTTTTGCAATTCCGAAAAACACCCATTGAGTGAAATTTTAAGTAAAGTTTTCATGTATTATGTCAATAAATCGTTTAAATCAAAAAAATAATGAAAAGTGTTACTTTTCGAAACAAGTGCTGAAAAGTTCAACTTTCCAGCACCCATTTCAGTGATGGAAAGTAGAACTTTTCAACATTAGGCTATTTCTGCATTGAAACTTCATTGAAAACTTGAATTGATACCAAATACTAATGAAAATCAATGTCTAGTTTACGTACAGATTTTAAGTATCTTTCAAACATTTTTAGTAACTTCTTTATGACTAAATAAGAAGAAATATGCAAAATAATATTAATTTCATCATTGTTTTCCACCTCCCATGAAAACCAGATCCGCAAAAATTCCAAAATGCTGTACGGCAGCCGGACGGTGCTAACCGGCGGCGGCGGTGGTGACTCCCGCCGCAAATCCATTCCGCCGGACTCCAACTGTGATAGCTTCCAGTCGTACGGGAGCACCCCGACGCTCAACAGCAGTAGCGGTGGCCGCCATCTGCCGCGGACCCTCGAAGATGAAATCAACAACCTGCGGCAGCTGCTCAAAGCCCGGGACGAGGAAATCAGCAAACTTCGGCGGGAGATCGACAAACTCAAGGTGAGCGTGGCAATTAGAGCTAATTAAGAAGTGTGAGGGTTTTGTTTGTGGAGTGTGAAAAGATGCACTAATTTTGGCAAATGCAGCTTCAATGTCAATTTTCTGCGTTGGAAGTCTGTTTTTGGAGCCAGAGTTCATGAAGGCATAAAGTGACTTTGAAATCGATTGATTGAACAGTTTGATATGCGTTATTAGTGATCAATATTTCATGTCAAGCTGTCCATAATGTAATGTTGATTACTTCGTCAACTCTTTTCTCTGTAAAAACATTGAAACTTTTATTACAATAAAAATTTTAAATTAGGTTTTAATTTTTTTATGCAATGAATTGCTTTGAATAAAAAAAAAAGCAAATGCTGGAGAAATAAAATTGAAATAAGCATTCTCCCAGAGAATCACTCTTTAGCATTCATAACTCCTTCAACTATATGATGGACATCTGAAACCGGCCAACCCTGTCAACTCCCCATCGGCCAAGGCCGTCCAACGGTCCCGCCGCCACCACTCCCACAAACTACAAACGCCGTTTTCATTGCAAATTGTTGCGTGCCCGGAATGAGCAATTTCGTCTTGAACGCAAGCAAACGACACACACAATTGAGGTTTACGACGGACTAACCTTTCCTTTCTTTTGCTGACCCTCATTAGAGCGTACTCCAGCAGACGACCACCAACAGCATGGACGTTAAGAAGCAGCAGCAGCAGCAGCAATCGGCCCCGGTCGTGGCACTCCAGCAGCTCCAGAAAGTCCCCAAGACCCCACCGGTAGTCGAGGGCGACCTGCTGTCCAGCATTCAAGCGAACTACGTGATGGCCGGTCAGCAGCTTCCGGTCTCCGAACTCTTCGGCGTTCCCGGCAAGGGCTTCAAGCTGAACCACGGAACGCCGAGCAACGTCGGAAACGGTCACATCAAACCCAAAGGAGCCATGCTGGTGGCGATGAAGAAGCAGGGAGTTTCGGGCGAGAGTTGCGAACTGATGGGCAGTCACTCGGACATTAAGATCCCCAAGTACGACAAGGACTACAGTGCGAAGCAGCTGATTAAGGACGCGATTTTGGAGAACGATTTCTTCAAGAACATTGATTCGCTGCAGATTCGGGAGATTGTGGACTCGATGTACAGTCGGGAGTTTCGGGCCGGGGAGTATGTGATTCACGAGGGGCAGGCGGGCTCGCACTTGTACGTGTCGGCTTCGGGGAACTTTGAGGTGTTGAAGGATAGCAAGTCGCTGGGGTTCATGGGGCCGGGGAAGGCGTTTGGAGAGCTGGCGATACTGTACAACTGCACGAGGACGGCTTCCATTAGAGGTAAAACATGTTTGTACATTTTGCTTTCTTTAGGATCATTAATTATGTTGAATTTATGTTGAATAAATGAAATATAACACAGTTCTTTTTTTTAACTAAAATTGATTAATTTTATTTTTTTTTAAATGCATGATTCATTTAATCATAAGTCAACATAATTTGGATAATTTGTATAATTAACAAAAAATATTTGAAAACAATTTCAGAACAACTGAGACGTCTTACAAATTTTCATGAACAAAAATGATTTTAATTGACTTTAATTGTCAAGAACGTGACAGAAAGAAATCAATCTAAATTGAAAAGCCAAAAAGTATTAAAATAATATTTAATCGAGAAATAAGATAGCAAACTGTGCCTGGGTTTCGTTAACTAAATTTATTCAATGAAATAGTAAATTTTTTTCATCTGGTTTCGCTCTCTGATTCTTGAAGTAATTTTAATCAGGAGGATAAAAGACCAGTATAATTAACAAAAGTTTGAAAAATATAGTGATCCTTTTTTATTGTTACAGATTCGATTATTTTGCGATACCATTCTTGTAGGATTCGTTCAAAAATTACGTCCATGAATAGGGGAAGGGGGGGGAGGTCTGGGGTTTGTGACAGCCCATGTTAAAGGTATAGGAAAAGTGCGTGACAGGGGAGAGGGAGGGGGTCTGAAATCCCGAAAATCTTTGGACGTAATATTTGAACAAACCTTTGTGAAAAAATACACAAATATGTGTTATGAGTTGCAAGTTTTAAAAAGTCTTAGCAAAAATTTCTGTTCTGCATTATTTTGATCCAAATTAAATAAAGTTAATATTAGGTTAAATTTAATTTATTGAAAGAATTATTACTATCTGTCACATTAAATTTATTAAATTAAACAAAATTTTGGAAATTTTTTGATTATCAACCAGAAGGCCGATGTGAATTTAATTTTGAAGTGTATTTCTTCTCCCCTCCTTTCAAAATTTCTTTATACAATGTGGTCTCCCTTAACAATAAATACCTGCAAAAAATCTATAAAAAAAAACATATTATTATTAAAAATTAAAAGTACAACGATTTTTTTTGATTTTAAACAAATACTGGTTTTAATATTTTTACACATTTATAATTTTCTAATAACAGTTTGGAAAAGACGTAAACATTCAGGAATGAAAATTCATTGATGTTTAGATATTTGTTCTGTAAAAACTGTAATTATTTTAAAAGCATTTCTTTCAAATGTAGCAAATTTGGCTCGAAACTTGAAATTCTAGAATTTTTTTTGATTAGCTCCTATAAACATATGCAATACATTAGCTTATAAGACCTTTAAAAAAAACTCTAGATTTATTTATTTGATTTTATATTTTCATTATTTTTTGTGTAATTTTACTTTTTTGTCATAAATAAAGAGGTATTTTCGAACAAATAAAATTTCGACTGGTTAGGTTTATTTATTTTTATCATTATGTTTGCACCACACAAAAAAAACTTAAAATGTAAATAACAAATTCAACTTTCTTTTTCTTTTTTACAAATTTTAATTTTTTTGGCTCAAGGCCAGGGTTGCCAGGTTAAAATTTAAAAAATACTGGCCTAGTACCGATCAAAAACCTTGCAGACAAATATCACACAATCATGATGGGTTGGAGGATGTGAGTTTATTCAAAGTTTGTAAAATTCAGATCGTTTAATTGATTAAAATAAATATTTTCTTAGTTTTTCGATTTTTATTTCATCTCGTTTATTTTAATGATAAAGTTGTTCGAAATTGGCAGAATATGGAAAATCTGTCAAACAGATGTATTTGGCATCCTGGTAACCCTGTTCACAGTTGACAGTGTTGACAGATTTTGTTTCAAACAATATCGTGGTATCTTTTGTACGTAATTTACATTTTCCTCATGAGTGATTCTCCGAAATTTGAAACTCAATCCAATTCAACGAATCATCTTTGCGGTTTACTTTACGCAGTAGGCCTAGCCACATTGACGTTTGTGATGTTTCAATGCAATCTAATGCAATGGGGCATGACAAATGGTAATAATGACAAGAAGATACTAGGCATTAATCATCCTATCGCATTCTCTGGGATCGCCTCAAAAGACTGACTGCGCTAGGTTTAGATTAGTTTAGATGAGTAATTGTCTGAAATTTAGCATTTTTTTTTTCAAGGTTTTCAATTTGCTATTTTTTATGAAACTTTGTCATTCGTTTTTTTTGCGGCTGGTCATACAAAATGTGAATTTATGATAATCTGTATCATAAGAAGAGATTTTCTGATCGCTTATTGTCTTGGGTAAAGTTGTAAGCTATAATGAGGACTTTTAGAAAAAAATAGTACATGAAAAAATAGTCCGATTTTTTTACATTCTATTGCTGAGAATTTAATTCCCAAAATACTCACTTTTTATTTTTCGACTTGTTTTAGGGAATTTAAAAAGACATCTTTTGCGCTAGAGTTTAAGAGTGTTTAGGATGGTGCAAAATGTGGTACCGGAGATATGAGTTTGCTGAAATATTGTGATTTTTGGAAATTAATTCAAATAGGAGAACTCTGCCATTTTTCAGCCTATTTCTATTATCGGCCTATCAGCGCTTTGATCATGAATTACAGCTTTCATAAAATGTTTTTGACGGTTCCAAAGTAATAAATAGCTCAAATAAAAGTTAACAAGCAACTCTCCATTGTTGATAAATCTGAAAATGTTGATTTAATAGCAAAAAATGTCAATAGTGAAGAGAATTGGTCGAACGGCTTAGAGTGATTAAAATGGGTATATTTCCCCTACCATCAGACAAAACTTTCAAAAATCATGTTTTGATCCAAATGAAATAAAGGTTTTCAAGAAAAAATCAGTTTTTTGCAAATTGAAAATACTTTTTGAAGGAAAAGCAAATTTCCAGCAATTTTATTTTTTTACCTTGAACATGATGTGTGGAAAATATTTGCAACGGCCTCAAATAAAGTAAAAAAAAATGCAAATTATGATTTGAAAGGTTCAGAACTTATTGCAGAAGCATAAAAATTATGATACTTTTGCTTTTGTAACATCTTATGTTTTTTTTCCAATTTGATTCATTATGCTAGAAATTATTTTATTTAAATCATGTTTGTATATTTTTACCTTGCAATTTATTGAACTTTCTTCTGTGGTCTCATGTGTTTGAAAATGTAATAAAAAATAAAACTGATTTTAATAAAGTTGAAGATCGAAAACAAATTTCAAACAAATAATGTTAACAATATTACTTTCTTTTTCCCAAATCGCAATCGTGCAGTGCTGTGCGACTCCCGCGTCTGGGTCCTGGACCGGCGCGTCTTCCAGCAGATAATGATGCGCACCGGGCTGCAGCGGATCGAGGAGAACGTCAACTTTCTGCGGTCGGTCCCCCTGCTCAAGAACCTCAGTAATGACGTACTTACCAAGATTGCGGACGTGCTGGAAGTGGTGAGTTTACTTTCTTTTGCCACTTGTGTTACTTTTTCCTTAAAATTATTGTCTTGCCTGAAATGTATATGATAATGAGAGATGCTATTATGTCTATGGTTCTCAGCTCTTGAAAACGTTTTCATACCTACTTGGAGAAGTGTGCGAAAATAGACATATGTTTCAATCTCATACTTATTTCGCACGTTTCAGGGATTAGTCACAAAACACTCTTAAGATAAGAGTTCTGGTGATAAAAATATTGGTGGCTATACATTTAGACAATTATCAGCTGCCTTCGTGGCGCAATCGGTTAGCGCGTTCGGCTGTTAACCGAAAGGTTGGTGGTTCGAGTCCACCCGGGGGCGGGAAAATATTTTATTTAAGGGGAATTGAAAGGTTATGCAAAAATATAAATGTTATGTAAATAATGTAAAATATAAAAACTGCCCTAGAAGAATGTAATTCAAACGGAAATCTAATCTCTTCAGTAGTAAATTTTAAATTTGAGGCAAGATTGTGCCATTCACTCTTGGAGTAGTGACAGTTAATGATGATTCTGAAAACTGAGCTCAGCCTCAGATATAGTTTATTGTAACAAGAATAATGAATCACGATATGGTACAATGCCTATACAGAAAACAACATGTAGATAACTTTATTAATGAATGCCATTTGAATCAAGCCTAATTTTTATTTAAATCAAACATGGTCAACTGTTAATTGATAACAAATTTACGGTCATGGAACTCCTTCAAACCATCTTCAACTGTAATCTTCTATCTATATATATAAAAAATTTCGATGGTTTTGTTTGAACGCGAATCAGTTCAATACGGAGTGTCTGATCGAGGTGCTCTTTGTTGCGTTAGGTCCGTGCAAGCCCAAGGAAGGTTCATACGTTAAAAAGTTACAACTTTGGCCACTCTGGAATCGATTCCGGTAAATCTGCCAATTGTATGGAAAAAGTTACGTAAAATCAAATTTTGATCACACACCCAAAGGAAAAATATATCTCAAAATCTGCAACAGTGGATTTGCTGCAGAAAATGTCATATTTTATAACATTTTTTGCAGCAAGCCCCTAGATCATTTTTGCCCGCGTGTAAACATTTCAGCGATCTGCAGTTCTTACCAACACATATAACGCTGGCCCGTCCCCGAGAAACACTCCAAAGAGAAGCATATGCTGGTGCTCTTTCACTCACTTTTCATCAAGCGTACATGGCGCGGTGGTAGCGTGTCGGATCAATAACCAAGAAGTTGGTGGTTCAATCCTCGTTCTACTAAGTGTTTTTTTTTTGTGAAATACAACCAAAAAGCCGTCGGTAATGTCGATAATTGTCGGTAACGGGCAAAAATGTCATACCCCTATATCGCAAAAAATGCATGAGGACAGTTTTCATGCAGATTCTGATATACTTTCATGCCGCCATGCATCACAATCATGCCACTGCCAGTTGGGTGCAGGAGGCTGAATAAGCAAAAATGGTAAAACGTCAAAAAACGAAAATGGCAAAGCGAAGTTTGTCGGGTTAGGCTTGTTAAGTAATAAATATCTGATTGGATGTGAGCAATAAGTGGTCCAAATCCTCAATCCTCCTTAATAAACTAACTAACAAAATGATTAAATTTTAATGTTTTTGATTCCAAACATATCTGCCCGGCTAGCTCAGTCGGTAGAGCATGAGACTCTTAATCTCAGGGTCGTGGGTTCGAGCCCCACGTTGGGCGTGATGTTTTTTTTCTGTGTTTTGTTTTACCGCCAAAAGTATCGTGAAGGGGATCGAAATGTTCAACTCTCAGGATATCGAGGGGATGTAGCTCAGATGGTAGAGCGCTCGCTTAGCATGTGAGAGGTACGGGGATCGATGCCCCGCATCTCCAGTCTTTCTTTTGTTCTAAACTAAATGAGATGAATTTTAATACATTAATACATTAATACATGTTGATATTTCAGCACTTTTTGACATAATTACCATTCAAGTTTCTATCAAAATTGTTTTAAAATAAGTTGTTTAAATAGTGAAAATAAGCAAATTGGATGTAGTTAGGAGCGGACATATGAGATTTTTCTCTAAATCAGCGTAAATTAAAAACATTTTATTTCAAGATTTATTTCAATGGGATGATAAATGAGAAGCTTTCCAATGATTTTTGGATAGTTTTAACGAGGAATCAACAGCTGACATATTTTTGTTTCAAAATATTTCAATTTGAAATGGATATTAAATATATTAATTATTACTTATTTCAAGTATGTTTTATTGAAATTTTCCAATTCAAATTTAAGTATATACAAATACTTTAACAAAATTTGGCTTTCATTCTTGATTTTTTTCCATGAAATCTTTTCTTATCGTTAATGAAGCTTAGAAATTTGGAGTCATTTCAACCTTACCCATAACCAACACAACTATACCACTTATATTCATCACCACATCCCACCTTCACTTAAACACCATCCCACTAAAACAACCCCTACCCCCCCAACTCACTTAAAACACCATCACACAACAATCCTAAACAAAAAACCAAAACAAAAAATATAACCTAAACACACCTACTTTCCACCTCCCCCATAAACCACCCCAAAACCAACTACTTCATAAAATACATATCCTTTATATTAAACACCACACTCACCACAAAAACACTCCAAATCCAATAACCTATAATCCCCAATTACTAACAATACCCCTTTTAAAACTCATAAAAACCCTACTCCAACAAAAAACCTCTACCACCACAATAAATTTTACACTCACCATTCCAACAAACATATCACAACACCCACCCCACAATATCCAAAATCCCAACAACTATACAACACCACCCACCCCCTCAACCCTCATCCAAACTTATCCCCCCACCCAACTAATTCCCAACCCACAATCCAACCCCACAACAATACTCAATAACCCCCAATTTAAAATACAAATAAAAGTTACTACAAACTCCCCACCAATACATAACAAAATTACCCCATACCATTTAATCCCCCCCATCCATCTCAAAACTTATCAACCCCTCAACACAATACAACACCTATAATACCACCAATACCCCCCCACTCTCAAAACCAACATACAACATAAACATCCCATACCAACAACAAAAACCACATCAATAAACCAACCAACTCACCTTATAATCAATATAACACAAACTCACTACCCCCTCTATCAAATACATCCCACAAATCAAAACAAATAACCCAACCATACATACTACAAAACAAAATTAAAAAAAAACTCCACAAATCCTCTGCCCCAAAAAAACCTAAAATACCCACTCCTCATCCCCCTACTCTTTTTTTTTTTTCCCCCCAAACCCACCCATAAAAATGAATTTACGAGCCACAGTTTTAACATTTGAATGAAAAAAGTGTTTAAAAATGCATTATACACCTGTCCAGTTGTTTTGCAATCATTAGTTTCCAAAATACCTAAGTATTGACGAAAATTTATTTTTTTGCCAAAAATAAAGTTTTTGCGGTGCTGTACATTGGAATTTCATAAAAATTCAAAATATTTTAAATCCAGCCCAAACATGCTAAATATGATTATCAATGCAGAAAAATGCGTTTTAGATTGTTTTCAGTTGATTTGACTTTTATTTTCATTAAAATTTTGAAGTTTTTTGAAAAAATATTTTTTTTGCCCCCTGATTTTTTGGACCAATTTTGAAGGGGGGGGGACATAAACTTTGAAAAATATTTGCAACGGCCTTATGCAGTCTGTTTCATGGATTTTTTTATGTCTTTTTTCATCCATATTTTTAATAAAAAAATAAAAAAAATCTATAAAATTACATCAGCTTGGAAAAAGCAGTTCCGCAACGATTATGTATTTTACTTCTGATATCTTTGAAGTATATCTATATCAAATATCAGAAAGTTTGCTGTTGTGATTTCAGAGAAACGTCAATTTTTAAATGTTAGAAAATGTATGTTTTTTTACAATTTCACCGTAATTTTGAGATTTATGAAATAATGATTTTTTTGCTTTTGTTATCTTTACTGTATCTGTTAGCCAAGTTTCAGAAGGTTTGTAGATATGTTTTTAGAATTACAGCCATTTTATAATGTCATTTAATTTATTCATAAGTTCAATGAAAAAAACATTTTAAAATGGATTTATCATTGAAACCACATTAGCATCTTCCTGTAACTTGACTCCCATATACATCAAAGTTATCATAAGCAAAAGTATGCATAATCTGGGGGTGCTCAGCGTTTAAAGTTATTAATTATAACATATATAATTTATTTTCTTAGAAAATGTCGGAAGTTACATTTTAAAATGGCTCTATCTTAGAATCTTCCTAAGCAACCTTTTTCTGAATTGGTCCAAAATAACATCAGAAGCAATATATATGTATTATAACTTCGGAGTGAAAATTTTTCAAACTGATGTATTACTATAGATTATATTATTGTTTTTAATCGAAAATCTGATGTAACACCAAGAAAAGACCACTTTCATGAATACTATATCAGCGAATATTTATAATGCTTAAAGCAAGGTTGTTAACGAAAAAATTATCTAGGCTCAATAACGATAACGATAATTCTATCGGCGATAATATTATCGACGATAGTTCATTTTTAAAATATTTTTTTAAATTGACTTAATTCTTCAATAGTTTCACTATGAATATATTTTTGGAAAATGTAGTAAGTTTCAAAGTTCAATTGTTCTCAAAATACCGTATTTTTTTAAGTACTCAAATTTATTTAATTTGCGATATGAGTATCACACGAAGCGAACTTTTGGTATGCTTTTCCACTCTATAAGAGTTTTTTTTTTGAAAATACCAAAAAATTTCAGAAAATACCGTATTTTTCGAAAATACTCAAATTATTAAAATTTTAAATATGATTATCAAGGTAAGCCAAAATTTGCATGCATTTTCTTTTTATAAGTTAAAAAAAAAACTAAAATTTTCACAAAATACCATGTTTTTTCGAAATTACTATTTTTTTCATAATTTGCAATACAGATCCGAAACGAAGCGAAATAAGTTATGCATTTTCACATTTTTAGAAATAAAAAAAATGATCGAATTTCATAAAGTATCTTTTTTTTGAAATTACACAAATTTTCCTTATTTGCAATATGGATGAAACGAAGCGAAATTTGTTATTCATTTTCACATGTTTAGTTTTGTTTTATAAAATGCTCGAATTTTCGCAAAATACAGTATTTTTGGAAAGTACTCAAACTTTCATAAATTTGAAGCATGGGTAAACGAAGCGAAATTTGGTATGCATTTTACTTTATTAGATTTTTTTTTGTTAAAATACTCAAATTTTTACAAAATTATGACATTTTTATGCTTTGAAATATGGTTATCAAATGAAGCGAATTTTTAAATGCAGTTTCACTGTTTTAATTTTTTTTAAATGCTGAAATTTTCTCAAAATATTTAATTTTTTTTAAATACATAAATTTTTAAAATTTGCATTATGGGTATCAAATGAAGCAAAATTTCATATAAAGCATACAACATTTGAATGTATGTATGAAGCATACCAAATTTCGCTTCATTTAAAATTTTCAGTACTTTCGATAAAATAAGGTATTTTGTGAAAATGTTGGTATTTTAAGAAAACCTCTAAGTGATTTCTGGATATAATGTTTTCAACAGCCTAACGCGTAAGAATTGTCTGAAATATGTGGTTTAAGTTAAAAACTCTACAGAAAACAAATCATCTCATATTTAAGGCGAAGACGTGTTCTTGATTGAAGCTGATATTTAAAAATTCTTGCAAGAAATCATTATTAGAGATTTATATGTAGAATTGTTTATAGATTTATCTATAGAATTACTATATATTATTTTTATCCCTTAACTAACTTCCGCAGGAATTCTACCCCGCCGGAGCGTACATCATCCGTCAGGGCGCCGCCGGCGACACCTTTTTCCTCATTAGCCAAGGCACGGTGAAGGTCACCCAGCGTTTACCAGGTACTTATTTCCTTTGAGTAACCCCACCTTTGTGACACCTGGCCCAATTAACCGTTTTTCTGGTTTTTCCCCTCTAATTCCATCACTTGGTCACGTTCGCGTCCACGCCAGGCCGTTCCGTCGAGGAGGAAATCCGAATCCTGGGCCGCGGCGAGTACTTTGGCGAGAAGGCCCTCATCAAGGAGGACAAACGGACGGCGAACATAATCGCCATGTCCCCGGGCGTGGAGTGCTTAACGCTGGACCGGGAGTCCTTCACGAAGCACATCGGGGACCTGTGCGAGCTGCACGAGAAGGACTACGGGGACGCGGAGCGGGTGCTGGCCTTCCGGAATCTGGAGAACCAGCTGCCTTCGCTGGACGCGGTGAAACCTGGTAAGTTGTGGGTGGTTTGGCTTGGTTGATATCTTGAAAAATTCAACATTTCTTTCAAACTTCTTCAGAACTCATGGACGTGGAACTGTCCAGCTTGGAGATTGTCGGAACGCTTGGCGTCGGTGGCTTTGGCCGCGTCGAGTTAGTCAAACTAGAGCAAACCAACTCGATCCGGGTGTTTGCGCTCAAATGCATGAAGAAGAAGCACATCGTGGACACTCGGCAGCAGGAGCACGTGTACAGCGAGCGGAAGATCATGCTGGCTTGCAATAGTCCGTTCATCTGTCGGCTTTACCGGACGTATCGGAACGACAAGTACGTGTACATGCTGCTGGAGGCCTGTATGGGCGGAGAGGTTTGGACGATTTTGAGGGATCGAACGCACTTTGAGGACGGAACGGCAAAGTTCATCGTCGGGTGTGTGCTGAAGGCGTTTGAGTTTTTGCACTCGCGGGGGATCGTGTACCGAGATCTGAAGCCGGAGAATCTGCTGCTGGACTCCAAGGGTTACGTCAAGTTGGTAGGTCTTTAGACAAATCTTCTAGTTTGAACGTCAACTGATTCAAGTCTCTTTGCCTTTTCAGGTTGACTTCGGCTTTGCCAAGTTCATTGGTTACAGCAGCAAAACATGGACCTTCTGCGGAACTCCGGAATATGTCGCGCCTGAGATTGTGCTGAATCGAGGACACGATCGTTCCGTGGATTACTGGGCGCTTGGAGTTTTGATCCATGAGTTGCTGACGGGAATGTAATTGTTTTCACCAATTTACCTTAAATTCGAACTTACCTCAATTTGCAACTATTTGTAGACCTCCATTTGCGGCGGCAGACCCGATGAAAACGTACAATATTATTCTTAAGGGAATCGATATGGTGAATTTTCCCAAGCACATGTCCCGGTCGGCGGTCAGTTTGATCAAGCGGCTCTGTCGGGATATTCCGTCGGAGCGGCTCGGCTATCAAAGGGGAGGCGTTCAGGATATTAAGAAGCACAAGTAAGTTTGAGATAAAGTTATTTTCATGTGATTTAGAATAATTGTTGTTTGATATAATATGAAATAGAAAAAAAGTCAAAATTTCCAAAAAAGAAGACTCTCAAAACCAAACAAAATTTGTTGATAATCTGAAAATTTTCACTTTTTATGAATAAGAGTTAAGGTTTAGAATTTTTTCATAAAAAGGAATACAATAGACGTACAACCCTATAACTCATCGTGTTATCAGAAAATTACAACAAGAAAATCCGATCCTGTGACTCAACTTGGTATTGATGAGATATTTTTTTTGCAATGGTAAGGACTGATTTTGATATTGTTTTCTAATTATTAGCTTAGGAGCTGGCGCATTGCATTTGAATCTAAAATGAGATTTAACCCGTAAAAAAATTCTTATGCAAAAATGTCAATTTTTGAGGCACTTTGGCCACTGAAGCGTTTATTTCAACATCACTGGCGTGTAGGCCAGATCCTTGCGAATCTTTTGGTTTATATAACATTGAAGTTTGGAGCACTCTGGAGCTCGGTACAGACCATCAAAGTTTGGCATTTTTTCGAAAAATCGTCCCCGGTAAAAAAGATATGCGTCGCATTTCACGACGCCCAAGACGACATTTGATTTTGCTGCGGTCAATTTTTCGAAAAAAAAATGCCAAACTTTGAAGGTCTGTACCAAGCTCCAGGCAGCTTTAAACTTCAATGTTATATATACCAAAGGGATGTGCTGGGATTTGGCCTACACGACAATAATGTTGAAAATAAACGATTCACTGGCCAAAATGTCTCAAAAATTTACGTTTTTGAAAAATCTTTTTTTACGGGTTAAATCCCATTTAAAATTCAAATGCAAAGCGCCAGCTCCTGTTACGTCCAATCATGCTCATATTTGGGATTTGGGCTCAGTATGCCCACTGGAACAAACTCCTGAATGCCCGAAAAAAAAAAATAAAAAAAACCCGTTTTCAAATTTTGAACTTTTTTGAATATTTCATGGTCAAAATGGTCATTGAAAAGATTGGTGAAAATGTTCCCATAGTTCTAGCCATATAAAGCAAAATAAATAAATAGTAGTAAATTGGGTTATGGCCTCATAGAAAATTGCCTTGGAGAGTATATCAATTATTTAAAAAAATCAGCTTTCAAATGTTTAACATTTTATATAAGTTTTGGTACAAAGACCACATTTAATGGCCAAAATAATGTCTTTGATAAATTTAGTAAAAAATTTCTCATAGTTCCTAACCATACTAAGCAAAATAAAAAATAATATCAAATTGAATTATAGATACTAAAAATTTTTGAAACAAATTGTTGATTTCCTTGGGGGGTTTATCAATAATAAAAATAATCAGCTTTCAATTTGGCGTCATCCACAAAGTACGTCACGCTCTAGGGGGGGAGGGGGGGTTGTCGCAAGTGTGACAAAGTGTGACAAGGGGGAGAGGGGGGGTACGTGAGACTGTGACGTCACGCTAGACTATTTCTTGAATACTGAAAATTCAGTCTTAAAATATAGCTAAAAAAGTTTAATATTTAATAAACTTTACTCATAAATCAAACACGATTCAAGGCTTTAAAAAACAGAGTTTTTGATAATAGATTTAATATGCCTAAATCATCAGATTTAACAAAAAAAATGTAGATTTCTGGGGGGTCAGAGCCAGCGTGATAAAGTGTGACATAGGGGGGAGGGGGGGGGGTAATTTTGGCCGATTTTAGCGTGACATACTTTATGGATGACGCCTTTTCAACTTTTTATAAAAGTTCTGATATAAAGACCATAATGTCCTTGACAAAATTGGTCAAAATTGTATAACAAATTGGGTTATGAAAATTTGGTCAACATTTTCCCATACCGTCATCAGGGGTTTCAAATTTCTGCGTTTTTGTATGACCTAATCTAACCCCCCCAGACCCAATGCAACCCTTGATGACGGTAGTTAAAGAAAAATTGAACAATAAAAAATAATAACAAATTTGGTTATGATTGCTGAAGGACGTATTAGACTACGACAAACAAACAAACTAACTCGAAAACAAACAAACTTTTTGACAGTTTGGCAGTTTGTCTGCTTTGTTTGGAGAAACGTCAGCTGAGCAATTCTCTACCAAAACCGGAAATGGATTTTATTTGTATTTTTTGATTTGGCTCAAACTTTGTGGGGGCCTTCCCTATGACCAAAGAAGCCATTTTGCATCATTAGTTTGTCCATATAAATTTCCATACAAATTTGGCAGCTGTTCATACAAAAATGGTACGTATATATTCGAAAATCTGTAACTTTTGAAGGAATTTTTTGATCAATTTGGTGTCTTCGGCAAAGTTGTAGGTATTGTTAAGGACTATTTAGAAAAAAATAGGTACACGGAAAAAAAAATTTCCCGATTTTTTTATTAACTTTTTTTTCACAAAAACTCAAATTCCCAAAATACGTATTTTTTGATTTTCGAGATTTTTTGATATGTTTTAGGGGACAAAAATCCGCAACTTTTGAGCTATAGAGAAACATGGTCAAAAAATCTGCCGCCGAGTTATGATTTTTTGAAAAACTGGTGATTTTTGGAAAAAATCGAAATTTCATACATAAAATTTTTTTGACCTCATTTTTTAATGCCAAATTGAATTTGCAATCGAAAAGTACTTTACAGATTTTTTGATAAAGGGCTCCGTTTTCAAGATATAGCCACCGAAAGTTTGATTTTAGCGAAATATTTGCAGTTTTTCAATTTTCAAAAATAGTGACCATGAGTGACCATTTCTAAAAATATTTTTTTTGAAAAGTTCAGAAAATTTGCTATAAAATTGTCTAAGAGACATTGAAGATTGGACCTGTGGTTGTTGAGATATAGCGACTTAAAGAAAAAGAAACACGAAAATTGAAGTTTTCTTAGTCTCACCCAAACAGCCCACCATTTTCTAATGACGATATCTCAGCAATTAATGGTCCGATTTTCAATGTTAATACATGAAACATTCGTGAAATTTTCCGATCTTTTCGAAAAAAATATTTTGAAAAAAATTAAATCAATACTAGCATTTTTAATGGGCATAATATTCAAAGTTTGGCCCTTTTAAAATGTTAGTCTTGATTAAATTTTTTTCAAAATATTTTTTTCGAAAAGATCGGAAAATTTCACGAATGTTTCATGTATTAACATTGAAAATCGGACCATTAATTGCTGAGATATCGTCATTAGAAAATGGTGGGCTGTTTGGGTGAGACTTAGAAAACTTCAATTTTCGTGTTTCTTTTTCTTTAAGCCGCTGTATCTCAGCAACCAGAGGTCCAATCTTCAATGTCTCTTAGACAATTTTATAGCAAATTTTCTGAACTTTTCAAAAAAAATATTTTTAGAAATGGTCACTCATGGTCACTATCTTTAAAAATTTAAAAACTGCAAATATTTCGCTAAAATCAAACTTTCGGTGGCTATATCTTGAAAACGGAGCCCTTTATCAAAAAATCTGTAAAGTACTTTTCGATTGCAAATTCAATTTTGCATTAAAAAATGAGGTCAAAAAAATTTATGTATGAAATTTCGATTTTTTCCAAAAATCACCAGTTTTTCAAAAAATCATAACTCGGCGGCAGATTTTTTGACCATGTTTCTCTATAGCTCAAAAGTTGCGGATTTTTGTCCCCTAAAACATATCAAAAAATCTCGAAAATCAAAAAATACGTATTTTGGGAATTTGAGTTTTTGTGAAAAAAAAGTTAATAAAAAAATCGGGAAATTTTTTTTTCCGTGTACCTATTTTTTTCTAAATAGTCCTTAACAATACCTACAACTTTGCCGAAGACACCAAATTGATCAAAAAATTCCTTCAAAAGTTACAGATTTTCGAATATTTACGTACCATTTTTGTATGAACAGCTGCCAAATTTGTATGGAAATTTATATGGACAAACTAATGATGCAAAATGGCTTCTTTGGTCATAGGAAAGGCCCCCACAAAGTTTGCGCCAAATCAAAAAATACAAAAAATAAAAATGGTCGAAATCGGCCGGTTTTGTAGAGAATTGCTCAGCTTGGCTTTGTTTGCGAGTTTACGAATTTGTCAAACTGTCAAAAACAAAAAAGTGCGAGTTTGTTAGCCATAGTCTAATAGCTCCTTGATTGTTTTTTTAAGTTGTAATATCACATGAATAACGCGATCAATATTTGAATGATTTTCCTCTTGCCATAACTTGAGTTGTTATTGTCTTACACTTTGGCATTCTCTCATAAAATCTAATCAACAACAATTTTTACCTAATTTTTGTGGATTATTTTTTTCTTTTCATTACCAGTGGTCATGATTTTTTGATAACGAAATCAGATATATTAACAGGACTTGTTATTGAAATGACCTCCGGTTTTTTATTCCCAACTGCCCGGGGTAGTAATTGGAAAAAAAATAGTTAATCTGAGTTTAGTAAATCGATTTTCTACAATTTTGGAAGGAATAATTGTTGAATTGAAACATTTAAGTGATCCAAGAATAAACTTTAAAATAATCCCAAAAAACGAAAACTGACCAAAATGAACCCAAATATGAGCTTGAATGGACTAAACAGAAGCTGGCGCTATGCATTTGAATTTTAAATAAGATTTAACCCGTAACTCAAATTATGTACAAGATAAGCCATTTATTATGGAATAATGCTGGTTAAAATTTGAGTTTTTGCCTTCCATTACAGATTACAGGGCTGAAAAAGTAACTTCTCCCATACAAAAATGTTTTGAAAATGAGTTTTTCTTGAGCAGCTCGAGTTTTCAAATCGAGCTAATATTTGGGATTTCAGGTCAGTAAACCTATACAATTTGAAACATCATAATGGAAATTCTATTCAGATAGTCTGTCAAAAAAGTAATAAACCTTATTTTCTTCTTTTCGACGATATCGTGCAGATAGATAATAGATAATTGTGAGTTTTATTTACCTTCAAACTCTATTTTTGCTGCATAAATTATACTTTGAAATTGAATTCCTGGGTACCTTCAAAATTTAATAAATTTAATTATATGTATTATGACAAATTCATTTTTTTTTTGCTTTAAAATGCATGGTTTCTTTTATATTGAATATTGGGTATTGGAAAATAGAAATATGCGATAAATTATATGTTTTTATTTGATAAGTAAGGCACAATCCAAGCTTGCAACTTTTAAAAAATTATCAATTGAAAATATTTGTTTAATAACTGTATGAAGCTGATAACCATGCTTTTGTTTTGCTAAGCACTTCATGCATGTGTTTGTATGCTTATCTAATTTGTTTTCAATACGAATTCGAAAAAGGTTTAATAATTAATTCATAATGTTTGAATCAATTTATCATTTCATCTCCGCTACAAATTTTGTTGATCAATTTTTTTAAGTTGTATTCTTTTTGGGCATGAAATACATGCAAAGCTATTTTTATTTCTTTGGATTCGATGAAAAAATGAGAAAAAATATTTCAAATTTATGTTTGCCTTCAGTGTAGAACAAAGATCAAGCTACAATACCATCCATGACTGGCAATGCTTGAAAATAAGTATGAAATTTAAATAGATAAACTTTATGAACTTTATGATGATTGCTTGCCTACTAAGCTCGAAAAAGGGATTCGATTATTATTTAACATACTAACTATTTTTCAACTTTTACCCTTTTCTCCTTCCAGATGGTTCCAGGGCTTCGACTGGGAGGGCCTCGCCAACCAGACGCTCAAATCACCGCTGCAGCCAAAGCTAAAAGGCCCGCTCGACATGTCCAACTTTGACGTCTTCCCGTCGGACCCGAGCGTACCGCCGGTGGAGACGTCCGGCTGGGATGCCGACTTTTGAATAGCTGCTACTGCTTTATGTTATATATTTTTAAGTTTTGATCTACAACTGTGAGTTTGTAAGCTTAAGCAATACTGGACCAGACACAAACGTTTAGCTTTAAGGTAGAAACTTGCCCCCCAGATTAAGGCCTTAGCACAACCAACCTTGGTAGAACCTGTGTACAATATCTCATCTATGTTATAGAGTTGAACCCTTTACAAATTACGCTAATAAAGAAAAACGCTGAATTTGAGTATTTCTTGACTAATTCTTTATTGCATCTCGATGACAAACGTGCGAATCTCCATCGGCTTCAGGGTGATCTTAAGTCCTTCGGAAAGCTTGCTCTTAACCTTCTCCGTGGTTGGCACTGTATCGGCGGTGAACTTCAACCTGGTAGCATCCTCGAGCCACTGATTTGCAGCTAGGGTCGTCTCCTTGGCGCTGGCAATTTTGAACGATCCGAAAAGTTGCGCGATGTCGATGGTCACGGGCAACGAGTACAGCGGGTCTTCGTCCTTCTCGAGGAGGTGCTCGAAGCGAACCAGATACGAGTGCGGTTGCTTCCACGGCTCGAATGTTAGCAGGTTTACGTTCAGCGGGAGTGATCCGGAAAGGGCGGAGAACTGTAGAGAAAACAAGTTTTATTTATTTTTTTGCTTTTTTTGGGTTTGTTGGACAACTCATTATTTAAGCAATGTTCAAAAACAGCAAAACAAGAAAAATAAGTCCATTGGACTTCTTAAAAAAATATATATTCCAGGTTATTCGATTTGGCTTTGTCTATAAATTCCTTTTGCTTAATATTTTATTTATTTTAAGCCTTCGTGTTTTTTTGAGGGGTGATGCTATGTAATATATGAAAGTTTCTATTTTAATAAGAAATAGTGAGACTTTTTTGTCCCAGGGCAAACCCGTAGTTACATATTATTCAGAACCAAATTGCTATGTTAAAAAAATGCTTTCATTCAAAAAAATAAGTTTACTTCAATTATAAAACTAAAAACTAGACATTTTCCTTCAAAATTATTTTTATCCGAAAATGAATTGATTTTAGTTCAAATAATTAGAAAAAAAAACGGACTTAATTATTCGAAATTTTATCTGTTTAAAAAAAAAAATTTAAATTAATCTAAATGAAAAATGTGCAACTTTGAATTATGTCAGGTTCCAATAATTATAATCAAGAAAAGAGAAGAAAAAAATCAAGCGAATATTAAAAGTGGATAAAATCTCCAAAATATTCCAGAAAAGTAAGATTTTTACTAACACTCCAATCGTGCTTGCGTCGGGACGATAATGATAATCTATCATTAGCGTTATCGATATTTCGAAAATTCTATCGGCGATAATTTTATCGACGATAATGGATGAAAACTCAATTTTAAAATCTTTTTTAAATTGGCTTAGCGCATCTATATCATGTTGAATATTCAATTCATTTGCTTAGAATATATTTTTCGGATAATAGAGTTAATTTCAAAGCATAAATACAACAAACTTTCATAAAATACCTTATTTTTCTGAAAGAACTTAAATTTTCATAATTTGCAATATGGGTATCAATCGAAGCAAAATGTTAACTGCATTTTCTCTGTTTGAGAGTTTTTGAAATGAAATACTAAATACCGTATTTTCTCGAAAATACTCAAATTTCTATAATTTGCAACATGTGTGTCAAACGATTCGAAATTTTGCTAGCATTCACTAAGTATTTCATTCAAAAAAACTCTAAAACAGTGAAATTGCAGGTAACATCTCGCTTTGTTTGATACCCATATTGAAAATTAGGAAATTTTGAGTACTTTAAAAAAAGGTATTTTGTGAAAATTTGAGTATTTCACTCAAAAAACTTTCAAACAGTTAAGATGCATGCAAAATTTCGTATCGTTCGATACCCATATTGTGAATTATAACAAAAATTTAGCATTTTCGAGAAAAAACGGTATTTTGCGAAAATTGGCGTAGTTCATTCAAAAAACTCTTAAACAGTGAAAATACATGCAAAATTTCGAATCGTTTGATACCAATATTGTGAATTATTAAAATTTGAGTATTTTCGAGAAAATACGGTATTTTGTGAAAATTTGAGTATTTCATTTAAAAAACTCTAAACAGAAAAATGAATGCAAAATATCGAATCGTTTGATACCCATATTGCGAATTAGATTGTTTTTTTTGTATTTTCGAGAAAATACGTTTTTTGTGATTTTTTTTATTATTTAAGCTTTGAAACTTACCATATCACAAACATAATTTGATTAGATTTTGTAAAGTTTTAGAAATATATTAAATATAAGTTATCGTCCGTTATCGAAAAAAAAATTATCGCCGATAGAATTATCGGAATAACTATAACGATAGATTATTGTTATCGTTATCGAAACTCGATAATTTTATCGTTAACAACCTTGAATTTCGAATTACGGATTCTTTTGTTTTTGAAATACAATTAAAACATATTTACAAATTTCAGAAAAAAAATAATGCTTTAAAATCACATTATCGATGAATGGTGATAATTTTGGGATTTTTAACATTATTTTTGATATTAAAATTTTCTTATGAAGTGTTTTGGAAAACTTCATGCTAACTCAATATTTTTATTTAAAATATTGTATATTCTTTTTAGACTTATTTTATTCAAAACTTTGCGCGTAATTTCCCAAATATTAAGAACCGTTCAAAAATCGATTGAACGTTTTTTTTAAATATCGGTGCAACCTTGGTGCAAGTAGTCTACAATGCACTACACAATGGTCCAGATTGCAACATTAAGTGGAAATTTGATTTTCCAAAAAATGGAAAGTTGTGGAGTTCATTTAAAATTACATTTTCAGTATTTTTTTATAAACTCGAGACATCTTAGTTTTAAAATGTAGAATTTTTGAAAATTGTTCTACTAAATGTTTTCCATGTAATCTTGCCTGCTGAGCTTGAATCTGCCCGCAGAATTGAGCCAAAGTGTCAAAATAATTTTAGTCATCTTTGGGTTTATATGACGATTGCAACCAAAAACTGTGTCAAACCTTGTCTTAGTAAAGATTGACTTCACGAACAAAAACAAGGGCAATCTCGATGCACAATTTGTAATAAACACTGAGATTGATGCTTTATCACTCTTTCAGTGATGAGCGCAGATTAAATTGGTTGCTTGCCTCTTGGTGCATAGTCAAAACAATTTATTCATCAAGGGTTCCATGGTGTAACGGTTAGCACTCAGGACTCTGAATCCTGCGATCCGAGTTCAAATCTCGGTGGAACCTGCATTTTTTAAGCATCGACTTTGTGATAAAAATAATAATATTATATTCTAGTCAAATTTTATCAGAAAACTTCTGAAAACAACGTCACAAGGGATAATCTTGAATGGAGACGGCATGTATTTCCATCAAGCACCTAATGTTGGCATGTCAGCAATTTCGCGGTTTATTACAGCTATTACAGAAAGCGTTTTCAACCTCAATCGAGCCATTAAAAGATCAGTAGGAAGTTACCAAGCAAGTTTCTTCCTAAACCTTTGAAAAAAATATTAAATAGTGAGAATTGGATGAAAGTAGGACCGAAACCATAACCTACCATAAATGTGAGATTTTCTCAAATATTTGAAGAGTCTAAGATTTAGTTCATTTTACCTTTCATTTGCTTTTGAATTAAATATCTTAAAATTGTTATAGCCCAAAAAGAAGGTTGGTTGTAAAAACAATAATAACAATCCGAATTCAAGATAAATTAAAGTCTGAAGTTTGATCGTAAATGTTAGTTGGATTTTTTGTAAAAAAAAGAGAAATACGAAGAAAAAAAAAACCAGCAAAATCGTAAAAATTTCTCTTGACGTTCACGAAGAAATTTTCATGCATACTTACAGCATTGTTGAAGCTCGACTGCCAGGTTTCAAAGTCAATGTCGCTGGCATCGCTCAGGAACTTCCAAGCAGGGGTAAGCACCTGGTTCTGCAAAAACCTCTCCCTAGCCTGCACGCTGATTATCTTGTTCTTCTTGACGGTATCAAACAGTAGATAATGCTTTCCACGAGCTACCAGTCCCAACCCGTAAGCCGTCTCGTTCAGCGCTTCCCCCACGCCAAACGCATCGTCACGCAGCAGTCTCCTGTGAACCATCAGTTCCAGCACTCCGTCCTGCATGCTCGTTCCACCCTGCGCTCGATCGTTCAGCACCGCCAACCGCAGGTTGTCGTCTTCCAGCGCGATCTTCGCCGTAACCGGGTAGTAGTTTCCAGCAACCGGTTCAACCCCGTCAAAATCGAATGTCTCCCGGTGATTCCGCACCCGCTTGATCATCTCCCTTCCATTCGAGTCCGTCCAGAACACACCATCCGACTGGATATCCGTATAGAACCGCGTGATGACCTCTTTGCCCTTCCCGTCCTCGATCGGAATCGGCCCGACCAGCCACTCAAACTCCACGTGCTGCTCGTTGGCGAACACTCGAATAACCTGACTGATCCACTCGTTGAAAACCTGGTGCACCTCCTGCACGTGATCGCCCTTGATGACCGAGAGGCGAACGGATTTGGCCGCGTGCCGCTCGGTTCCGTTCGGCCGGAAGATGTACGCGCCGGACGAGCGATTCGCGAACACTTCGTTGTTGCCGTACGCACCCTCGTAGAACATAAAGTCCTGCTGGAGGCGGTGCTGCTTGCCGGCGACGGTGATCGCGGCGAGGAAGCCGTTATCGTCGAAGGCGAGCGAGAGGTGGGCGTTGCCGATGGTTACGGCTTGGTCGTCGACTTCCTCTTGTTGGTCAAATTGGGTAGACTCGTATTGTTCGGATACGTAGTACGATCGGTAGCCTAGAGGCGGGATCTCATTGGCTAAGAATACCAACTCTTGAGTTGCAGCACTGAATCTGTACTGAATATCAGTCACTGGTTCGGGAATGGAGATCATCTGCACCGGCAGCTCCATCCCTTCATGATCCCTCACCACGTAGCTGTTCCCATTAACAGGCAACCTTACGTACTCATAGCTGGCATGTCCCAAGGGGTTATACAGGGTCACCACAAAGTTCTCCTTGCTCTCGGAAACGTCGCACCGACTGATGTTCAGCATCCGGCACGATTCAAACCGCAGCTTCGCCGACTCCTTGGTCATGGTGAAGCTGTTCAGCGCGGCGTTGGTATTCGCTCCGCAAGCCTCGATCGCCGTGTGCAACATCCGATGATAGTCGTCCGCGACGTGCTGCTTCTCCGTGCCGGTGATGGCGTCGTGGTGCTGCATGACTCCCAACGCTTCCCGCAAGATGTTCAGATGCTCCTGATCCGCTTCACCTTGCGTTGCTGGAGACAGAGCCGTGAGCTGCTTGCAAACCTGCAGGAAGTGGTTGCCGAGGCGTTCGAAGTACTTGGAGGTCGGTCGGGACGTGAAGTAGCCCGTCCAGTAGGAGTGTGGATCCGATGCGTACGGGAAGAAGTCGTCGGACTTGGTTGGCCAGGTCAGCTTGGCTTCCTCGAGCGCTTTCAGGTAGCAGGTAGGAGTCGAGTAGAACAGATTCACCTTGGAACCCTGCGCTTGCCGCGCATTCACGTACTTGATCAGCTTGTCCATGTTCTTGTAGTTCATCCTGGCGTCCATGTAGTTGAAGTCATCTCCAAAGGTCAAGATCAGGTTGTTCGAGCGGTACTTCGTAGACATGTTGTTGACCCACGTCAAGAACAAATCCACCTTCTCCTTCACATTGTTCTCCACGCTGTCCACCCCGTCCACAAAAGGATCATCCGAGCAGAGCACGTCAAAGCAGAATCCAGGAGGCGCGCTGTAATGATTGTACAGCACCGAAGTGAACAAGTCGCTCCCCTCCAAGTTTGCACTGCTCTTCCAGATCATCTCCGCCTTCTTCTCCGCCAACCGCTTCACCTTGTCGTTCCAATCCAACCGCGCAAAGAACAACCCATCGTACCCCATCTGGGCAAACAGCGAAGCCTGCTCCCTCGAGTGTCCAAACGGATCAATCTGCCAACCCGCCCTCGGTCGTCCACACTCCCCAAACGTATCGTTCAACAGCCGCAAACCCCACGTAAACTGATCAATCACACTCTGGTAGTGCACCGCCGCCTCATCGTTCATACTCCAAGCCCCACCAACAAACTCCAACCGACCCTCCTGCACCAACCCCCGGACCTGCTCCTTCAGCTCCTCCGTCTGCTCGTCCCACCACATGAAGAAGAACGCCGACTCGACCTGGATGAAGCGCCGCGCCGGATCCTTCAGCAGCTCCTGAATCACCGAGTCCAAGATGTATTGCACCCCGGCCCGTTGATGGTTCGTCTTGCTTCCGTAGTAGTACTGGTCGGCGGTTTTGAGCCAACCCACGTCGTCGTGTGAGTGCGGCACCATGTGGACGTTCAGGACGTCGTCTCCGTTGGAAGATAGAACCGGACAGGACTGGAATGAGAGATGGGGGAGGTTGTGATTAAGTTGAAGTGATTGATGTGACAAATTTACTTAAGATAAGGTAATTGGAGACGAGAGAAATGGGACAGGTCGAGTGCAGTTTTGTTTTGTTTCGCTGGGGGGTATCGATTAGAATTGAGACGTTGGACAATTGATCTTTTATCAGTTTGATGGGGAATAATTGAAGAGAGTGGTGTAATCTTATTGTGTAACATTTGTATGCAATTCACTGCTGTTGACGAGTGGTAAACAAGTTGTCAATCTAAATGTTTTAAAATTAGATTTGATCTCTTGAGATCTTGCTGAAAATATGATTGAAAATAAGGTAGTTTGCTTGGTTTAGAAATGTAATATACGTGAATTCTTGAATAATTACGTTATTTGCTCGCGTTTCGATTTGCTTGAAAAAATCAATTAAAAATTCCTTTTGAAAACTTTTATATAGTCGTAGCAAATATTTTTAACAGTTTATACCCCTGGTCTTGGCCAAGAGAAGAGTAAACAGAGGTTGTTGAGAACTGATAAAATCGAATATTGAAATTATGGTTTTTTATGGTAAAATTTACCGAATTTTCAACTGCTGAACTGTTCGGTAAACTGAAAACTTACTGAATTTCGGTAAAGAAGCTCATTAATGTTCAAACGATTTTCGGTAAAATTTTGTACATTTTGGCAAATGGTTTACCGATTTAAACTTAACCGATATTTCAACTACCGAAATCGGTTAAAAAAAATCTGAGTGTGTAAGACAGAGTTTCTTTTTATGAACAATGAATGAACAATGAACAATGAAGACATTTTGCATCATTAGTTCGTCCATAGAAGTTTCTATAGAATATAGATACAACTTTGGTATCTTTCCATATAATAATACAATAAAAATATTAAATAATCAGTTTTTCTGATCAACTCAGGTTTCTCAGAAATATATAGTAACACTCAAAAAAAATGAACCCATTGTTTTATTCGACTTTTCACATAAAATATTGAATTACCGTCATCAGGGGTGACATTGGGTCTGGGGGTGAGATTGGGTCATACAAAAATGCTGAAATTTGTATGACCCCATCTCACCCCCCAGACCCAATATCACCCCTGATGACGGTACGCAAAATAGCTGTTTTTGAAAAATCTAATTTCTGAATATGTTTTAGATTACATCAAAATGCCATGCTTTGAGCTTTGTTGATTGAAATCAATTTTGGTGTGCTGCCAATTTTTTTCAGGTCATGATTTTATTTGAAAACGAGGAAAAAAGGCGAGACAAATATTTTATCTTTATCGTTGTATGTGGAATTGAATTTGCAATCAAAAAGAACATTGTATAAATTTCGATATCGTGCACTAAACATTGTTTTTCGTTGATATCGTTACTTTTCAAGCTTGACCAGGTCTTTAAATATTTTTTTTCAAAAATATCACAAAATCAGCAGTTAATTTGAACCAAAACGGAAAATTTTTGAAAAAAATAAATCGAACATCATTGGGTTCTAGACTGAGAATGGAAGTAATTTTTGAATAAATTTCATGTCCTTTAAAATTCTATAAAATCAATAATCAACCTTCTTATTAGTGTAGAATTCAACAAACATTCTAAAACTTTCAATATCCTAATTTAAAATAATACACAAGAATTTTTATAAAGGAACACTCTCTAAGAAAATTCAATGTAGTTTGATTACATTATTTTTGTTAAAAAAGGGAAAACATGTTGCCTCACCAGCACTTTGACACTCGATTAAGCCTTAAATCTTCTTCTTTTTTTTTGTAAAAATGGAAAGTTTCAAAAGTATACCAAAAAAGGAAAATAAAGCGAGAAAAATAAAATTTAATTTCATTATTTGATCTTTATTCCACCAATTCAAATATTCAAATTTTTAACCCGGGTTCGCAACGACTGATTATTTTTTAATCTTTCTGGTTTTAGCGAGCAGTCTTGTCGAAAAAGAAAAAAAAAAAAAAAAAAAAAAAAAAAAAAAACAGATAAAGAAAAAAGACAAATAGTTCACAAATACCTTTCCCTAAACGACTATCCCCGCTCATTAATCAATAGATGCCTCAACCACAAAAACAATCCTTATCCCCAAAATAGACCCAATCACCCTAATTCCGAAGAACCCAAAACATACAGATCCATTCCTTACATCCCAACACTTACACCCCGCATTACCAAACTACTACAACAAGACTACCCGAACATCGTAGTAGCATCCAGATCCACTCACACTATCAACAACCTCTACACACGGATCAAGGACCCGATCCCGATGATGAACCAACACAACGTGATCTATTGCATCAAGTGTGACCAGTGTGAGTGCAGATACATCGGCATGACCAGCAACCTGCTCAAAAACAGGCTGTCTGGCCATCGCAGCGATGTAAACAAACTGGATCAGCTGATCCAGTCCGGCCACACGTACACCGACGTAGAGGTTCAGGCGCACAAGGAAAAAACCGCGCTTGTGTCCCATTGTATCGATACCGGCCACCGGTTCGATACAACACAAGCCAAGATACTGGACCAGTCCTTCAAGAGATCATCTCTCCCTCTCTTGGAGATGATCTGGATCCACAACACAGCTGACACAGTCAACAAGAGGACCGACACCGATGGCCTGAACAGCACATACGCTGGAATACTACATGTCCTACACAAACACAAAACCAAAACAAAACCACAAAAACACACAACACAATCACAACTGAACCAATCCACCTGACAGTTAGCAATTAGACGTTGTACAGTACAAAGTGACCCAGCAGTTGAATGTTGTTTTACAACAATTTATTTGGACAAACATGTTAGTATTTCACAATAGTTTACAAAACAATATTAAATTAATTCTTTAAACAGTGATGTGCAGCAAACGTAAAGGACAGTTTAACAATAGGACTAAAACATTTTTGACAAGAAACAGACAACTAGTAAGTACACAAAACACAACCAAACACACACAAATTGTAAAAGCTTGACATTTTTAGTAAACCCCCTGAAGAAGGCCTCAAAATAAAGGCCGAAACGTCGGTGAAGTAGAGAAAATCTGTTTTTCTTTTTCGACAAGACTGCTCGCCAAAACCAGACAAATTTTTAACATAAAAGGAAAAAACAAAGATTTTAGTATTTGTCTACTTGTTCAACTTTTAAAAATTATATACGGTCAACATGGCTGACACTGGGACTGGAGAGTAAAAAGATCTTGAAATTTGTATTACCTGATCTCACATTGAGACCCAATTTTACCCAATTTTTAAAGATTTCGCGGATAGTGTGAAATTCAATGATTTTCGGGAATATGGTCGGTTTCCAAATGGAAAAACGTGATTTTCATTGAACTCTTGAATTGAACACAAATATTGGAAAGGAACACAAACAGTAAAATAGATGTTTTACCACATTTCGTAAGAAATGATTGCCATGAAAACCTGATTTAACATAAAACATTTTTTCAAATAAAAAACCTATTTTATTTTCGGAATCATCCAAAACAATGATCCCAAAAAGAGAAAAGTATGAATGCAGTTAGGCTAATTTGTTTAATGGTTTTGTACCTCCCTCATCAACATTTTACACAAAAACAGGGGTGGAGGGAAGGAAGGGCAACAAGTTTTTTAAAATATAAATTCCAATTAAAAAAAAAATGGAAAACATTCTTTTGCATTTATTTTCACTTTGAGCATAATTACGATCATCAATTTTTTCCAATTAAATATTCGTAAAATTTCATGCACAGCTCGGAGTTTTTTCGCCATTTTTTCGTGAAAATTCATTCATTGAAATCCTGTGAATAAACTTTGACCACACTCAAAAAAATGAGTTCGCGTAAACATGAACAGAGTTCATGCCAGCGAGAACCAGGTGTAAAATGTTCAACTTTCATGGTGCAGTTTTGGTTTTTTACACCATGCAAGTTAAACAGTTTTTTCCTGGCATGAGCTCTGTTGACGTAAACGCGAGCTCATTTTTTTGAGTGTACCATTTACTTTTTAAAGTAGGATTCCAGAAGAAATTGAAAATTCAATCTCGGTTTATTCAAAATAAAATAAAACTTGGGCTTGAACATGTTGTTTTTAATCTTGAAAATCAGCGCTTTTCTGGAATTATTTTCTTACTAGCGTAAAATTCCCACAAATTCTGATGATTTGATTTGACAGTAAAAACTAAAAATGTTCAGCAAAAAAAATATATCACTCGAATTTATGAAATAGCTTTTCCCAAACAATTGCTTATTTTAAGTTTTATTATTATAAAAAAAAAGATTTTTAAAAATCAGAATAACACATTTTTACTCAGAACGAAAGAACAGAACCAATGAGGAAAAATAAAAAAGTTGCACTAGGATCTTTAAAAAGGGGTATATAAAAATGAAAAGATTTTTTTTGCAAAATACCACAGCGAAAACAAGACAAATTGGTTAATTGGTAATTTTGGCTTAAAGTTGTAACTAAATAATATCATGTAATTAATAAAAAAAAGTTGATTTATAGGCTTGCTGCCAAAACATAACTTTAATTGAAGGAACATACACTCATGTTCAGACTGTTAAACCTGCAAACAAAAATAAAAAAATGCCCTCACTCACCTCATACCCGCACTTGGCCTCCTTCCGGGCCAGGTTATGCTTCCAGTGATGCTCGTGGTGTCGACTGTCCACAACAAACCCACTTCCACGGCCAGGCCGTGCCAGTGTCGCTGTTATGGCCACGGTCGCCAATACCGCGAACACTCCCACCGTCGCAGTCCACCACTTCATACTTATCGCGCCGTTCAGCTCAGGGCAAAGGGCAGTCTCAGCACACTCTCTTGTTCTAGGAAGAACAACAACACAAGTGGTTGAGAATTTTGCGCAGTTTTCACTTAGAACTTCTACTCAGTATCTCTCTCTAGATCGACGACTGCTCCAGGCGAGCCCTCGATTTCGACTGACTGGATTGGAGAGCTGGAACTTGCTAAGAAGGTATGCAGTTCTCTCTCTTTTGGAAGAAGTTCTTATCAGCGCTAAACAATTGGTCATTCAACCGTCACTAAATGAATCAATTTGGGAGTCTTTTCTCTTTTCTGATTTGATCGTTAGACAAATTGTGAGGGTGGATCTATATCATTAAACGACATTGAAACATTATTGTCACATCAAAATTAAAAAAAAAATATTAAAGGCATTTCAACTATAAAAATTATACTGTCTGCCATAACAAATGTGTAGCACATGAAGGTCCCTTTAATAAAGGTACACTGAAGCTTTTGCTGAAACTTCCAGGCTGAAAGATATTCGAATGGAAAATTACAGATTTTTTACGATAGGTACACAAAATTGGTATTCCACTTTGAGTAGAGCAATAAATACCAATGGAAATGTTGAAGAAAGAGAGATGGAAAGGAGAAATGCCGAATGGAACTTTTGTTGTACGGTTCTGAAAGCAAATAGTGGGTCAACGTGCATTAGTCAGCATTTGGGGGTGTGTTCGCTGTTTTGTTAGTGATAAGCACTTTTTGGGCCTTTGTGTTGACTATCTGGTTAGTTTTGGAAGCACCGGAATTGTGGGTCAGACAAGGTATGATGACACATATTTGAATGATTTTTCGATTTGAATTGAATTAATCATAAAGATAAGATAATAGTTTTTCTTATCAATCGTCGAACTTAATTCCTGATCTTTTGAAATTAAAGTAATAAAATTTAGCATTTTTATTGATAACTTTAGGTAAAATCAGCTTATCGTTTTATTTTACATTAAGACATGGCATATTATAAAACTTAATTAACTTAACACAAATTAATTCTTATTTTGTATTGGTTTTGCAAGTACAACTGAATCTTTGTTTTACAAGATAGGCTGATGCAAATATTTTTTAAAAGACTCAAAATTATGAAATAATGAAAAATTAAAAAAAAACAAGCAATAGTTTTCTTCAATTATACACGGTTGATTTTTAATCATATATTTAAATCATTTTAAATTTTGCATTACTAAACATCGAAGTTTTACAAAAAATTATGAATATTTTGAAAATAATTGCCAATGCACAAAAGTTTAAAAAAAATTCAAATATGATTTTTATAAAGATGGTTACAGATCTGTTTTCATTGCAAATTTGAAGTGTTTTTAAAAAATATTTTGGCCCGAGATCTTTTGAGTCAATTTTGAAGAAGAGTGCAATGCCATTTTGAAAAATATGTTCCAACGCTTAAAATGGGATTTAATTTTCTAATAATTGAAAATATTTGAGTAATTTACTAATTGATATTTATTTTTCATTTAAATTCAGTTGTTATTATAAACTAGTTTCAAACTATACAAAGTTAAAAAAGGGTTTTTTCACTTACCCCTAATTTAGCCCGTTGCAAATATTTTTCAAAATGTATGTCGCCCCTTCAAATTCGGTCCGAAAAATCAGGGGGCAAAAAAAATATTTTTTCAAAAAAACTTCAAAATTTCAAAGAAAATGCAGAAATGCATTTTCCTGCATTCAAAATCATATTCAGCATGTCTGGGATCGATCAAAAATATTTTCAATTTTTGTGAAAATCCAATGTACAGCACCGAAAAAAGTTTTTTTTTCGGCGAAAAAAAATCTCTTCAATACTTTCATATTTTGAACACTAATGATTGCAAAACAACTGGGCAGGTGTAAAATGCATTTTAAAACACTTTTTTCATTCAAATGTTGAGACCATGGCTTGTAATTTCAATTTTTAATTTTTTTTATCTTGTTGCTCACCCCCTCCCTCCCCCCCTGTTGACCCCGACCAGAGTCAAGAGACATAAACTTCAAAAAATATTTGCAACGGCCTTATTTCTTCAAAATATATTTTGCATAAAATTGATCAAATTTTAGTTAACTTTCTGTAAAAAAAAATTAACACACTGTATTTACCTTATTGAAATGCTTACTACAATTAATGTTGATCGAACTTGATTCGTTTATTCAGCAACATAACCTCTCATTGATATTTATGCAACTATCTTGTGAATCTACTTACTTTCCTTGTTAAACTCTTATGACGAAAATTTCATTTCATTTCATTTCATTTTATTAGGTTGCTTTAACAATTACATTTGTGCAGTTGTTATCATGAGCTGAGATATGGATAACCTTTCAACAGCTGATTTGTTCAAAATGGGGAGAGAGTTTACTGGTACTAAGGAGAACGAATTAGACAGAGAAGGAAAAAAATTTGCAAAAATAACCTTCGAAATAGTGACGAAAATTTCCATAAATAACAGTACTAAAAAGTGCTTTCAAGCACCCAATATGTAATAATTTTCCATACTGTTTTGGAGTTAAAGACTTATCTTGATCTTTTCAGCATTCAGCATTTCAGAAATGGGTTCTAAAATTAACTGTATAGCAGTGTTATTTTTGGTGGTAATAACCGGGCAATTTTTTTCAGAAAAAAAGTACACGGAAACAATTGTCGGATTGAAAATTAGCTTTTTGCACGAAAAATAAGTTTTCAAAATCCAATTTTTTAATATGTTTTAGAGGACAAAACACTGCAACTTTTGAGCCATAGAGAAGTATGGAGAAAAAAAAACCGCCGAGTTTTATTTTTTTAAACTGTGTTTTTTTTACATTTTAATTTATTTTCTTAAATTTTTAATGTAAAATCAAAACTGCAATCGAAAAGAATAAGAGATATAACCACTTAAAGTTTAATTTTAACTTAAATTTTTTCGATTTTCTAAAAACATTCTTGTACATTCCTAAAAACATTGTTTTCTAATAGTTCAGAAAATTTCCAATCAAATTGCCTAAGAGACATTGAAGATTGGAACACTGATTGCTGGTACTCAGTGGATAAAAGAAAAGAAACGAAAATTGAAATTTTTTAAGTCTAATAATTTCAATTTACGGTTTTGGTGGAGAATTGCTAAATTTTATTATTTTTCTTTTCAAGAGGTTCTCATCAATTATTAATTGAAAAGCAATATTAATTCCAGAATATTTATGATAATTTCATTGAGGAATTAATCAGCTTAAATTCTGTTCTTTAGAATATTTTAATTTAAACTGCATATTGAATTTTTGGAATATTTTTAATATTTTTAAAATTGCTATAGTTAAAAGCTGAGTTTCTTCAAATGTTTTGAAATATATCTTTTCTCCATGATGGTTTGAAATTGCAATTTTAATTTTTTTTTATTCAGCCAGAATCGCGGCCAATTTTGTCAACCAATGATTTAAATCGGAGTCGGAGTCGAAGCCGGAGTCGGTGGAGTTGGAGACATTTCGAAGGCTACCCGCTTACGCAGCCCTGGTGTCTAATGATTGCTTTAGGTTTTACATACATGTAGGAAATGTCAAAACTTCATATTCATTCCGAATATTTATTAAATCCTTTCAAAAGATGATATCGAATCACTCTTGAAAGTTTCATGAAGATATATCATGATTAAAATGTGTAAAAGACGATTTAAGGTAGAAATTTTGCCATGCGCAAAGCGAACTGTTTATTTTTTTGAGCGTTTTTCTCGAAACACTTAGTTGACTTACGGGTGCCACGTTATCTCGAGATTGGATAGACCAAATTTGCTGAAATTTGGAATGAGGACTCTCAAGACGTATACTTTGCTTTTTAAAGAATACAACAATCAAAAACTGAAGATTTTTTATATGAAAATATGTATATTTTTTTTTAAATGAACAATTTTAAAATCGGTCTTTATCATGCACACGGGACTAGTTTAACGAGTCTTCACCAAAATTTTGAGCCGATTTGGTCAAAGTAGAGTTGAGATATCGTGGCCGTTTTTTGAAACTGCTAACTTTTATTTTAATGCCCTGAGAAAAGAATTGAAAAAAGTATGTATGTAACCCCTTAAGGATCAGGTCATCATAAATCAAACATTCTTCACTTTTATCGATCTTATCCTTTAATTTGTTCATAATCAGTCACTTTAAAAAATCATCATGCAAATCACACTGTTTTATGGCCTAAACTCGAGCTGCAGCACAAAGGTCCGAATCTGCATCGGCCCTAGCACAATCTCGTACCCCTCGTTGCTCACATTCCTCAAACTTTCCGTCGCCTCCTCCTCCTGGTGTTGCGTTTCCCCGTTCGACTCCATCGGCACTCCTCCCTTATCCGCTGCAGCGTTCGGACCCCCCTTACCAAACAGTGACGCCCTCGTCACGTGCTGCAGGTAGGCCGGATCCGGCTTGAACTTGAACCGCTTGTTGTCCTCCTTCCACTGGTTGCCGGCCAGGGTCGTCTCGCGCACCTCGTCGATGCTGAGCGAGCGGAAGATGTCCTGCAGGTTGAAGCGCACCGGCTTCGAGTACAGCTGGTCTTCGCCCTTTTCGAGCAGGTGCTCGAACCGGACGAGGATGCTGTTGTCCTTCCAGGGCTCGAACGTCATCAGGTTGACGTTGAGGGGGAGGGACAGCGAGAGGGCGGAGTACTGGAAGGAGAGGGGTTGTTTTTGTTAGGTGGTTGAGGTTTTGAATTTGGGGTTGGGTACTTACGATGTTGGTGAAGCGCTTCTGCCAGTCCTCGTACTTGAACTTGCTGGTATCGCTGAGGAAGATCCAGGTTGGGAGTAGAACCTGGTTCTGCAGGAATCGCTCCCTTGCCTGCAAGGTAGGATTGCTGGTCTTCTTGGAGCCGAAGAGGACGTAGTGCTTTCCTCGAGCTACCAGTCCCCTGCCGAAAGCCCGCTCGTCCAGGGCTTCCTCAACTCCGAACGCGTCGTCGTGCAGAAGTCTTCGATGGACCATCAGTTCCAGTGCTCCATCCTCCAAGCTGGAACCACCCTGAGCACGATCAGTCAACACGGCAAGTCGAAGGTTCTCGTCTTCCAGCGCGATCTTCGCCGTAACCGGGTAGTAGTTCCCGGCGATCGGCTCCTCCAGGTGAAGATCCCAAGTGTCGCGATGGTTACGCGTCCGCTTGATCATCTCGCGACCGTTGGAGTCCGTGTAGAAGACGCCGTTGGACTGCGCAGCAGTGTAGAACCGGGACACAACCTCCTTGCCGATGCCGTCCTCGATCGGGATGTCCCCAACCAGCCACTCGAACTCGACGTGATTCTCGTCAGCGTAGACGCGAACCACCTGGCTGATCCACTCGTTGAACACTTGGTGGACTTCCTGAACCACGTTACCCTTAACGACTCGAAGCTGCACGGACTCCGTCACGAACTTCTCCGTCCCGTTCGGACGGAAGATGTACGCTCCGGAGGAGCGATTGCTGAACTCTTTGTTATCCCCGAGCGCAGCTTCGTAGTACACGAACGTCTGCCTCAGCCGACTGCTGATCCCGTTGGCAACGATCGAGCTCAGGAACCCGTTGCTATCGAAGCTGATGTTCAGGTACTTGTTCCCGATGGTGACCTCCTCCGAGTGCCACCCACTTCCAAAGTGCGGCTGGTCAGCTTGAACGCGCACTGACGGGTTCGAGTCCTTGGAGAAGTCGTCGACGGACTCGATGATCCGTGATACGTAGTACGATTTAAAACCAAGAGGTGGCAGTTCGTTCGCTAGGAAGACCACTTCGTAGCTGGCGTTGCTGAAGCGGTAGTTCAAGTTTTGGACACTTTCCGGGATGGGGACCATCTGCGAGGGCGTCTCAATACCACGGTAGTCCTTGACTACGTATTTGCTGCCGGAAACGGGAAGTCTCACGTACTGATAACCGGAATGCGCCAACGGGTTGTACAACGTGACCATGAAGTTGTCCTTTGACTCAGTTATCTCACACTTGCTGATGTTCAGCAAGTGGCAAGTGTCAAACTCGAACGTAAAGTCCCGCTTAACCCCGTGGTTCTGCTTCTTCCCGTAGCCCTTCTTCTGCACCGGATCAACAATCTGGTTCAGCACGATCTGCGTATTCGCCCCGCAAGCCTCGATCGCCCGGTGCAACATCCTCGAGTAATCATTCGCCACGTGCTGCTTCTCGGTGCCCGTAACCGCATCGTGATGCTGCATCACCCCCATAGCTTCCCTCAGCACGTTCAGGTGCGGCCCAAAGTGACCCTCCTTGGACGGTGCCAACGCCGTCAACTGCTTGCAGACCTGCAGGAAGTGATTACCAACCCGCTCGAATCGCTTCACCGTTGGTCGCGACGTGAAGTAACCCGTCCAGAAGGCGTGCGGATCGGACGCGTACGGGAAGAAGTCATCCGACTTTGTGGGCCACGTAATGTCCGCGTCGTGCAGGGCTTTCAGATAGCACGAAGGCGTCGAGTAGAAAACGTTCACAGCGGATCCGTTAGACTGATGAGCGTTCGTGTACCTAAGATCAAGGGAGAAAGATCATCAACTTCAAGTTTGGAGATACACGACAGGACAAAAACGTTTTTACTTGATGAGCTTATCTTGGTTCTTGAACCACATTTCGGCGTACTGATAGTGAAAGTCCTCACCCATTGTGAGGAGGATGTTGTTAGTGCGGTACGCGGTACTCATGTTAAGTACGGTGCTTATGAACAGGTCAACCTGGGGGTGCGATAGATTTGAAGGGTTTGATGGTGTATTTACAAGTGAACGTAGTGCAGTGCTTTTGGATTGACCAATTTCTGTTGATGACGCCAAAGAAATGTACAGCAGCATGATATTCGAATGCCAAAAGGTCGAAAGACATAAGGTCGAATGGACAAAAGGTCGAAAGTGGACGAAAGGTCGAATGGACAAAAGGTCGAATGTGAAAAAATGAAACAAATAATTATAATTATAAACTTCTCAAAAATTCCTGAAAAAAATATTTTCTTACAAACAAATCTGGTTTTTTTTATGAGTTTATCCTTGGTTTATCCATCCATTTAGTAATGATCTTTTCTTTTTTTTTTTTAAATAAACAGAATAACTTCCAAACCATTTATTGAGAAGATTTCCATTCTATCATACATGAGCAGTTCTTCCAAAAAAAAGTTCGACCACGAAAATATTTTTTAAGTTTTTTTTTATTGTTAAAAACCTATTCTTGACTGTCGTAATGATTTTGTGAATTTTTCCATTCTTTCAAATATTAGCGGTAACCCCCCACCCCCTCCCTTTTCGAAAAGTCTCCAACAATGCGGGGGCAAGTTTTTATTCAGACGACCCCTAAATTTTCAAGAATACAGGAGTGAAATTAAAGAAAAACGTTCAAATCACCTTTCATAGCTGCCTTCCAATATGTTTGTTTTTAGGCTCACATCAAAAGTTTTGTAAAATGTTTTTTTAATTCGACCTTTTGCCCTTTCGACCTTTTGTCCATTCGGCCTTTTTTCCACTTTCGACCTTTTGTCCACTTTCGACCTTTTGTCCATTCGACCTTTTGTCCATTCGACCTTTTGTCCATTCGACCTTTTGTCCACTTTCGACCTTTTGTCCATTCGACCTTATGTTTTCGACCTTTTGCCTAATTTTAATGAAAATAAAGTTACTACCGACTAGGTACTTGTCATTTTTTGAATTTGATGAGATTATGTATGTTTCACTAAAATTTGATTTATTGTTATAATTTTTCAACAAAAAGTACTGAGATAATTTTTTTAATTATTTGGTCGATTTTAGCTAAACAACTAAGACCGATTTACAATATTTTTAACGACTGTCATTTGCATATGTTTTTTTTTAAATTCATAAATGACTTTAAAATAAACTACTGACATTTTTTATTTAAAAAAATCCTAAATGCTCTTTTGCTTTTTTTATCCATTTTATTAATTTTAAGTTAGATTTTATTTGAATTTTTTTATTTTATATTTATCTTGTTTGTAGTTTATATTACATAACTGATTTTTTTGGTTTTAAATTCGATTCCTAAAATGGTCGAAAATTAAGTTTTAGATTTCCTTTATCATATCTATTTTAATGAATGCAACAAAATAGGGAATTATTTGAAATATCTTTGAAACAATTTCAAAGCAAAGTAAACTTTGATTAACTGCATTTTAATTGTATTTAAATGTCAATTAAAAATCTATAAAAATCGATTAAATCAAAAATGAGGTGCAACAATTTGAAAAATATGTATAATATTCATATTTAAAATACTAAAATTATGATATTTTGAGTTATTTTTTGTGATTTTATATATATTAGTTTTAAAGTAAATTGTAAGACAGGTTTTCAAAAAAATATTTAGTTTTTTCTTAGTTATAATCTTTGAAATTCTATAATATATTAGTGAAGATTTATTTTGAACACAACTTCACCCAAATTTTCTTATTCAATCATTTATCATTGTGACTTTGTGATTTACTTACATATGAAAAGCTAGAAAAAAACCATAGATGATATTTTATTTTTATATAGTATGTTTTCAGTTTCTATTCATATCAAACACTTTTTTGTGTGCAAACTTTATATAATCAGATTATTGTTACAAATAAAACTATTCATTTCAATAGAAAAAATAAATTGAGAAAATTTTCTTTATAAATAAGTACCGAAAGATTGCAAATTCCAAAGTTTTTAAAGAAGTTGTTTGAACTAATGTTATTTAAATTCAATGAAATATTACTATCAGGAATTTAGCCTATGATTTGGCTAACAATTTTCAAAAATTCATTGCAAAAATTTAGAAATATGATGCTTTATTTCCTTGCTTTTAATTTTTAATAAATTTGAATACTTGCACAGATTCATTATTATTCGTTGCTCAAATATTTTCCAACATTAAAAATGATCACAAAGCTGACGATTTTTTTAATTCCTTTTTTTAATCTTCCCTCTAAGTTTTGACAATCTGTGGTAAAAAAAAACTTGAAATAATATTTACAATTACGTTAGAAGATCTTAACTATGGTACAAATGACTGTCTTTTATCTTTGTTGAACTGAACTGCTGAACATAATAATAATTATTTAAAAACGTATTCTTGTTCCATCCAGTTTTTTAAAGTTAGTTTCCGAAATTAAATATTTTCATTTCCGTCAAGGGATTAAAACATTAAACATAAAATAAAAAACACAAAATTCCACACACAAACAAGAAAAGTTAAGCAACATTACCTGATCAACTTGTCCAGATTCTTGAAGTACACGTTCGCGTCCATGTAGGTAAAGTCCCCTCCCATCGTCAGTACAATGTTGTTGGTCCTGTAGTGTTTGGCCTGCAGCTGTACGTAGTACAAAAACTTGTCCACCTTTGTTTTCAATACAGAAATTGGTCATCCATTAGCATTATTACGAAACATTCAAATCTAGAAGCATCTCACCTTCGCATCCACATTGTTCTCCGCACTGTACGGACTATCCATGAACGGCTCGTCCGAGCACAGAATATCGAAGCAGAACCCTGGCGGAGGTTGATACGTGTTGTACAGCACTCCAGTGAACAGGTCACCATCCGCCAGATTCTCACTGGCCTTCCAGATCATCTCCGCATTCTTCTTCGACAGTCGCTGCCGCTTGTCTTCATAGTCCAACCGTCCAAAAAAGTACCCGTCGAATCCCATCTGGGCAAAGATCGACGCCTGCTCCCTCGAATGTCCAAACGGATCGATCTGCCACCCAATCCTCGGCCGTCCACACTCCCCAAACGTATCGTTCAACAGCCTCAACCCCCACGTAAACTGATCGATGATACTCTGGTAGTGCGTCGCCGCCTCATCGTTCATGCTCCAAGCCCCACCAATAAACTCCAACCGTCCCTGGTTCACCAACTCCCTAACCTGCTCCTTCAACTCCTCCGTCTGCTCGTCCCACCACTTGAAGAAGAACGCCGTCTCCACGTAGATAAACTTCCGCGCTGGATCCCTCAGCAGCGCCTCGATCACCGAGTCCAAGATGTACTGCACCCCAGCCTTTTGGATGAGGGTCTTACCTAGGGAACAAATCAGAACATTAGGTCACCGCCGATAGCATCGAACCCAGAAACCCACTTCCGTAGTAGTACTGGTCCACCGTCTTGAGCCAGCCGACGTCATCGTGGGTGTGCGGCACCAGGTGGACGTTCAGCATGTCTTTCTTGATCTCCGGGCAGGACTGTAACGGCGAACAATAAAGGAAACGTGATCGAACATCTGCTTGGCAGGAGGTGCTTGATGGTGATAACGATTAAGCTTAGCGCGGCTCATTGTTATCGCGTGATGGTGGCTATTTGTGGAAAAATTGCGGATGCGAGTGCAGCACATTGTTGGATGTTTGTTGGGACGTTTGACCTTCGCGATTACGATTGAATGGGAGGGTTTGTGCGAACGAAGTCTTTTTTGATCTTCTGCGGGAGCTGACTCATCAATGCTTGGAATTGTAAGGAAAAAAAAATACCATGTAATAAAAGTTCAAAAACAACACATTAAAAAGTACTTTGTTTTCAAAATCATGTAAATTCCAGTTAATACACTTAACATACTATAAATTTCAAAAACATGATAAGTGCACTGATGGAATTCAAGTTGGATCTCAGATAGCTCATCCTAATGATAAACAAGCAGTATCAACAATTAAAAATCACGGTCCAACTTGGAAGTCCCTGGTCACTCGTGCCGTTATCGTCGCTCACACTTCATCAAATCCTCGATAGTATAGTGGTCAGTATCCCCGCCTGTCACGCGGGAGACCGGGGTTCAATTCCCCGTCGGGGAGAGGAAATCTTTTTTGCTTAACAATTTCAAAAAATTCACGATTGTTCGATTTGCAACACCTAATAAAATGTTAATCCCAGTTACGAAATCGGCCGATTTCGACCATTTTTATTTTTTGTATTTTTTTATTTGGCTCAAACTATTCATTTAAGCTATTTTGTGTCATTGGTTCACCCATACAAGTCTCCATACAATTTTGGCTGCTGTCCATACAAAAATGGTACGAACATATTCAAGCAGCTGTAACTTTTGAGTGAATTTTCTGATCAATTTGGTGTCAAAGTTGTAGGTATTGTTGAGGACTATTGAGAAAAAAATAGGTACACAGAAAAAAAAATTGCAGATTTTTTAATCAACTTTTTTTTCACAGAAACTCAATTTCCCAAAATACGCATTTTTTGATTTTCGAGATTTTTTGATGTTTTAGGCAACTTTTGAGCCATAGAGAAACATGGTCAAAAAATCTGCAGCCGAGTTATGAATTTTTGAAAAAATAGTGATTTTTGGAAAAAAAAATCGAAATTTTATGCAAAAACAAATTTGACGTAATTTTTTAATGTAAAATTGAATTTCCTATCGAAAAGTACTATACAGATTTTTTTTATAAAGGTCTCTGTTTTCAAGATATAGCCACACAGAAAAAAAAGTTGAATTTTGGAATGTTGAAAATTTGGTAGGTTGAATATTACCTCTTTTTTTGTGTAATATTACTTAAAAAATGTGTAAAAATGCGAACCTGATGAATATTCATCAAAAACTGATGAAAATTCATCATTTTCAGGGATAAAATTAATCATTTATTTTGCCACAAAATCTGTCACCATTTCCTGATGAATATTACCATCATTTTTTTTTCTGTGCACCGAAAGTTTGATTTTAGCGAAATATTTGCAGTTTTTCAATTTTTAAAAATAGAGACATGAGTGATCATTTCTGAAAATATTTTATTTGAAAAGTTCAGAAAATTTGCAATAAAATTGTTTAAGAGACATTGAAGATTGGACCTCGGGTTACTGAGATACAGCCGCTTTGAGAAAAAGAAACACGAAAATTGAAGTTTTCTAAGTCTCGCCTAAACAACCCATCATTTTCTAATGTCGATATCTCAGCAACTAATGGTCCGATTTTCAATGTTAATACATGAAGCATTCGTCAAATTTTCCGATCCTTTTGAATTTCTTTTTATTTTGATTTTTTTTAAATCAATACTAACATTTTAAAAGGGCCAAACATTGAATATTACGCCTATTTAAAATGCTAGTCTTTAATAAAATTATTGTAAAGTCCAATTAAGGTACAGCACATTGATCCAGATAGCAAAATTAGGTTGAAAGTTGATTTTCCGAAAAATGGTAGGGTTTTCGAGCTTTGGTGTCTTCAGAAGAGTTGTTGCAAATGGAAAGGGGCAACTGGTTGAAAATTAGGACGGTGCACGATTAGGGTGATTTTGAAAATCTTATTTATCAGGAATATTTTTGTGATATTTTTTGTCTTCTAGAAAGTTGTTGGACTTGCCAATTCAAGCAACATTGTTCAAGACACCAAATTTTATCTCATAATCTACGCCTTCTAGAACCAAATTTAGAAAAAGAATCTTAGCAAACCTTCAAAAATCTGTTGTCTTAACGTAGCAATTCAGGGTTAAATTTGAGAGAAAAGGTAGTTTTTTTCTAAGGTAAAAAAGATGCAAATTTAAAACTTCAATTTCTCAAAAAGCGTTTTTTTTTTGCAATTCCGTTGTGAAACTACTTCCTTTACCTGTCATTATCGAAACTGTTTGTAGTTTAATATTTGATTATTATCTGCAGAGGCGACTCGTGCCCGAATGAAGTACCTGTTCAATGTTAAAACATTTTTTAAAAGCTTTTTTCTTTCCAATGGCTGTTATTTTTACGTTTTATTATTTTTATACTATTATAATTTTCTGTTTGTGCAAATAATTAATTAAAATTATGATTAAGACTTAGCGTGGGGAATGTGGAAAAATAGAGCAATCGCTCTGCCATCCTTATAGAAATTCAAGGGAAGTTATTGAATATTATACTGAATTTTAAAAGTATTCATCAGGATGTTCAGAAACATATCCTTAACAAAAGAAAACTGTTTGTTGGGCTTTTTTAAGCCCAACTAATTTTGAGCTAACTTGGTTACTATTTAAAAATTAAATTGACATTTTACTTTATACTTTTTAGAACCAGGTCGTATCGCTTATGATCCTTTGTAAAATTTTTAGAGAATTGAATTTACTCACTGTTATGTCCTCATGGTTTTGGAATTCAATTTCCGAATAAAAGGGCTTTTGATGTTAAAAACAAAACTATATTGACATGAATTCGAGATAATTAAAATATAAAAAAATATAAACCAGGTTGAAAAATGCATAGTCGCAGAGATATTTAATTTTGAAGACAAATATTAGTGGTGCTCTGGAGTAACCATGGGCGTTAGAGGGTTAAACTTTTTAGGACTGCATCCGCTTTAAATAGAACCATCCGAAAAATAAAATAACGATCATGGTTGAATCTACTCAGTAGCACAGCACCTTTGATATTTTGCAAAACAAGGTGCTTAAATCCCTTCCCTGATCTACTGTCATAATTCTTCTAATGTGTCCCGATTCTGGAAAAAGCACAGTACTTTTTTCTTTCAATTGTTTCAATTCAATCTATCAATCACACTATCTAAACTTAACATTACATCACTTTCCAGTAGAGCAAGAATCCACTAGTAACCAAGAAGATCGAAGAGGTTCAACGCGCGCAGTTGAACATTCCAGTTCTAAAACAAGCCATCACCAGTCTGCGCAAAACAGCCTGATGCCTAAAAGTGCGCCAAATATAGAGCAATATCTGTCGTGCTCTCGCGCTCTCTCATTTATTCATGCTCTCAACGTGCTGTCAACGCGCTGGCTTGTTTACCTTTTGCATGCAGCTCCCTGGAGAGCTGCGCGAGCTAAGTCGGCTGGGGGCTGGGGGTGGCATTTCGCTCTCTCCCAAAAATGCTGTCAGTTCACGCTCTCAGATTGAACCAGATTTACCAACACATCGATAATGCCGCTGCGTATGAATAGGAAGCTCTTTACATGTGTTGAATTTTTTTCGTATGGAGATTTTTTCCCCGACGTTCAAAGGGTCGGTGTTGAACGCGACGAGCATTTGCGCGTGGCCCGCTAGGCTGGCTCGCTTTAGTATTGGTGGGTTGTAAGAGAGGTAAAGAGTAAAGGGTGGCGGGCCGAAGCTTTTTTGGTGCATGCAGCGCTGCTGAACATAGGGAGTTGATTTTGTTAACGTATATTCAAACAAAAATTATAATTGTATGTTGCTGGTTTAAAAAGCACCACGGCACATAAATAAAAAAAATACCCGCCTGAAATCGGCTACCTGTTCAATGAACAGGTTGAACAGGTGGACGAGTCGCCTCTGATTATCTGAAATACATTTTTTTTTATTTTTTATGCTTAAAAGCTTTTGAGGGCTGATCATATAAGATGCACATGTGAATTTTCGAAAATCTATATCTTTAAAACGGATTTTTCTAATCGATTAGATGTTCTCGGCAAGGTTTAAGACAAGACTTTTAATAGTTTAAATTAAAAAAGTTAATAAAAACTCAATTTTATATTGGTTATTGATTAAACATTTATCATTTTATGTCAAATGTACGTATTTTTTTAAATTTTAGCTTTTTTAAATGATTAAGGAATTAAAAAAGCATCTTTTGGGTTTGACTTGAGGATCTGCAAAATCTGGTCCCAGATAAAAGATTAAAAAAGGTTTTTGGTAATAAACAAACATTTTTAAAACTTTTTTTTTTAATTGGGCACCTTTTAAAATATTTAGATAGGCCATTGCAAATTTTGTTACAAGTTGTTTTCCTCCGGCACATTCGAAAATGTTTAAAAAAAATCAGGAGGCAAACAAATATGACTGACGACAAAAATCTTCATTGAAAAATCTTGTACAATTGATAGTTAACTATTTATAATTTGGTGAAAACATTTATTTGTGTATTTTAATAAAATCAGGCACTTGAGACTTTTCGCAAATGTTTAATAATGGGCCTACTTACTGATCGAAATAAGAAATAAAATCCAGGAAAAAAACATTTTCATAAATTCATAGATATTTTGAAAATTGTCGGCAGAAGCATAACTATAATAAAAAAAAAAAAAAACATTGTTTAAAGCATTGAGTGGTTCTGTTTGCTTCAAAATTTTGAAAGTAAAGTGTTGTTTATTTGTTCGAAAAAATAGCAGTTTTTGATACTGATAGTAGGCTGGTTGATGAGAGACAGCCTCATGATGTTACCTTTAAAACAGATTTTTTATCAGTTCCTTTTAAATTAACCTTAATTTTTCAAATAGGGATGCCACGAAAATTATTTGTTTGATTTTTAAAGTTTAAAAAAAAGTTTGTGAAATTTTCTGCTCGTTCCAATTTAAAAAAAAAAAATGAAAATTAAAAAGAAATCTCAGAATTTTAAAAAGTTCAAAACAATTGGTTTAGCCTTTTCAAAATGTTACTCTGTATAATTTAAAAAAAAAAACAAATATGTTTGATCAATTACAACTTTTAATTTCATTGAGGTATCAGTTTTTAACATTTAAAATCGAAGCAACAGATTCCGAGAATTTGAAAATTGCAGAGGTTTTTTGCCAATAAAAAAGAGGTAGCGACATAAAAACTTCGAAAAATATCTGCAACATTTTGTATTACGATGTCCTAGTTATCTCCTATCTAGTTAGCATAAGAGAGCACAGAGGCATCGATTAGGTAGACAAATCTTATTGATTTTTCATTTTTCTTATTCAAACTCAAGACACATAGTTCATAGTGAAGCTTTTTCTACACAAATTTAAAATTGATGTTTTTTTGCCGGATTTAAGAGATAATTTATTTGTTTAAAAATCGTTTAGCAAATGAGATTTGTTTTGTTTCTACTTTGATTTATGTTCAACAATTATCAATATTTTGCTAAGCTTATTTTTTCTCTGTTTTAGTATCTTGTGGTTAATCAAAAGATTTGTGCTCTTTTTATGATTTCAACCATGCTTTTTGTTTGTAAAAACCTTCGCATGGTTGAACTGAACTAAACTTGTTTTTAAAATAATTCTAAATTTTTTTAGCATTTTTAATTGTGTTTCGAAGATTATTATTCTAGATCCTCTGAAAATTTTAAAGTTATGGAGCGAAATCATTTTATATCCTTTTTCAACACAATGAAAAATATTGTTATTTAAATAAATTTATTATTTTAGTTTTATCACTGACATATTACTAAACAACTTTAACCAATCCAGATCTTGTTCCACCACTTAATTCTTAGTCACAGCTCTTTGTTAAACACAACATTCTGTACCGCAAACTCACATCACACACTTGCCACAAATCTCGTTCCAGACCCATCACGTTTAGCACGCAATACCTGCTACTCCTGCTCTTCTCCATTCCAGCCTTACCTCATAGCCACACTTTCCCCCGGCAGCGTCCCATCCCGAGTTGCCCGGGTAGGTCCGGTACTCTTCGCGCAGCCCACGCTGGTAGAACCCGTTCCCGTTGCGCCAACGACTCCGCCGCGGCCCGGCCTGGCCAAAGGTTATCAGCAGCGTCAGCAGGAGTATCACTCCCGGCGTTATTCCGAGCAGTTTTGGCGTCATTTTTAAAGAATTGTGATTTTACATTAAAATTAAAAAAAACTTTATGTAGTTAAAGACACTGGAACCTTTGAACTACGACGAAGTACCAAGTTAATCAAGCGTAAATTGATTATGATTGCACTGGACAAAACGAAGAGTTGAAGATCACTCCAACGCGCGGAGTCCGAACTCAACAAAACCAAACCGTCGATCACAAGCCGTCGAAACAGACTGACGAGACTTGGGCGAGCTTATTCCGTACTGAAGTCCCCTTGCCGTCTGGAATCCCACTATCACTCTCACTCGCTGGCACTCTCTTTCTCCGTTTTTTTGTTGTTTAATTTGAGCTTTTGTTTCTCTGCTCACGCGAGCAGCACGATTCTGCTGGATCAGCGCTCGAAAAAATAATCAACTGTTTTTTGCTGCTTGATTAAGCGGAAAATCTACTTTTAGGTTTGAGGTTTTGAACGGCGACGACTAATGACAGATGCGCGGTGTGAAAGTGGGAAATTTCGGTGTGAATTAGTGACACTATTGTTTTGTTTTAGATTTACTGTGGATTAGATTGATCGAGTGGAAAATGTGGCACATTTTCACTTATCATTGTTTGATTTTTACTTGTCAATGGTTTCATTTCTGGAGCTTTTTTAGGTCCAATCAAAAAATATTCATATTTTGCTTTTTGGGTGTTTTTCAATACCTATGACTCAAGGTGGTTTTAAGAACACTCAAAGAGCAAAAAAAAAATATTTTGTTTCTTGGACCTTTAAAAACACTCTAGATTTGTTCCAAAAACAAGATAATTTCTCTGATTTGAGCTCGTGAAAAGACGTGAAATTTTAATAGGATGTTTTTTGAATGCAAATGAAACTTAATTTAATTTATTATTTTGCTGTATTTTAACGAAACATTTTTTGATTGTTTAAGTGCCATTGGAGCCGGCAAACCGGATTTTTTTTTCAGAATAATGACCAATTGAACAATTTCATTCAAGCAATTTTCGCTTTTTCTACAATATATTTCAAATGTTAAAATAAACAGTTAAAACAATATTTAAAATATTGAAATTTTTCTTCAAAAGATCACTTTTTATTCTAGCTTGATGCCTCCATCATGCGTTCGTTGAATCGATATTACTTTTGAATGAAAATAAACTTTAATAAAAATATATATTTTCTTCTAAAGTAAGTTAAAAATACCTCTCAATGGTCTATTTTTGTGATTTTGGTAAGACCCCTTTGTATAGAAATATCTCTAAAGTTTCATTTAATTATTATTGCTTATTAGATCTGAGCAATTCTCTCAGATTTCGGTCATTCGATTTATTTTTTTGTATTTTTTAATCAGACTGAAACTTTTTTGGGGCCTTGGTATGCCCAAAGAAGCCATTTTGCATCATTAGTTTGTCAATATAATTTTCCTTACAAATTTGGCAGCTGTCCATACAAAAATGATGTATGAAAATTTAAAAATTCTGTATCTTTTGAAGGATTTTTTTTATCGATTTGATGTCTTGGGCAAAGTTGTAGATATGGATAAAGATTACACTGATGATACACGGTTAAACATGTTGGGGTGATTTTTAATTTCACTTTTTGTCAGTAAAACTTGATTTCCAAATATCATATTTTTTTTATCTTCTGATATGTTTTAGGAGACATCAAATGCTTACTTTACAGAGATTTCCAGAATGGGCAAAGCATTTTTGACCGAGTTATGAGTTTTTGAATCAATACTGATTTAAAAAAAAAATCGGAATATTCGTCGCAAAAAATTTTCAACTTCATTTTTCGATGTAAAATCGAATTTGCAATCAAAAAGTACTTTAAATTTTAATAAATTGAACCATTTTCAAGTTTTAGCCATTTTTAGGTAACTTTTTTGAAAATAATCGCAGTTATTATTTTTTTTAAATTAGTCCTCATGTTTCTGAAAAAATATGTTTGAAAAGCTGAGAAAATTCGCTTTTTTTTTACTTTTTTGAACTTTGTTGATACGACCTTCAGTTGCTGAGATATTGCCATGCAAAGATTTTTAAACAGGAAGATAAGTGTTTTCTATGTCTCACTCAAACAACCCATAATTTTCTAATTTCGATATATCAGCAACTAATGGGCCGATTTTCAATGTTAAAATATGAAACATTTGTGGAATTTTCCGATCTTTTTGAAAACAATATTTTATTTTTTTTTAAGTCAAGACTAACATTTCAAAAGGGTCAAACATAATATATTAAATTATATTTTTAATGGTCCAATAAACATTTTTTTTTCTTTAAGTTTAATTTTAGTGATGTTCGATCCGAATTATCAAGTTTTTTTTTTTGTTACAAATTAATTATTTTCCAAATATCAATGTTATTAAAAGAAAATTATAGAGTGTTTATATTTAAAAAAATATCAATGCATTCATAGCTGTAGATATTTTCAATCATTTTTGTTGAGTTTCATAGCCAGTTTGTATAGCTTCATACTCTATAGTTTTTACTCTACAAGTACTTGAATTTAATTTAAAATCATAAATGAGAAGACTGAACCATCAAATGAAACTTGTCGATTGATTCATAAATTTAAATAATCATAAAAAGTTGAATTTATCGAGGTTGAAAATTTTGTTGGTTTTATTATACTTCTTTTGGAGTAATTTTTCCTTCAATTTTGTTTAAAAATATGAATTTCAACTGAAACTTATAAAAATCTAATCAGCTCCTGACAAAAAATCACAAATTTTTCTGACACAAAATCTGTCACAATCCACAGAGCGCGTAGTTATCATTTTTTATATAAAAAACGAAACTATTGGCACTACGCCCCCCGGGGCATGGCCTTCCTCTAACGTGGGATTTCTGCTCCAGCGCCTCTGACGAGACAGGAGAAACCGGGACCGACGTTTTACTTCACCATCCGATAGAAGCTCAGTGGATAAGGCGGGAATCGAACCCGCGTCTCATAGCATCATCGGGATCGGCAGCCGAAGCCGCTACCCCTGCGCCACGAGACCCATATAAAAAAATCTCAAATTAAATAAAATTAATTTATTGCATAAACTTGACAAAAAAACTCAAGTAAATTGAAATATAACTTCAAAAATTTAAATTTTGTTAGGATATGTATTTTGCCAAAATTACAAGTATAAAAATTTAATTTACGAGCCATGATTTCAATAACTGAATGAAAAAAAGTGTTAAAAAGTGCATTTTACACCTGTCCAATTGTTTTTTAATCATTTGTTTCCAAAATACCTAAGTATTGACGAAAATTATTTTTTCTGGTTCTTTTGGTAATAAAAATTCAAAATATTTGTTATCCAGCCCAAACAAGCTAAATGTGATTATCAATGCATAAAAATGTGTTTTAGATTGTTTTAAGTTGATTTGACTTCTATTTTCATTGAAATTTTGAAGTTTTTTGAAATAATTTTTTTTTGGCCCCTGATTTTTCGGACCAATTTTGAAGGGGGGCGACATAAATTTTGAAAAATATTTGCAACGGCCTTAAATGTTAAAAAAAGTTAATTTTTCCATTTTTCTTTGGGAAAGAAATTTTCTCAATCTTTGGGCTATTTTTACTGACTTAAGTTCAGAGCATATGCAGTGTTATTGTATTTTCTCAATATTGTTTATCTTCAAATATACCAATTATAAAACTTCAAAAATAAAGATATTGAACAAATTTCACAGAAATAATTCAATTGGGTCATAACGAACATCAACTATTAATGTAAACAAACCCATCAAGATTGAAACCTCTTCGAGAAGTGGCTCTATACTGAAAAGCTCCACTTTGGCCCCATCCAAGAGTGGCAGCGCTCAAGTGTTATTGACCGCACCAGATAAGCCATCCTCCGGCCGGCATGCTGAATTAACTACACCCAAAGGAAAAATATATCTCAAAATCTGCAACAGTGGATTTGCTGCAGAAAATGTCATATTTTATAACATTTTTTGCAGCAAGCCCCTAGATCATTTTTGCCCGCGTGTAAACATTTCAGCGATCTGCAGTTCTCACCAACACATATAACGCTGGCCCGTCCCCGAGCAACACTCCAAAGAGAAGCATATGTTGGTGCTCTTTCACTCACTTTTCATCAAGCGTCCATGGCGCGGTGGTAGCGTGTCGGATCAATAACCAAGAAGTTAGTGGTTCAATCCTCGTTCTGTAAAGGGTTTTTTTTTGTGAAATACAACCAAAAAGCCGTCGGTAATGTCGATAATTGTCGGTAACGGGCAAAAATGTCATACCCCTATATCGCAAAAAATGCATGAGGACAGTTTTCATGCAGATTCTGACATACTTTCATGCCGCCATGCATCACAATCATGCGACTGCCAGTTGGGTGTACTATCTTCACAGTAAACCAACCTGCAAACAGTAGCAATTTTCTGCGATGTTCAAATAGAAGCGAATTGAGACCTTGTACCGATAAGACTTTTATTATGTTTTAAAGAGCTACTGTTTGTTTTAATTTTGGACCATTTCCCACGTTTCCTCTCACTTTTTTATGATGGGAGGTTATTAATTTCAGACAGCCGCCACTTTCAAATGAGCCGAGCTCTTCATTTCTCTAACAAAGTCCCTCGCCTCCGGCGATGAGCCGTTGACTTCACCGACCGGTGTCGAACGCCAAAAAAAGAAGTCAAAGCTCCCAGCTTTTTGTTTAGACAAATTTTCAAAAAGTGAAAAATTAACCGTCTCTTCCGTTTGCATCCCCCCAAAACAAATGCACTCTACCATTAGAGATGAGACACTGAATTAGTGAAAACAATGATGCCCCCCTGCAATTAATGCACTCTTTTTTTTCGTTCACCTCTTGCTCGCAACTTGCGCACTCATTATCTGTTCAACAGCACCGGGGGTTGTTTACAATTGAAGCTACACTGTAATGTAAACGCAAATTATCGCCTCATGCGTCTTTTATGAGGCGGGAAGCGAGCCAGAGATTGATGGGAGTAGTAACGTCTGTTTGTAGTTCACATGGTTAAATCTACTGGTGAGGTGAAGAAGAGTTCATTATGGTGAACTGAACTTGTTTAGACAAAACTTTGAAAATCTTTATGTTTCCACTATCCACTACTAGATGTCGTTGCTAATTCATATAAGTATTGCATGCAAGTTAGTAAAACTTGTATACGAAATTGCCTTTTCAAAACTTGCCAATCAGGAGGAGAAATTGAGTCCTACCTGCGCCCTAACATTCGTCCCATTTAGCAGAACAAATCGTACCTTCACCTTTCGACTTGCTTGCGTAGACATGGCAGCTCTGTGGCGGCAGATCCAGTCTGCCACGGAGATCAAACCTTGTCATAGAGTTACGGAACATCGCCGCGAAAGAAATATGGGAAAGTTCAGTTCTCACTTTCATCGAAGGTCTTCGCCAGTGCCAGACCAAAAATGGTTTAGTGTCTGCTGCGTGCAGCACATCCGCTGAGGTGACTTACCTTAACCCTCAGCGAGAAAACATTAAATATTTTTGCTTTTTGCTTTTTGCTTTTTGCTTTTTGCTTTTTGCTTTTTGCTTTTTGCTTTTTGCTTTTTGCTTTTTGCTTTTTGCTTTTTGCTTTTTGCGTTTTTGCTTTTTGCGTTTTTGCTTTTTGCGTTTTTGCTTTTTGCGTTTTTGCTTTTTGCGTTTTTGCTTTTTGCTTTTTGCTTTTTGCTTTTTGCTTTTTGCTTTTTGCTTTTTGCTTTTTGCTTTTTGCTTTTTGCTTTTTGCTTTTTGCTTTTTGCTTTTTGCTTTTTGCTTTTTGCTTTTTGCGTTTTTACGTTTTTGCTTTTTGCGTTTTTGCTTTTTGCGTTTTTGCTTTTTGCGTTTTTGCTTTTTGCGTTTTTGCTTTTTGCGTTTTTGCTTTTTGCGTTTTGCTTTTTGCGTTTTTGCTTTTTGCGTTTTTGCTTTTTGCGTTTTTGCTTTTTGCGTTTTTGCTTTTTGCGTTTTTGCTTTTTGCGTTTTTGCTTTTTGCGTTTTTGCTTTTTGCGTTTTTGCTTTTTGCGTTTTTGCTTTTTGCGTTTTTGCTTTTTGCGTTTTTGCTTTTTGCGTTTTTGCTTTTTGCGTTTTTGCTTTTTGCGTTTTTGCTTTTTGCGTTTTTGCTTTTTGCGTTTTTGCTTTTTGCGTTTTTGCTTTTTGCGTTTTTGCTTTTTGCGTTTTTGCTTTTTGCGTTTTTGCTTTTGGCGTTTTTGCTTTTTGCGTTTTTGATTTTTGCTTTTTGCGTTTTTGCTTTTTGCGTTTTTGCTTTTTGCGTTTTTGCTTTTTGCGTTTTTGCTTTTTGCTTTTTGCTTTTTGCTTTTTGCTTTTTGCTTTTTGCTTTTTGCTTTTTGCTTTTTGCTTTTTGCTTTTTGCTTTTTGCTTTTTGCTTTTTGCTTTTTGCTTTTTGCTTTTTGCTTTTTGCTTTTTGCTTTTTGCTTTTTGCTTTTTGCTTTTTGCTTTTTGCTTTTTGCTTTTTGCTTTTTGCTTTTTGCTTTTTGCTTTTTGCTTTTTGCTTTTTGCTTCAAAACGACCAGATCAGGGTTAACTTGAAGCTCCGTTGTTGATGTTGCAGCATCCATCGCTACCTTTCCGGACAAGTCGTCACTTGGTCGGTCGGTCGGTCTAGCAAAGGTCTGCCGCGAGACCACTTGCAGTGAGCATCATGTTCGACGGCCAATTAGTTTGGTCACGTTTTTCTTCTTTCACCCTTTTTACGGAGAGATGACGGAATCTGGGCCCTGAGGCGAAGATTGAAAGAAAGTTATTTTTGTTCATTGACTTGTTATATTTTGGTTAAAAAAGTCGAGTAGTTATTTTTACATTTTTTACAAAAATGTAAAATAGTTTCAAAATTGTTAGTTAGATTGAAAGTTAACAAATATTTACACAAAAAAATACAAAAATGGCAAAAAATTTGCCTTCGGCAGTGGCCCGTATGACAATCGCAGCAAAACGATCAATTTCACGCCGATCGCCTCTAACTCTCTTTCTTCTTCCTGCTGGCATGTCATGCTCCTCCCCGGAGGGCACGAATTAATCAATTCGTCTCCAATTTCATCGATTTATATTAAATCATGCCCGCAGCTGTGTGAGCAACAACAACAACACTCTGTTGCTTTTTCTCTTCTTCTGTTTTGCTTGCGCTTTTTGGTTCGAATTTCGCTTTCATTTCAGTTTCTTGCCTGGTTTTGTCATTTCCTTTTTCGATGTCTTTCTTTGTGTTATTTTCTTATCTCTCACCTTTTTTCTCTTTCTGCTGAGAAACGCTCTTATCGTTGATCGGCTGACTCAACTTACGTTTTTTTGTTTGTTTATTGTTTGATTTGATTCGCTGTTTTTCCCTCTCTCTCCTACTCTTTGCTTTTGCATGATTGTTTGTGCTTTTTGTTTCATTTGCAGTGCACCGATCCACTCGCGGGGAACCGGATTCAAGTTCAATGCCGGTGTCGGAGGTAGGTTCTTTGCAATGGTGTTTACGTGGGTAGATTAATAAATTGATGGATAAGCTCGAGGAAAAATGGAATCTCATTGAATCATCATTTCAAAATATTTTAATACTCCTTAAAAATGATAAAAACAATAATTTGGAGTTTTTTCTCAAATAATTACAGCGTAATTAAATTTTAAGAAAAAACTTTTTGTTTTCATAAATTAACATTACCTTACAATTAAATAAAGATAAAATAAAATTTTCGTTTTTGATTCAAATTCTACAAACAGCTTTTGAAAGCAGCAATCAGCATACTATAAAAAATTCTTCCTCGCGTAGTCACACAAGTGTGAGCGCGAACGCATGGATAGCAAGCAATAAAAATTCAAAGAAAGAGAAGCGTGTGCGTTGTCAAGCAAACGCTTCAGTTTATTGTGTTCAACAGCAGATGGCAGTGTGGTGGAATTATTAGGGCAGTCGAATTGTGTTTGAATTTTGTGGACTTTTTGGTAATTTTATTTGATACTCGAGCAATTCCAGCTCAAATCAGGAATTTTCCTGGTACTTTTGTACCCGACCCTCTCCGATTTCAATGAAACTTTGTAGACATGTTATCCTAGGCCTGTATAAGCCATTTTTGTGTATATGGAGCCAATAGTGCTTGAGAATAATATTTGAGAAGGGCGTAAGGTATTTAAATATTTTTGTATTTTGCAATTTAAAAATTACTGTATCTCGAAGCCGTTGCATCGTATCAAAAAGTGGTCAAACACAAACTTGTAGGAAATTGGACGGGCTTTCTGATAAAAATACACTGAAACAAAAATACACGCCACTTTTATGACATTTTTCGATTTTTAAGTTTAAAAGTTAAATTTTAAGGTGATGTCACGAATTTTTTTGGCTCAAATTTTTTGAGGAAATACCCTAAGATGTTACCAAAAGACTGACGAAAAATGCAGGATGGTATGTCTCTCCTAAAAAAATACAAAAATCATTTACTAAAACTGTTTTTTTGAAAAGTGGTCTAAACGTCAAAATTTTCAAAAACCGGTAGTGGGAATCGATTCCCCAGACAATTTTACATGAAAGTCTCCATATTGACCATTGTCCTATGTCCAATCCTTGGGAAGATACAGCGGTTTTAAAAATAAAAATGTTGAAAAAATGGGTATTTTGGTGGTTTTTGGCAATTTCTATATGACAGACTTGGTTTTTCAGTCTCGTAAATATTTTTACCGGAAAGCTCGTCCAATTTCCCATAAGTTTGCCTGTGACAGCTTTTTGATTTGACTCGTTTTGATATTTACGTAAGCTAATTTACTATCCAGGTTTCTACCACACTGAAAAAAATATTCTATTTTCAGTTATTAGCAATGTAATTAAGCTTATATCTGGAAGCCTTAACATCCAATTGAAATGCTGTCAAAGACAAACTTATAGGAAATTGGACGAGCTTTCCGGTAAAAATATTTACGAGACTGAAAAACCAAGTCTGTCATATAGAAATTGCCAAAAACCACCAAAAAACCCATTTTTTCAACATTTTTATTTTTAAAACCGCTGTATCTTCCCAAGGATTGATCATAGGACAATGGTCATTATGGAGACTTTCATGTAAAATTGTCTGGGGAATCGATTCCCACTTCCGGTTTTTGAAAATTTTGACGTTTAGACCACTTTACAAAAAAACAGTTTTAGTAAATGATTTTTGTATTTTTTTAGGAGAGACATACCATCCTGCATTTTTCGTCAGTCTTTTGGTAACATCTTAGGGTATTTCCTCAAAAATTTTGAGCGAAAAAAAATCGTGACATCACCTTCAAATTTAACTTTTAAACTTAAAAATTGAAAAATGTCATAAAAGTGGCGTGTATTTTTATTTCAGTGTATTTTTATCAGAAAGCCCGTCCAATTTCCTACAAGTTTGTGTTTGACCACTTTTTGATACGATGCAACGGCTTCGAGATACAGTAATTTTTAAATTGCAAAATACAAAAATATTTAAATACCTTACGCCCTTCTCAAATGTTATTCTCAAGCACTATTGGCTCCATATACACAAAAATGGCTTATACAGGCCTAGGATAACATGTCTACAAAGTTTCATTGAAATTGGAGAGGGTCGGGTACAAAAGTACCAGAAAAAATCCTGATTTGAGCTGGAATTGCTCACTATAAAAATAACTTTTTAATTCATACACTACGGCATAAATTTCAAAGCTATTTTTAAATTTTTGTGTTTAACTAATATCGAAAACTGCGATATTTATGGAATGGTCATTCGGATGAATTATTTTATACAAATTTCTCTATACTAATTACAATTATATTTACAGCTTCATTTCTTTAATTAATAGCGCGTATGGTAAGATTTTAGTAAGTCTAGTAAGCATTATTTATAGTATTCAACAATTTGGATCGTATAATTTCGAATTGCGGTTTAATTTAGAGGCCTTATCATCACTAGTCAAAAATGGATCGTATATTTATATGTCTGATGACTTATGCTTTACAATAATCAATCTCTGTCTAACTTGAATCAGTCAAGAGCATATCATCCAAGATAGAAAACCCACCAAAAGGGTAACAGCCATTGCAGGGTGACGTCCACTAGCTCCAGAATCAACGGAGTTTTTGGCCAGCACAACCAACTCTCGAAACTGATTCTTTTGACTGACAGCCTTGCCAAGTTTCTTTTCGTGTCGCTCATCAAGCACGATTGTGGGTGGATCATCTTGGATTGTTATTTTACCTAAAAATTAACAGATTTTATAAGGAATTCCTTAAAATTTAAATTATCATTCTTACTTATCCGCTTCTGGATCTTGATGGCGTCCTCGGAGATGCCGAGCCCGTTTTTCGCCACGCACTTGTAGATGCCAAAGTCGCTGTTCCGCTGCAGGTGGATCTGGGTGTGCATCGACACCTTGTACACGTGCTCGGCAAAGTGCTTAACCTCGGTGGAACCTGAGAGAAGTGAAAATGATCATTACAGTCCATACTAGATTATCCGAAGTTCGTTTATATATCTTTTTCTTTTCTTACTTTTTAGATCAAATTTGAGTTCTGCGACCCCATTTTAATCAGGTTTCAATGGTTGATTAAGAAATGCATTTTTTCAATATTTCATCACCACCATTTTGGCCACCATCTTGCTTTTAAACATTTTAATTCACTTTTGAGTAAAGAGTTTTCTTAACTTCAACAAAATTAGATATAGAAACAGAAAAAAATATGTCAAATAAGAAAAAAAATATTTTCCCCTCTTATAATAATTTAAACGCTTTCGAATAGCTGTCCAAATACAGTCCAGAGTCGATTATCCGAAGGCCTTGGCAAAATTGCACTTTGGATAATCGAATCACAAAAAAAAATTCGTTGTATTTTTTTCGATTGTAACCTTACCCCTAAGACTTAAGCTGAACAATCGAAAAAATACAACGATTTTTTTTTTGTGATTCGATTATCCAAAGTGCAATTTTGCCAAAGCCTTCGGATAATCGAGTCTGGACTGTATTTGGACAGCTATTCGAAAGCGTTTAAATTGTTATTAGATGGGAAAATGAAACATTTCTTATTTGAAATATTTTTTTCTGTTTTTATATCTAATTGAGTTGAAGTTAAGAAAATTCCATAATTTTTTTTTCGAGGAAATGAAAATTCAATGTGGCCTCCGGCAAAAAAACAGTTTCAAACTGTTCTTAAATGCGATATTAGCAACTTTGGATTTGCCGTACTTTTAACCAGAAGTAAGATATTATTGTACTACCTTGATAAAAGCTATGTTTTAAACATAATTTTAATTTTTCATTGCAAATATTAACTTTTTTTTTATTCAGAATCTCTAACAAATTTGAATCGATTTATGAAATATCTTGTGTAATCAGTCATTTCAAAATTGAACAAAACATGATACTAGTGATGGAATTGTATCCATTTTCAAGATTTTCCATAAAACCCTCAAACATTTTTTTCTGAAATGAGTATTTTTATGTCTAAACTATTAACCACTCGCTGGAGTCAATTAAAAATCTACATTTATTTTGGTTTATAAGGTGTTTAGCCAAACGAAATAATCAAACTGAAAAAATAACAGCAAATTTGTAAAGAGCAATAAACATCTGCTCTGAAAAGTTATATTGTATAGGTGAATTTGCATCATATAATTCAAAGAAAGTAAAACTCAGGCTTATGTTTAAGAACATATTTTTTTATTTTTTTAAAATTCATTTAACATTAAATTAATATAAAAACAATTAAAATTTGTTCAATGCTTAATTTAAACTCATCCAAGGCTTAGACTTCTGGTTGCTGAAATAAAGTAAATACAGTATGTAAAAAAAGTATTTACACCCCTTGGGCACTATGCACATTTTGTGATGAAACATGTAACAATTTAAAGTTTGACAGAAACCTAGTACTACGTTTTTTTTTTCAGAAAATCATGCCGAACATTTTGCTACAAAAAGCTCATGAAAAAATGTTTTCTATAAGAAGTTATATTACAAATACTATTACCAAAATCAAAAAAGGTGCAAAAAAAGTTTGTACACCTTTCGAAAAATTAACATAAACAAAGTTATTTGTTGACAAATCACCATAAATCCAGTCTCCCAACTCCAAATAGGCATCCTTGACTGATTAAAAATATAATTTGGATTGAATATAAAGTTTACTGACTACTTAGTATAAAAGTTTATATAACTCTGGAAATTCTACATAAAACTTATCTAAACTTAATTTTGCAAACTTTCAATTTAACTAAATGTCAATATATTACCATAAACTTGCTAAATAAACATTCTAGAGTGGGTATAACACCGTTTTGGGGGTCTTTGTATCGCTAGAATAGATTTTTCGTTGGAATTTCGTACCAACCTGGAATTACGTCGTCGGAAAATCCGCCAACATCCGAACCGGTCCACAATTCACAAGTCAACCTATGTGGCATCGGAAAGGGCATAACATTTCCGATCTTTTGATACCCATACATCTAGGTTTTCTATAAAACCCACGTTTTTAAATACCTGGGCAAAAAGTAAGTTTGATCCACGAAATACTTGTTTTACATACTGTAAAAGAAAATTGATGTATTTTAAGTCTCATCCAAACAGTCTTTTATTTCCTAGTATCAATATCTCAGAAACTAATGGTCCTTTTTTCAATGTTGAAAATAAATCATTTGTACAATTTTGTGATCTAAATATATATTTTTTAATTTTGGAATCAACTCTAACATTTTAAATTGGTTTATTATTTTATATTTGACCTTTTTGAAATGTTAGACTTGATTCCAAAATAAAATAAAACCGAAATGATCAACAAATTTCACAAATTTTTAAATTTTTAGCATTGAAAAAAGAGTTATTAGTTTCTAAGATGTTGGTACTAGAGAATGAAGGATGTTTGGATGAGACTCAACTTCAGTTCTCTTGCTTCTATTTCATTTATTCGGTGTATTCAGTCTTTTCCAATTCTATTCGAGTGTCTTTTAGACCAATTCTATTTGAAATTTTCTCTTGAAACTTGCCGTTGAAATTAAACTTTAAGTTGCTTTATTTTGAAAACGGTGCACTTTTTTTTCAAAAAAATCTGTACAGCGGTTTTATTTTTATTAATATTTCATCAAAAACTGAAGCCATAAATTTTTTTGAGTAAAAATAAAAAAAGGCATAATTTGGCGAAGAAATTTTGTCCATACTTTTCTATAGTTCTAAAGTTGCGTTTGGCCCATATATTTTTTTTTAAAGAAAAATTTGAACAATTAAATGGCACAGAAATGATCAAAAGTTAAAACATTAAAGGATAAATTTACTAAAAAGCAGTTTTGGGATGAGAAAAGTTTATTTTATAATTATCAAAAAATGTTGCAAAAAATAATATTCAAACTTTTTTTTAGCATAGTGTCCTAAATCTGAACAATTATTTTTTTTGTCAGGAAAAAAAATGGTATTTTTTTAAGTTTTTCGATTAGAACCGTTTAACGGGTACAAAGCAAAGCAATTATTATTAAGTTTGCTTTGTGAGCAATCTACTCTATGTATCGCATTTTAATATGAAATTTGAAACAAAAATTTCTTTTAAAAATTATGTTGAATATCATTCTAAAACAACAGAATTACTTTACAGGTTTAATGGTTTGTATGCTTATCCGTATTGAATCATGTAAAGATTTGATGAATGATAAATTAATTGTAATAAAATCATGAAAATTTGGTTATAAAGGTTTTTGGAATCTATGGCAATCTGTTACCTTTTTTTCTTTTAACGTTTATTTACATTTTTCAGTTGTAAATAGTCTTGAGCAATTTTTGGACCTTTCAAAAGATCAATAATTGAATCAATTTTAAGATTAAAATAGTGCTAGAAATTTTGAATATTCTGCCACGATTTGTTGTTAGAACAGCAGCTGCTGTAAGTTTGCATTTTCGCTTGAAAAATCGTCTGTAAACTTAGTTTTAATACTCACTTGACGTTACACTAAGACATTTTATTAGATTTTATAAATAAATAAGAATCTCGTAATGGCTTTGTTAAACAAATGTAAAGGAAAATAACTCCTCACCTGGCAGTATAAGCTCGCCCTTGCCCCGCATCCAGTACGTGACCGGGTCCGGGTGGGACTCGACGAAGCACTCCAGCGTCACATTCTGGCCAATTTCGGCCGTGTACTGCCGGGCCGGAACGCGCACAATTGGCGCGACTATAAAGAATAAAGAAAGGTTGAGGCACACATTTGCGATTTAATGATGGCGGCGCAGATGGCCAACCAAATTTTTTTGTTGGAGAAACTTACAGTCCACCGTGACCAGGATCCGCTTGCTGACGGTCGGGGACACTCCGTTGGACGCAATGCAATGGTACGCACCGGCGTTGTCCCGCTGGATGTTGAAGATATTCAACACGGACCCCTCGTGGGCGGTTACGAGCTTACCTTAAGGGGAAGAAGAGGGAGAAATTCCAGAAAACCAACACGGTTAAGTTTATCGCTAATAAATTCATCGCCATGGACTAATTAAGATTATGTGAGGTAGAGAAGGGCTCTCGACCCCCAAAAAAAAGGACTCACTTCCTGCGAAGAGGTCATCCCCGGGCAGGAGAAGGGGAAGAGGTTTCTCGCCGGCACGCTTCCACAGGATGGTCGGATCGGGTACGCCACTGGCGGTGCAGGTCAGCGTCACGTTGAAGCCCTCTGGGACGGTGAGGTCCTGGCTGGTTTGGTGGTCCAGGATGTCCGGGGGGACTGTCGGGAAAACGGAAATTTGGAAATTGGAATAAATAATTTCAAATACTTTTAAGATGGCAGAAACATTTGTTACAAATGAAAAAAAAAATGTGTTTTGTATTGAGTTTGATTAGTACAAGTCATAATTTCTATTCAAATCTAGTCCTTGACATGCTTCACATGAACTTTTTGTCTAGCAAGACACTAAAATATGTTGAATAACAAATCACATTTAAATTCAAAACATTCAAACTGAACCGTGTTCAGCGATTCCCTTAATTGAGTAATAAAAACGAACAAAAACATCCAAGAACAATGTTCTACCAAAGATGCCAACAACCAGATAGCTGCCTAAGCCGGTCAAAACAGTTTTAATTTCTAGCTCTACTCCTTTGAAGGGTTTGAGCGCCATAAAGCAAAAGCAAAACAGACTTGACCAAGTCACCTGGCCGCGCCGTCACAGGGTCACAACCATAGTTTTGTCGCAGTCACAGATTTCCACCGTCGTCGTCACAATTTTCTTGCATGATTTCCAGCTCTTACCTAATTGCCAACAGTCATTAATTTTATGTCGGTTTAATTTCGGAGGCCACCAAAAAAGAGGAAAAAATGTCCAACGAAAAATCGCTTGTCGCCATCGCGAAAGACACTTGGCTTTGGTTAGTTTTATGTGATTTTCCGAGAATGTTTTCCTTCCATGGAAGAATAGCGGGAAAAAAAGGAAAATCAAAATGAAAAAGGGGTACCACTTTGCCCATCAAAGACAAAGTGTTTGTATTTCCGAATTTCGCACCTTTCGTAGCATTTCGGTTAATGGAGGAAGGTAGAAAGAGAAGGAGGTAAGCCATCACCATCACCGCCACCACCCCTTGGTGGCATTAATAAGAGAATGGTGAGGGTGAGGTGATTTCGGCGCCTTCCTCTACGGAAGACTTACGCACCGCCAGGCAAGTCTGCCAGAAGTCTGCTGCCGTTGGCTACCATTACTGTGGTAACGACCACGGCATAGTTGGAATGTCATTTGCTGGAGTAGGGGAGGAGGAGTACACTGTTAATTTGTTATATAATTTTTCATTGATTGTTTTTTAAACTGTGTTTTAAGCATGTAAACCTACTTTGGTGAAGTTTAGCTTTGCTTTCTTGAATGTTTTTTAAAAACCTTAGAACAATTCTCTCCCAATAATGAGCAATTTTTTTTGAAATTAAATTTTTGTACTCTTTGTCATCTTTTGAACTATGGCACAATTTTGTCAGTGTTTCCAATTTCTCCACTTTATTTAATGATGATTTTTGAAAAAATGTGTAAAAATCGAAAACAAAATTTTTATTTTATTTTTAGATTTAAAATAAAATTTCAAATCAAAGAGAACTTAACATAAATTTTGATATCGTTCACCGTGTTCGAGTTGTATCCACTAAATTTCCCAACAATTGACTAAAAATTTGCTTCAAAGATATTGAAGATTGATTGCTAAGATCAGGGTTACCAGGCCAAAATTGAAAAAAATCTGGCCAAGCACCGAAAAAAAATCTGGCAAAATCCTGCAGACGACAATCTTACAATTTTGAATAGGAAAAGGGAGGTAGGATATGAATTAGTTCAACAGTTTATAGAATTGAGATGTATTTATTCATTTTTCGCCCTCAAAAAGATTAAATTTTAATTTTTAATAAAATAAATGTTTCTAAATTATTCGATATTCAATTTTAATCGTTCATTTTAACTATAAAAATGTTCTAAATTGGCAGAAAATTAAAAATCTGGCACAGATAATGGTAAATCTTTAACCTGGCTGACACTTTAAAAATCTGGCAATCCCAGATTTATCTGACAACCTGGCAACCCTGGCTGAGATACAGATAGAGATACAGATAGAGTTGCCAGGTTGTCAAAATGGTTCATGAAAATGGGAACCACGAACAAAGTGTTCAAATTTCATGGAAGGTTTTTCAAAATCGTACCATGGGATTTGAACACTTTGTTCGAGGTTCCCATTTTCATAAATGTTTGTTCACGATTTTGGGAACTCTTTTTTCTCCGTGTATTCAGAATAAAGATTTACCACCATATTTTAACAGATTTTTCATTTTCTGCCAATTTTGAACATCTTTTTGATTAAAATGAACGAGTTTAAGTGAAAATAAAAAAAAATATTTTTTTTTGGGATTACTTTAAATTTTTTTGATGAAAATGTCAATTCAATCCATTTGAGGTAGAAAACTAACTAAACCATCAGAATTTTACAAGATTTTGGATTTATTCATATCCTTCCTTCCCATTTCAATTTCTAAGTGTTAGATTTACGTCTGCCAGATTTTCTCAGATTATTTTTTTTTTTTGGTATTTGGCCAGATTCATGAAATTTTGACCTGAAAACCCTGAATACAGCCTTCGAATGAAAATTACATAAGAGAAACGAAGATTTCTCAACATCATCAAAATCACCGTTGAATTTTGAAAACAACTTTGCAAAAATGTAACTGATTTCAATGTAAAAAGGTAAAAATAGGGTTTTCCCAAAATTTATTGTCCCCAAAAGAGCACTCAGCTAGCAAAATCTAAACGTCTAAACGTAGAAATATTTACCCTCCCAGCAAAGGCTTATGAATTGATCTCAGTTGAAAGGTTCCCCAAATATCTGAATTGCAAATGTATCATCCTGTAACAGGACTGTTAAGTTCTAATAAAAATACTAATTGAATTGAAAAAGTCAAAAATTGTGATTTTTTTCGATCTTTTGAATATTAATAATTTAAAAATTTTAAATCAATCATAACATTTGAAAAGGCTCAAAAGCATTAATTTTTGACAATACCAAATTTAATCTTACCTTTGGGAAAGATTGAAAAAATAAACAATATCATTTAAATTATGCAACAGGCATGCTGCAAGATTTTTTTTTATTTTCTATTTGATAAAATGATTTTAAAATCCAGTTTTTGTAAAACTAATATTGGTAAAATATTAGTTGCTAAGAAATGGTATGGTCAATAAGTAATTTGCAATGATATTTGAAAATTACCAAGAAAGTTATCCAATTTTGTTACTTTCCCGAAATCTAATTCCCCTTGATTTTTGATCATTTATCTTTGCAGAACAAAAGGATAAAAGTATTCCTAAATATTTTTTTTTTTGCAATTCCGTCTTCCGTCGTGAAACTACTTACTTTTTCTGTCATTCTTCAACGACAAAATAGCCTACTTTTCTGTACTAAAAATAACAGAATCGAATAGAAACACTTTTCAAAATAAATGCTGAAAAGTAACACTTTTCAACATTTTTTTTGATTTAAACGATTTTTTGAAAAAAAAAATACATGGAAATTTTACCTAAAATTTCACTCAATGGGTGTTTTTCGGAATTGCAAAAAAAATTGTAAGGAACTCGTTGCAAAACTTGATTTTATCAGCACTCTTCGTATTTATCCAACCTCGTTGGATAAATGTACGACTCGTGCTGAAAAATCATCTTTTTGCAACTTGTTGCATAAACTACTATTACACAATGTTTTGACATAAAACGACAGAAAAAAGTCAAGCAAGTTTTAGTAAAAACATGAAATAAAAGCAATAAAGAATACTAGATGCAAATCAAAACTTCATTTGAAGAAAATTTAAAGTGAAAAACAGAAGCCACATAAAAATACAAAAATAAATCATACCAAAACATAACAAAAAAAAAAACACAAAATCAAAAAACAAAGCCGACTTAAAACATTGTAGAATAAAAGAAAAAATAGGACAGCAGGTGCAGAAAAAACCCAAAAATAGAATTAAACAAATCAAATACTATAAGAAATAAGAGTAAAGTCAACATAAAATTAAATCAAAATTAAAGCAAATACAAAAAAAAGGCTAAAACACAAAATTAAAGAAAAATAAAGGCATTACACATCAAAACAGATACAAATACAAATAAAAAATCAAAACAAATAAAGATAAAATGTGAAAATAAAAGCAAAATAAAGCATTATGCATACAAATTAAATCCAACTTAAGAAAGCAAAAAAAATGAATTAAATTTAAATTGGATTTTCAAAATTATTTGAAAATTTAACTTAATAAAAATATAGAAAAATCAAGACCAAATTGAGTCTACTTCAAAGATTGACGTGATTTGACAAATTAATTATAACACTAGCGATTTGAGTTTAAATCATTTGCATTAAAAAAACAACGACTGAAATATAATGAAAAGTTTTGGTTTATTTTTATTTCAATTATGCTATTTATTTCGAAAAATTAATTAAAAAGTGGTGTTTGTTCTGAATTGACAATTAGGCTGCTGCTAATATTTTTCAAAATTTATGTATCTTGACTCTGACCGATGACGAAAAAATAACAGGTTTTGGTTTCAACATTTGAATGAATTGTTCTACTATCATTAATTTACAACAAAAATATTAGTTTCGACGAAATTTGGCGAAAAAAAACTCTTTGTAGTTTTGTATTTGTAATTTCACAAAAATTCAAATATTTTAAAAGAGGTTCAATTATGCAATAAATGTGAAAAAGTACGTTAATCGCACGTAGAGAACTGAGAAATGCTAGAAGTTCTCAGTTATAACTTTTATTATATTTTATTTTTATTGAATATGCTTCATTTCAACTATCAGTGCACCCCACTTTGCCTCCGTCGCACAACTTTGCTAGTGTGGTGGTAGTGAAGACCTAAAAACACAAATGTAAATGGTTATGATTAAAATTTTAACACTACCACACCCCGCCGCCAATTCTGGACGCTTTTGCCATTCCACCCACTCCTTAAGTATTCTTAGACTCTTTTAGTCGACTTCCTTCGAAAGTGTGACTGTTGTGGGGCGCCTCACCGTGTTAAACCCCGAAAAGGGTCTCTCGTTCGTGGGCAGTTAAAGGTAAATTATTATCCTATCTGCAGGCACGCAAATCAGTGATTAGAGGAATTTGTAGAAATAATATGCCAAGAAGGCGGAGGGGTGTTGCGGGAGGAGGGGGGGTTTACTGTTTTGGTCAATATGTTTTTGCTTTTGAGGAGGAGGTGAGAGAGTGTTTGTTTGTGTTTTGTTTTTGCTTGATGGCGGTGTGAACGTGTTTAGTAGCAGGTGATAAATTTTCAGTTTTGTTTGCTGTTTTCGTTATTAAAAAGGTGGGTATTTGCAATAATTTCGTTAATTTTGTTTATTTTGTTAATTTTGTTAATTTTGTTAATTTTGTTAATTTTGTTAATTTAGTTAATTTTGTTAATTTTGTTAATTTTGTTAATTTTGTTAATTTTGTTAATTTTGTTAATTTTGTAAATTTTGTAAATTTTGTAAATTTTGTAAATTTTGTAAATTTTGTAAATTTTGTAAATTTTGTAAATTTTGTAAATTTTGTTAATTTTGTTAATTTTGTTAATTTTGTTAATTTTGTTAATTTTGTTAATTTTGTTAATTTTGTTAATTTTGTTAATTTTGTTAATTTTGTTAATTTTGTTAATTTTGTTAATTTTGTTAATTTTGTTAATTTTGTTAATTTTGTTAATTTTGTTAATTTTGTTAATTTTGTTAATTTTGTTAATTTTGTTAATTTTGTTAATTTTGTTAATTTTGTTAATTTTGTTAATTTTGTTAATTTTGTTAATATGGTTTTATTTTGTTAATTTTGTTAAATTTGTAAATTTTGTTAATTTTGTTAATTTTGTAAATTTTGTAAATTTTGTAAATTTTGTAAATTTTGTAAATTTTTGTAAATTTTGTAAATTTTGTAAATTTTGTAAATTTTGTAAATTTTGTAAATTTTGTTAATTTTGTTAGTTTTGTTAATTTTGTTAATTTTGTTAATTTTGTTAATTTTGTTAATTTTGTTAATTTTGTTAATTTTGTTAATTTTGTTAATTTTGTTAATTTTGTTAATTTTGTTAATTTTGTTAATTTTGTTAATTTTGTTAATTTTGTTAATTTTGTTAATTTTGTTAATTTTGTTAATTTTGTTAATTTTGTTAATTTTGTTAATTTTGTTAATTTTGTTAATTTTGTTAATTTTGTTAATTTTGTTAATTTTGTTAATTTAGTTAATTTAGTTAATTTTGTTAATTTTGTTAATTTTGTTAATTTTGTTAATTTTGTTAATTTTGTTAATTTTGTTAATTTTGTTAATTTTGTTAATTTTGTTAATTTTGTTAATTTTGTTAATTTTGTTAATTTTGTAAATTTTGTTAATTTTGTTAATTTTGTTAATTTTGTTAATTTTGTTAATTTTGTTAATTTTGTTAATTTTGTTAATTTTGTTAATTTGTAGATTTCTACTTACCCACAACGTCCAAGTATCCCATTTGACTTTTCATCGGGTCGGTATTGATCTGGCACATGTACCAACCCTTGTCGGACTCTTGAATGTCCTTGATCCTTAGCTGCCAAATTCGCTGCTCAGTGTGTGTTATCGAAACTCGCTCACTTTTGGTAATGACCAGCGTCTCGATGGTCAATATCGTTTGAGTGTCAACCCTGAGCCAGGCAACCTAAAAATTTCCGAAAAATAATAATTGTATTATTTTAATTCGATAAAAAATAATTTTCTTTCATTTAAACATATTAAATTCAAGTAGAAAAAAAAAACAAAAAATCTCTCAAATTACCAATCAAGAAATAATGCTCCTTTCAATCCTCTACAAAACCCGCGTAATTGCGCGGAAAATTACCTTATATTTGTGTAAATCATGCACCGTGCACGTCATGACGCCTTCCCGGCCCACCGGAACGGTCACGTTCGAAATCGGCGCGCTGAACTTGGGATCGACTGCGAGAGGTTGAAGTTGAGCCAGCCATGTGGTGTTGTGTTGCCGCCATCCAGGGGTAAGAAATGGGTGAGAATAAAAACCGGAAACGAATAAAACGTCAATTAAGTTGTTCCAACCCAAATAGTAGTAAGAATCGCGAGGGGTGGTAAAAAGTGCAATTTTTATTTCCTGTTGGCTGGGTTTTCTAGTTGTTTTGTTGTGTTTGTTATTATTGTGACCTTTTATACGCTGTCTACGGTGCAATAATAGCTACAGCTTTATGAAGTAGGTTTTATTGGAAGATTTTCTTTAACTTTTCTTGAATTTTAAATTTTTACCTTAAAAAAACACAGAATTTTGTTTTTTCAATTGAATATTCCATAAAAACTCGTGTAAAGATTTTAAAATTAATACTCCAGTCTATCTACCGTTTATCACACCCTGATCCAGACGCGTCATCATCCCGAGAGTCACTATTACCTTAACCTACAATCCTTCCCGCCCTCAGATCGCGGACCCTCTCAACCTGGAAGCAAAACCCAGTGCGGCGGACGACCGCGGAAAACCGTAATTATACGTGGAAACCACTTGCAAACATATGTAGTTATCGAATGAACAACTCTCACTCTTGTCGACCGACTGGTGCGGTCTCTGGCCAAACCGCACAACCCAAACACCACCTAACTTGTGGGTGGTGGAAACTTGCACCGACAAGCAGAAATTGATTGCCCACACCACCATCACCTCTTCATCGCGGTAAAGATCACAGAAAGTTGTGCTGAATTGTTCAGATTCTGCCAATACCAATAGAATCGACCGGGATTGAGCTATGGCAACCAAACGATGTGAGTTTAAAACGATGAACTAATGATTGAACTACTTTGAGCTACTGTTGATAAGTGGGTGAGGGTAAAGTTTTTTGCTTTGGTTGAGAAAAAGTTGGGCTTGATTACGGTGAGTTCTGCGGATGAGGTTATTTATATAAGTTTGGGCTGTTGATTAAAATATTGACTTAGTAGAAGTTGTAAGTTTATGGTACTTTATTGATATACAAACGTGAGGAAAACTTTTGAAAAAAATAATGAGCAATATGTCTGAGAATTTATAACACCTCTTCAAAATACGGAAAAAGTTTTTTTTTATGGAAAATATTGATGGACTACTACACAACTTTTAAACAAGCTTATCAAACTGTAAAAATTGAATCACTATAGAGCAATTCTCTACGAAATCGGTCTATTTTCTTAAATTTTAATTTTTGTATTTTTTAATCCGACTGAAACTTTTTTGGTGCCTTCGGTATGCCCGAAGTAGCCATTTTGCATCATTAGTTTGTCCATATAATTTTCCATACAAATTTGGCAGCTGGCCATACAAAAATGTAGTGTGAAAATTCAAAAATTTGTATCCTTGGAAGGAATTTTTTGATCGATTTGGTGTCTTCTTTTGTCACTAAAACTTGATTTGCAAAAAAACACTATTTTTATTTCTTTTTATTTTTTGATATGTTTTAAAGGACATCAAATGCCAACTTTTCAGAAATTTCCAGGTTGTGCAAAAAATCTTTGAGCGAGTTATGAATTTATGAATCAAAAATGATTTTTTTCAAATAATCGAAATATTGGTCGCAAAAATTTTTCAACTTCATTTTTAGGTGACTTTTTTTGAAAATAGTCGCAGTTTTTCATTTTTTTTAATTAGTGCACATGTTTGCCAACTTTTGAAAAAAATATATTTTTGAAAAGCTGAGAAAATTCTCTATATTTTGCTTTTTTGTATTTTGTTGATACGACCCTTACTTGCTGAGATATTGCCATGCAAAGGTTAAAAAAACAGGAAAATTGATGTTTTCTAAGTCTCACCCAAACAACCCACCATTATCTAATGTCGATATCTCAGCAACTAATGGTCCGATTTTCAATGTGAAAATATGAAACATTTGTGAAATTTTCTGATCTTTTCGAAAAAAATATTTTCAAAATTTTTAAACCAAGACTAACATTTAAAAAGGGCCAAACATTCAATATTACGCCCTTTTAAAATTAGATTAGAAAATACAAAAAAAATCGAATGACCGAAATCTGAGAGAACTTCTCTATAGAGCAATTCTTCACGAAACTCAGAAATGGATTTCAACTGTATTCTGTAATTTGAAATATCTAAAATCTGTATCGTGGCAAGGAATTTTTGATTTAAATGGTGTATCCAGGGCTAGGTGGGGGTGAGGACAATTTAGGAATAAATAGTTACACTTTTTTAAAAAAATACCTTTTTTTTAATATCAATCAGTATTTTTTTTTACAAAACGTTCGTTCTCATTTACATTTTTTATAATTCAATATGATTTGTGGAAGAAGAAACGGCATCATTTGTGCAAAAGAGAAGCATTGGAGCAATGGCAGAAACAATTTAACGGAGATGTGAATTTAAAAAAAAAAAAAAACTAAAATATAGAAAATGTACAAATACGAAAGTACCTAACATTCTTTAGATAATAATGTATCATTCTAAAGTCTTAGCCATTTGATGGTAAATTTCACATAGAATGTGTTTGGATGATGTTTTGTTGAGTGTGTGGCACACATGTCACCGACCAACAAAATTTCTGCGCAAACTCAACTCGAGGATAATTCTCCATACAAACTTTGGAGAAAATCCATTCGGCCCAGACTAAATATTTTTGAAAAAATCAAAATGCACGTGTTTCTGAGGACTCCAAACTTCATGCTTCCCCTCGAGTTGAGCCTGCGCGGTCATTTTTGCAGGTTATTGTTAGCACTAGTGATTCTTCACGATTTCACGGTAAAATTTTCCCCTGGCCGTGAAATTTTTAATGTTTCATTGATAAATCGCTTCTCAGTACATTTAAGCATAATTTATTTTATTTCAAACACTTTACAAGATTTTTATCAAGAATTTTGGATGTAGTTTCCAAACTGAACAAATATTGCTTGTCCGATTTAGAACTTTTTTTTAAAGATATTGTTCATTAATATATTGTATGAAACGCAGAAATTGATTCTACATTTCCACCAAAAAATTTTTATTCCTCAAAATTCCAAAATGTTTGTAAAAGAACATTATTAAACACTAAAATGAAAGAAAACACAAAAAAAAGTTATTTGTTGAGCATTTGCAATGTATTATAACTTTCTGCAATTATCAACTGCTTTTATGAGTTTTGCCTAACATTCAAGGGTCCTGATTTTCGGTTCAATGAACAGAAACCACTCACTCATCGCCTATCCATTCGTCGCCTATTCCAACCCGCTAGCATTCATGAGCGAATGAGTCTCGCAAGCAGCCAGCGAGTGGCCCGAACTGCTCACTCAGCGAACAAATACATCGTAAAAATATTGGCCTACTCCGTCGCTCGACGACACTCACACACTACCATGCTCAGCGAAGAGCCACTCTCACAAAATGCCAGCGCGGCAGTCTTTTTGTCTTCACGCCCTCAGTTTGCCATCAATTTGATTTTTTCTTGGTGGAAGTTTCTTTGAATGGTGTCTATAATGTTATGAAATCAAAATAAATGCACAATTTAATTGATAACATTGATTTTAGGCGACCCAAATCAATGAGTATAACGCAGCGCATCAGTCGAGAAATGTTTTCAGTTCAGAGTAATCGGAGACGATCGGCCTGTCTGAACCGTTCGGAGACTGAGCCGATCAGAGAGAGAGAAGAGTAGAAAAGAGAGTGTTCGGGAGCGAATGGTGATAGAGTGACAAACGGTATGAATTCATCAGGGCAGTATTGCGTCGCCTGCTATTTGTGCTCACGAATGGAGTGGTTGATTTTGGGCATTCAGGACCCTTGCTAACATTTATTCAAATACACGAATTCCTCTATTGTTGAACATAGGAAAACAAATAATGTTTTATTATTTGTTAGTTTTATAACACTTGTTTTACTACTTCTTATCTCAAAGAAATTAAATTAAATTTGCTGAATCATAAATTTAACTGATGGAAATTCTCCAAAAAAAAAAACAAATTAGTGCGTTCATCCCGGGAATTCCCGGGACAAAATTCCCGGGATTTTCCCAAAACCGGGAATTCCCGGATCCCGGGATTTTTTATATTTTGTCCCGGGAATTCCCGAAATTGAAAACAAATCAAATTTTGGTCTACATTCTGATTTTGGAAATAGATGAAAAGATGAATACTTAGTAATCGATAAATATTTTAAAGCATTAATATTTGTATTTTGCATATATCAGCATTAATTTGGCTGATTATGATTTTTTTTTTAATTTTAGTTTACAGGTCCGCAAAATGCTTTGCGCCTCAGATATTTCCTAATAAATTGTATTTATTTTTAACATAGACTTAGTATTATATTCACGTATATTTATGACTTTAAACTTGAAAAATTAGAATATCTAAAAAAATAATATAATATTAGCACACATCAAAAACCGGCATCTAGAGCAAATTAGGGCATAAGTTACGAATTAAGACAGATGTTTAAGCATATTTTTGTTTGCATTATGTTCTGATTGTTTTGATTGATTTCGGTTACAACAGGAACAGAACAAAAAATTAGCACACCGATTTCAAAATTTATTGCTTTAAAATTTTCTGTACCTTTTCAGACTGCAGTCCCGGTAATACCCAGTTTGCAGTAGTGACAAGTGTGGTAGCGATAATTTTAATATAAAGTGAAGTGTAGTTTATCACCAATTGTATGATTTAAGCTTGAAAAACATAACAAATATAATGAAAACATAGATTTTATGACTGCTTAAAAAATTTCCCGGGATCCCGGGAATTCCCGGGATTCCAAAAATATTTTTCCCGTTTCCCGGGAAATTCGAAACCCGGGAAAATTGGACGCCCTATTCAAAATAAATCCAATACATTTTTTTTCAAAATAATCATTTGTGACAGGAAATTCTATCTGCTACTAACTTTTAAAACAATTTTCTGTTCATAATTACGCTAAAAGAGTTCATTTTTACATTTATTTTGAACTGTTTTCAGAATACCGTGAAATTGCCGTGAAATTCCAATGTTTCGTAATTGGCATGCCGCGAAAATTCCGTGAAAAACCACTAGCCCTAGTTATTGTGTTCATTGCTGAAATTTTCCTTCTCGAAATCAAATCTTAAATTTTCAAGTGTGACTTTGAAAATTGTACAAATAATTGCTTTACAAAGAATTGAGAAAATGACAAAATTGAACAGCAGACTCGGCATCTATTGGTCTAATTTTCTAATTGTTCTAATAGTTTTGATTTAAACGGTGAATTGACTAAATATATGAAAATTTGACTTACAATTCTATTAAAAAAATTATGGACCTCGTTGCAAAACTTGATTTTTTCAGCACTTATCGTTCAGCACTTGTCGTATCGTGCTGAAAAAAAATATTTCGGTACACAAAACCACGAAGAGCATCCTTTATCTGACATTTTTGTTTTCGTCAAATCTTACTCAAATCTCTTTTTCGTAAAATCGCGATAACTTGTGATGGATACAAGCAAACCCTTTATGTTCATATATATTTTTTTGTAATTGTATGCTCTGCTCTACTTTGTAGAACATTGTTACATTCTAAAAAATAACCCTGCAAAGTTACAAAAAAATACGAAATTTTAAAATGCAAAATTTTGTTCTAACTGAAAAATAACCCTTCTGGGTTAACGTAGATTCGAAAAGTACCTTAAATTTCCCTTGAAATGAAATGTTCCAAAAATATTTTAATTTAAAAAAAAATTTGTGTTATTTTTTTCTATGAAAATATTTTTTAGGAAATTGGAGTACGCCACCAAATTGGGCGTCCAAATTTTATATACAAGTCCCTCTGGCACAAAATTTCCATCTCATCACCATTTAAGGCAGGAAATTATTGAAAAACATGTCTTTTTTTCACATGTTCAAAAATTGAAGGGGTCGTACCGCCCCTCCACCACGAGATATCAAAAAAACGGACCTCGGATTCGTGATCAGGGTCAAAAGTTACCCCTTAGGACAAAGTTTCATGCAAATCGAAGAGGGGTCGGGGCATCTGCTGAGTGAGTTGGTGGAGAATGACCCATTTCCCAAAATACGTATTTTTTATTTTCGTGGTTTTTTTTATATATTTAAGGGGACAAAAATCCGCCATAGAGAAGTATGGTCAAAAAATCTGCTGCCGAGTTATGATTTTTTGAAAAAAAAAGTGATTTTTGACATAAATTTAACTTAATATAAAAAAATCAAATTTGCAATCGAAAAGAACTTTACAAATTTTTTTATATAGGGCTCCGTTTCCAAGATATAGTCACCAAAAGTTTGATTTTAGCGAAATTTTTGCAGTTTTTAAATTTTTAAAAATATGGACATAAAACATCAAAAAATCTCGAATATCAAAAAAAAAAAAAGAATAAGAAAATCGGCAATTTTTTTCCGTGTACCGGTTTTTTCTCAATAGTCCTCAATAATACCTCCAACTTTGCGGAAGACACCTAATTGATGGAAAAATTTAGACAAATGTTACAAATGTTTGAATATTTACGAACTTTTCTCAAATATACACCATCTCCTTGGAAGAACCAGGATAACAAACTGAATATCTTCTTTTTCCTGAATCTGTATGTTTTTTTTTAAACGTTCATCATCATTTCTGTTCGAAACCAACCAAAATCTAAATAAAAAGCATAAATATGACTGAAACTGATCCCCCAATTAAAAAATGTGTTCCAAATTACCCAGGATAACGTTATATAGTTATCTTAACACTTTTCAGCATTCTTATAATTACTGCTTTTACACGGATATCAACCTCCAATAACTAAATTCGTCGAATTCCGTTACACAAAACATTCCTCTCCTCCTCGCAACCCCTCGGAAACATGACTAACTGCCTTGTTAACATCTCAATTATTCATTTTGAATATTCATAACGCACTTCCTCTAACCAGCAACAACTACAACAACAGCCTCTGCGATTGTACTGTTCGATAAGCAACACCTCCCATCGAAGTTCGCCCTTAAGTTCCAACACTTGCCCACAATTAGTGCAGAGTTCTCGAATATCAAAGTCATGTTTTTCACTTCCTGCAACTACACATCGGCACCCCTCGAGGGAGTATCCTCACCACCAATACGGGGGGAGAGAGAGGGTAGTCAATCTGGTTTTACGATGTTCGTGAGTTTGTATCTTAAAATGTGTGTGTGTGTGTTCATGTAAAACAAGGAAGCTAAAAGCAAGGTGGGCAGTAAAACTAGAGCGTTAATCTGTGGTAGATCCCTTTGGGGGGACTCCCCCTCCACCCCATTTCAGTTTCGTTGCTTTAAGTCGCACACTAAAGTTTTCCAATGGGCGCGCACACCACCGTTAAATGTCAGCTGATAACATTTCGACTATAGAGCGAGAGTGGATTTGTTTCAGTGTTGCAAAAAAAAAAAGTGGGGAATGAAGTGATGGAATTGTGAAACGAAAAGCAGGAAAAAGAAACGACAAAAGTGTTTGTTCTTTTAAAAGCTTTTAATTTGGTTTCCAGGAAGGAAGTGGGAATGTGATGGAAAGGGGTTTTTATAGTTACGGTTAACTTGTCATTGGGCAGATAAAAGGTGTTAATTTCAGCTTTTAATGATTAAATTAATAGCTTTGCGTCCTTGATAATTGTCGCTGACACCGATAGAATTTAACTATTTTACGCTGACAAGAGTTTTTTATGTCTCAAATAGTTTTTCTAGAAAAATCACCTGGAAAATTTAGAAAAGCAATTCAAAAAAATTCCCTCTACACGTTAAGGGAAATTTTTATCATATACCTACACCAACGTAAATTTCATCCAAATTAAAAAAAATCAAAGAAAAGTCAATTTTCGGAAACGTACCGAATAACTCAATGATCTCATTTCAAATCTCAAGCTTCAACGCATTAATATCAAATCGATTCACCAATTAAAACCAAACCCCATCATTAAACGTTTCCTTGGTTATCGATTGTCCGCGCCGATTACATCTCTAATTGGTCAATCTCTGATTTGGCTGTGGCCTGAATTTTTCTCCTCCCCCACCAGCCAAAACTCTGCCCAACACCCCCAATTGGCCAATCCAATCCAGCTGACCTGGACAGGTAGGCACGAACGAAATCACCAAGGAAATCCGAATTTACAACTTCAATTAACGCTAATAATCCGGAAGTGGTTTATGGCTTTATTTTTTTTCTCCTTCCCTTTGGTGAGTCGGTTGTTTGGTGGTTGCTCATTTCCGAGGAGTTTTTCCCTCGCGGTGAATCATCACACAAGAAAGCAGTTTTCCACCAGGTGGAGTTCTCGGGAAAAATATAGTCCTAAAGCGATGGTTGTTTGATGAAATTGGCCGGCGAAAGAAAGTTTTCAATTTCATTAGGCTCTAAGCAAACAGACAAGCCTTTTGCTTTGCCTCAAAGACGCGCATGGCCTTTTTTCTGTTGTGTTTGCCCAATTTTCTTTGCTTTTTTCGGAGAACCTCCAAAAAGGGAACCTTTTTTCCCCATGCTCTCTCAATCTGTATGTAAATAATAGAAAATTGGTACGTTATTTCGAGGGTGCACGCAATCTGGGAGTATTCTTTATAAATTTATTTATGTTTTTCGTTAAAGCTTCTCGAAATAATCTGTAAGTTTCATGATTCTTGTTTTGAGATGATTAAAAAAATACAGTATTAATTAAGATTATGATTTAAACGGAAATCGTCATTATCTTGAAGGGGGCTGTGGAGTCACACAACATAAATATTCCCTAAATCAAAAAATCTAAAAATGAAAAAATAAAAAAATCAAAAAATTAATAAATCGAAAAATTAAAAAATCTGATCTAAAAATAATTCTAAAGATTCAAAAATGATTTGCTTTGAAGCAGCGGGAGATGTGAATTTAATAAATTTCTATTTAGCTAGTTGGTGAACAGACAAAAAAAACATAAATAGGGTTTTTCCTTTATAGTTCATTAATTATCCGTACAGTTAAAATATTATTTAGAATATCATCATTCTTAAACTTAACATTTTCTTTTAAATTCAATTTACACCAGAATTTTGATCGCTTCTGTAATTTTTTTTTGTTATTTTAAACATGTGTTCCATTCTTAAATGAAAACTGCTGAAAAGACTTAATATTCTTCAAGGTTGTCAACGATAAAATTATCGAGGCTTGATAACGATAGTTTTCGTTATTTCCATAAGGGACCATCCATAAACCACGTGGACACTTTAGGGGGGGGGGGGGGTATAGCGATTGTCTACGCTCCATACAAAAAAGTTTTTTTTGTATGGACAATTGTCCACGAAGGGGGGGGGGGGGGGTTCAAGGTTCCCAAAATAGTGTCCACGTGGTTTATGGATGGTTAAATTCTATCACTCATTTTTATTCTTCCTAGAAACGTCTTAATTTAACCATTTAATGTTAAATTTTCAATGTTTCCACTTAGAGTATATTTTTTGATAATGTAATATGTTTTAAAGTTTAAATACTCAAAAAAAACACAAAATACCGTTTTTTCGAAAATACTCAAATTTTCAAAATCTGTAATATTGTTATCAAACGAAGCAAAATTTTATATGCTTCTCTACTTTATAATAGTTTTTTTTTGGAAAATACTAAAATTTTCACAAAATTCCGTAATTTTTCGAAAATACTCAAATGAAATGATGTATGGTTTTTCATTTTATTAGAGCTTTTTCCGGAAAATATTAAATTTCACAAAATACCGTATTTTTGGAATAAAACAAATTTTCCAAATTTGCCATATGGGTATCAAACGAAACAAAATTTGAAATGCTTTGTGGTTTGGTTGAGCGTTTTAGCAGAATGCATTACTGTGAATACAAAGAGACGAGTTGTTCCTTTTAATTCCGCTATATATTTTTAATATCTTGACAGATACGTATTTCGTCTACTACTTGCAGACTTCATCAGTGTTCTGTTCTCGACTGAAGGTTCATCGCTGGTGTATCCGTATTTGTAGTTACTGTAGGTACTACCTCCTCGTTCTTCTTTTGTGCCTGTATAGGTAACAGCTTAAACAGCCACGTTGAGCCGTTACCTGAATCCTTGTTGAGTAAACGTTTGTTGCCTGCCTTGAAGATTTCCAAACTTTCGGCGACAGTCAGCTTCGATGGGTTTGTGATGTGTCTCAAGATGACCGCGTCGCTAGTTGTGATGTTATGTTTTTCCTCGATGGTGTGTTCGGTTACTGCTGACTTGAAATGGGGGACAAATCCTTTCCGTATTTCCTCCTTGGCAATTCTGACATATGTGTTTATATGCTCATCCAACCTGGTTTGCAGCAATCTCTTAGTTTGTCCAATGTAGCTCATATCACAGTGGCCGCAGGATACCTCGTAGATGCCGGGTTTGCCTAAAGTCGGTATGGGGTCTTTCGTTGAACCTAAGATGGATTCCAACTGGCTGTTTCTACTGCTGAACACTAAATCGATGCCAAATTTAGCCAGTTTTTGTCGTAATGGGCGTGTTATCCTGTAGTCGAATTCTACTGCTGCTCTTCGTAGTGGCTCTACTGATGGAGTGAGGTTCTGTGGAGTTTTCTTTCCTTCTTATCGATGATTGCTTGGATAGTTGTTCTGCTGTAACCGTTGATTTCCGCTGTTTCAAATATGTACTCCAATTCTTTCTGCTTTCCTGCTTCGCTGAGGGGTAAAGTTGTCATCCTATGTATGAAATAATGATATGCTGCCATCTTATGTTGGAATGAATGGTTTGACGTGGCTGGGATTGTTCTTCTGGTGTTTGTTGGCTTCCTGTAGATCTCGAAAGAAAACGAAGATGGGCAACCTGATGAAGTCTGCAAGTAGTAGACGAAATACGTATCTGTCAAGATATTAAAAATATATAGCGGAATTAAAAGGAACAACTCGTCTCTTTGAAATGCTGTTTCACTTTATTAGATTTTTTTTGTAAAATACTAATAATTTCTCAAAATGCCGTAACTTTTTCGGAAATACTTAAATTTCCAAAATTTGCAATATGGGTATCAAATGAAGCGAAATTTTCTATGGTTTTTCACATTATAAAAGTTTTTTTTTTGAAAATACAAAAATTTTCACAAAATAACTTTTTTTTTGAAATACTCAAATTTCAAAAATTTGCATTATGGTTATCGAACGAAGCGAAATTTGGTATGCATTTTCACTTTATTCTTCTGCTCAATTTTTTTTTCTTCAAATTTTTAATGCATTTTTACTTCATTTTTTTTTGTGAATCACAAAAATTTAAAAAAAAAATTCGGTAATTTGTCAAATTTCCATAATTTGCAATTCGAATATATGTTTGAATCGTGCAAAATTTCGATTCGTTCAATACCCATATTGAATATTTTGAAAATTTGAGTATTTTCGAAAAATACGGTATTTTGTGAAAATTTGAGTATGTATTTAAAATGAACGCTAATAAAGTGAAAAAGCATACCAAATTTTGCTTCGTTTGATACCCATATTGCAAACTTTTTTACAGTGCTTTAAAAAAATTACATATTTTTTGAGAAAATTTTAGTATTTTTAAAAACCCTATCATAAAGTGAAAAAGCATACAAAATGCCGCTTCGTTTGATAAAATACTGTATTTTGTGAAAATTTTAGTATTTTCAAAAAAAAAATCTTATAAAGTAAAAAAACATTTCAAATTTCGTTTGATACCCATATTACAAATTTGGAAAATTTGACTATTTTTAAAAATACGGTATTTTGTAAAATTTAAGTACTTTCCGGAAAAAGCTCTAATAAAGTGAAAAAGCATACAAAATTTTGGCTCCGTGTGATACCCATATTGCAAAATTTGGAAATTTGAGTATTTTAAAAAATATGTCATTTTGTGAAAATTTTAGTATTTTCAAAAAAAATTGAAAGGTTAAGAAGCATGCAAAAAAATTTGCTTGGTTTGATATCAATATTGCAAATTCTGAAAATTTGAGTATTTTCGAAAAATACAGTATTTTCTGAAAAAATAAAGATAAATCATAAATTTATAAAATCTGACAACAAGGCAATGAAAAAAAGGATCATTGCGCAATATTGAATATTTAGCTCTTTTAAAGTGTTAGTCTTGATTTAAAAAATTTAAAAATATTTTTTTTTGAAAAGATCACAAAATTTCACGAATAGTGGGAAAACATGTGCAATAATCAAAAAAAAAAAAAATGGAAAACTGCGACTATTTTCAAAAAAGTTACCTAAAAATGGATTTAACTTGAAAACGGTGCACTTTATCAAAATTTCATTAAAGTTCTTTTTGATTGCAAATTTAATTTTACATCGAAAAATTAAGTTGAAAAGTTTTTGCGACCTATGTTTCGATATTTTGAAAAAATCAGTAATGATTAAAAAAATCATAACTCGGTCAAAGATTTTTTGCCCATTCTAGAAATTTCTGAAAAATTGGCATTTGATGTCCTCTTAAACATATCAAAAAATGAAAAAATAAATAAATATAGTGTTTTTTTGCAAATCAAGTTTTAGTGACAAAAATGAAATTAAAAATCATAAATTTTTTTTACCGTGTATCATTTTTTTCAGTGTAGTCCATATCCATACCTAGAACTTTGCCGAAGATACTAAAACGATCAAAAAAATCTTTCAAAAGATACAGATTTTTGAATTTCCACATATCATTTTTGTATGGACAGCTGCCAAATTTGTATGGAAAATTATAAGGACAAACTAATGATGCAAAATGACTTCTTTGGGCATACCGAAGGCACCAAAAAAGTTTCAGTTGGATTAAAAAATACAAAAGATAAAATTCTAAAAAAGACCGATCTCGTAGAGAATTGCTCAACATCAAACATCAATCTTTGACCAGATAACCAAATCACACTAGCATTAAGCAGATATTAGTTTTTGTTCTGGTAATTTATTTGATTTGTATGATTGATTTGTGAATTTACAAATTGATAAAATCTAGAGCTATTTTTGAAAAAAGTCCTATAAACATATGGAAGAGAATAGTTTATAGGTCCTTTTTTAAATAAACTCTAGAAATAAGATTTCTGATTATTTCTTTAAAATTTAATTTTTTTTTCGCAAATTTTCATTAATTTCCAATACATGGAATTTCCAACGTTTTTCCACATAAATTTTCCATAAAGTTTTATTTTATTCATAAATATTTGTAACAAATGGATTCAACGTTCCGTAAACTTTCTTAAGGTGAAGTTGGGTGAAGTCTAAGTTCAAAACGCGAATAGTTATTATCGTGAAAGGTAGTAGAACCCAGCACCAACAGCAGGCTAGGTTCGTAATTGAGACACGATATATTAGATGGGGTAGCGATATAGTCTTGGCACACAAGGTGCACCACGTAGGTGAACTTAGAATCCATAGCCATGAAGGCCTAACCAAGCCAAACCAGGTCCGATGTAGCACCTCTGTCTGGACGCATTGATTAACGGCGGGAAGGTATCATTATTTCTAAATTGGCCGTGATTATGGGAATTTGCAATTGATTTTTCCACGGCCCAAATTCCTCGACGGGGTGCAAAATTTCAAGCCAAGGCGCAGGAATTGACGTGGTCAACGCTGAACCACAAAGACGGTTGTTGGTTCGTTGGCTGCTGGTTATTAGAAGTTTCTCTGGGGGCCCATCGTGAGCAAAAGGTCAGCCAATGACCGCCTGTAGAACGGGCCGGGTGATATGACCGGGCGTCACGATCGATTCCTTGGTTGAGGTCCTGGAGGAAACCTTAGTCAGAGTGGATAAGAATTTTTCGGACTGTTAAGGAAATGGAAAACTGTTGCAAGTGTTTATATTTGAAGAATTTTCAAAGCAAAATATTAGTTCAGAATTTGTTAAAATAATCTGATCAAGCTATAAAAACAAACAATCTTCAAGTACAGAGAGCAAAATATCCGCTTCATCAAATTGTTTGACCTGCCTCAAACGAGGCCATCAAACGTCCAAGCTGATTTCAATTTTGACGTCATCCATCCATCCACCAGAATCAGCCCCTCAGTCTCTACGTAGTATTTATGTAATAAATTATGACTGGTGTATGTCCTGAATCGCTCCAACTTTTGCCTTCTGAGGTGTTGTGATTTTGCAACCTAGGTCTTCAGCACTCTCAGTTTCAGGGACCGAGTTGTAGGACTTCCTTGCAAAACTTGCTCCAGCCCCACCTCGTTCAAGTCGCTCGCAACGCACTGTAACCGCAATCAGTCAAAGTTTCCTCGAAAGCTCTGGGCTGACTCGTGAAGGAGGTGGTGTTTTAGAGAGTGAGAATCCTTGCAAAGGTGACTCTCGTAACCGTCAGCCACTTTGCACTAAGAGGTACGACTTAAAGTTTTCCACTATGGGGAGGGGAAGACTTTTCACCTTCATATGCAAGTCTTCTCCGTCGAGCCACATCAGCGCAAAAGATGGCGGCCTTTTGACGGTGAACTTTGCTAATTAAAATTAATTTTCTAGACCGCCACTTCGTGGTTTGGTGGGCCTGAATTTAGCCAAATTGCCCTCACCACCGCGGAAGGAAGTCAATAGTTTATCAAATTAATCGGTCCTTTACCCAGTTTTTTCCCCGGCAGAATTCCTAATGGATGCGGATGGGTGCCACGGTGGTTTTCGGCAATTACCCAAACATAACCTAAAAGAGCAAAAAAAAAACCCTTTTCCACCACCCAACCATCCAGAGAGGGGGAGGCAATAAGACGGAAAAGGTTAGTGGCACTGGATGTTTATTTAGTCAGACTTTTTGCCACGACGGCGACAATTGTGGCAAAGTTCCACCTGGGGAGGTAAATCTGTCCGGGACATGCGAGGGCAATATTTGCGCCGGGAGCTGTCCAGATACAGATGTGGCACAGAACCAGGTGTGAGTGAGAGAGAGGTGATATTAAATACAAATTATGTCATTACTAATTTATTATTCTAATTTGAGCGCGAAGAAGTGAGCAAATGTGTCAGAAATGCAAAAAAGATAAATTTTTACAAGACAAAAAAAATATTTAATCAGAGCTACACTATGTAATTGATGCTTTATTCACTTATTTTTAAATATTTATAAAAAGAAAAAAAGTCTTTCTTAAAGCCTTCCAGACTTTGAGTCATTGAGTCTTTGAGCCTTTGCATTTTTGAGTCTTTGAGTCTCTGAGTCTTTGAGTCTTTGATTTTTTGAGTCTTTGAGTCTTTGAGTCTTTGAGTCTTTGAGTCTTTGAGTCTTTGAGTCTTTGAGTCTTTGAGTCTTTGTGTCTTTGAGTCTTTGAGTCTTTGAGTCTTTGAGTCTTTGAGTCTTTGAGTCTTTGAGTCTTTGAGTCTTTGAGTCTTTGAGTCTTTGAGTCTTTGAGTCTTTGAGTCTTTGAGTCTTTGAGTCTTTGAGTCTTTGAGTCTTTGAGTCTTTGAGTCTTTGAGTCTTTGAGTCTTTGAGTCTTTGAGTCTTTGAGTCTTTGAGTCTTTGAGTCTTTGAGTCTTTGAGTCTTTGAGTCTTTGAGTCTTTGAGTCTTTGAGTCTTTGAGTCTTTGAGTCTTTGAGTCTATTTGAGTCTTTGATTTTTTTTTGTTTTTTTTTGTCTTTGAGTCTAAGTCTTTAAATTTGTAAGACTTGTCGAATTGTAATCTTTTTTTTTCATTAGGCTGGTACAAATATTTTTAAAAGTTTTTGTCACTCCCCCCTTCAAAATTGGCCCGAAAAATCAGGGGGCAAAAAAAATATTTTTACAATAAACTTTAAAATTTCAATGAAAATTCAAGTGCAACCAGCTGAAATCAAATTAAAATACATTCTCCTGCGTTTAAAATCATTTTAAGCATGTTTGGGTTTATTAAAAAATCTTAAGATTTTTTGAAAATTTTCGATGCAAAATATTTTTTTTCGATACAATTTTTGTTTTTGTCAGATCTTAGATTTTTTTAAAACTAATGATTGCAAAACAACTGAACTAGTGTAAAATGCATTTTAAAACACTTTTTTCATTTAAATGTGAAGACTATGGCATGTTATTTAAATTTTTATATTTTTTTATTTTTTTGCCCCCCCCTTGAACTCGGCCAGGGCCGAGGGACAAAAACTTTTTTAAATATTTGCATCGGCCTTATTTTCCATATAAAAAAGTTTTATTAATATTTGAAGACACTCAATCAAATAAAGAGCAAAACAGTCTACTTCTTGTATGGTTGGATAATCGTGAGAGTGGGAAAAGAGAGAAAATGAGAATGTCAAACGCGAATGTATAAAAACAAAAACGTGTGACGCTGAGAGTATCAATACGGAAAGAAGAGCAGTTGTATTTTGGGCATGACTATTCAGGCTTGATAATTGTAGTAACTGAGAGCTGATATTTTGATATTTTTACAAACCTGTAAAACGTGCGGATCATTTTAGTTTTCTAAACATAAATAAAAAAAAACTTACAAAATTACAAAATTATTTATGCTTTTATCTGTTCCAAAAGTTCTAACTTATGTACAATATTAGGAAGGAATAAGGATAAGGAATTTCCTCGCACTTTTACTTAAAAATAAAAAATGTTATATTACATCTGGGACAGTTGGAAAAAAATATGTGTAACATTGCCTCGAAAGAAATGTGTAAATTTACATCTTTTATTTGTAGTTGCAATTTTTTCCACATATTTTATTGAAAAGTTACATCGGAAAAAAGGAATTTTCAACCTCAAATTTTCAAGCTTCCAAAATCAAGCATATTTTTACTGTAGAGTAATTGTCATAAATTGGGAATCATAATAAGCTGAAAAAGAGAAAAATGCTTGCCTTTTACAATCTTTTTGATTGTAAAAATGATAAATAAAATGCATTAATTTTTTTTGCATTCTCCAGCAATTCTAATTCCATCAATTTTTAAAACTGTGATAAATTCTACTAGCTGATACGTATTTTTCAAACTCCTTGTTATAATTTTGAATTGCTCAAAAAAAATTATCGCTTTTTTCAAAAAAAAAAAAAAATCTCACAAAGCCAAATTATAATCATTTGGTTAATCAACACATTTTTTCAAGATTTCTATGTCTAACCAACACAGAAAAAAATATGGTTATATTCATCAGAAAATGGTGAAAGATTTTGTGTCAAAAAAATTGTAATATAACATCAGGAATTGGTGAATATTCATAAATTTTTGATGAATTTTCATCAGGTTCACATTTGTACACATTATTAAGTAAAATAAATCAAAACAAGAGGTAATATTCAAACAACAAAAAATTCAACCTTCCAAAATTAAACTTATTTTCTGTGTAAAGATGTACCTTAGATGTAATATAACCATAATCTTTGTACTGTGCATAATTTTGTCACATGTGTCAATTTTAATTTGAAATCCTTCATTAGGATACTGAATTAACAAAAGAATTTTGAGAAATGTTTGCAAATAATATGGCTGAATATATTCTTATTTTCGATGTTTTTGTTTTCAATGATTGTGGATTAAGTAAAATTACACATAAAAGATGTAAATGCACAGCTTTTTCGGAGTAATATCACAATTTTTTTTATTCAACACGCATACTTTGAAAATTCCTGGATAAATATCATTAGTCGAAGTATGTTTTTAAGATTTCGCGGAACGCGTGAAATCCGTGGAATATTTTGCTTTTTTGAATTTTGATATTTTTTGCCATCTTTTCTGAAAAATCCATTGAGGCTTCATTCATAAAGTACGTCGCGCTAAAATCAGCAAAAATTTACCCCCCCCCTCCTCCCCCCCCCTTTGTCACGCTTTTCCTATACTTAAACACGCAATGTCACATATGCTCAGACCCCCTCTCCTCCTAGAGCGCGACATACTTTATGGATGACGCCTAAGGCAAAATATCTTAGATCAAGCATTTTTTTTTAAGTAGTGATTTAAAAAAAATCTTAAAGAAGGTCAAACAATTTTATGTTTTTTTTATGTTTCTGATGTAAAATTACACAATTTGTTTTATACAAAATCTGTCACCATTTAAGTTTTATTCGCGAAAATTCTATCTTCAAACATATTTGTATTGCTCTTAAAAGTAAAATTGTAATTGAATAATGAATTTTGATAAGACATCTCTTTCAGATTAAGAATTAATGAAAATGCACAATTCAAACAATAATGTTTAGGCTCAATTAAAAAAAAATGGAGCTCTTTAAATTGAATTTAGTAATAAAACAAAATCATTTTAATTTCCCATTTATTGCTTTTAAAATACAAATTATTAATTATTTTTGTTTTTAAATTATTCGAGACTTACCTGTTTTTTTTTTTTAATTTTTTTGTATAATAGTTTTTACAAATTTCACGCTGAACCCTTGCTTTGATTCTATTCTGTAGATTATGTCATTTTTAAAATACCAAAACCATTTTTAATAGGCCTAAAAAAATTAAGTCATTCGATTAAATAATTTTAAGTTAACGACACTGAAATGACCAAGAAATTAAAAAAAAGAATTTGTTTTAAATTTGTAAGGAAAGTCAATAGTTGATTGAAGAATAATACAAAAAATTGCAAAAATTACTTGCTTTGTTTTAAACATAAGATTCTGTTCCGTGAAATTGTGAAAAAAAAACAGATGTTTTTCAGCGAGAAAAATCAGTAAAAACAAATAGCACCATGTAATTTTCAGCTACGTACAATTTTCATATTTGGAAATAGCTGCATCTTTTGGTCAGAAAAAAATGAAATTTTACCTCTGAAAATGTCAAATTCATTAGATTTCCGGTGTTAATCCACTTTTTCAGATTCACAAATTTGTTTACTGAGTGTTATCGGCATTTCTAAAAAAATAATTTAAATCGGATAATCAGGAAACCCGAAATTTGTCCCGAAATTGTTCACGAACTACAACATTATCACTGTTCTATGCAAAATCCTACTTTAACCTATTCAGTAGAGAAAACAAAATACTCCCTCCTACCTTCTAGCAGCCACACAACAATGCCGACAGGAAAAACAAAACTTGCCAAACTTGCTCAAGATGGTGTCCGATAAGGCCGAAAAGGGCCACTTTGTCGTCATTTTCTCTAACCTCTTCCATTTTCCCATTTTTAATTCGCCGCAACGATTTTCCTTAATTTCACACCCTCTCAATCCAAGTCGGCTGGCGTGCGTGTGTGCGCAACGATTTTCCTTTTGTGGTACTTGAACTGTTTGTTTGTGGTCATGAATGGCCTAACTGCGGGGTGGTGGCGGCCTTGCCAGCACAGATAAGCCCCAAACCCAGCGGTGGCACTTGACCCTTAAATTTCTAAAGACTTCTCGGATTCTTAATGAAGAGGTTTATTTGCGAGTGTAAGATGGTGAGGTAGGGAAGAAAAAGCATATTCTTCAAGGCCGTAAACTGCCTGCAGCAAACTTCAATTGACTTTCCGGCCGCAAAAGAAAATTAGGGTGTGAAAACTAGACAAAAGGTGAATCCCTTTTTGTGGGCAAGGGTTGAAAGTTTCTGTCATTTTTTCGTCTGTTTCCAGCCCTCTCTGTCTGTAAAGTTTTGTCTTATCTCGTTGACCCAGGGGAACATTTCCGTGCTGAAAGGGTCTTGTGCGTAGGAAGTAAAAATTACGAACCTTTAAGTTCCTGTTTATAAGAAATAACGTCATGATTCGAAATCCGGACACTTAGTAGCATATCATTTTTGTTATAGCTGGCAAAAAATCATGTTATAAGTTGGAAATGTAGAAACATCATCAGGATGTAGTATAAACAGTCAGTTTCAAGAAAATGCATACAAAATATGTCTTTTCTTACAAATTTTCATCAGAATTTTAAAATTAAAATGACTTGTTGTGCTTCGAATCCCGGACACTGGTAAAAGCTGATTCGAAATCCGGACACTCGATTTTACTTATGAATCGCACAAATTTGGACTGAAATGTTAGTGAATGGCATTCTCTAGGTCTCAAATAAGCTGTTAACATCAAAACAATCGATAGTTTATATAAAAATTTGCTAGAATTTAAGGAAATCGAAACCATAAATTTCTGCTTTGCCTTCCCTGTGCTTCGAACGCCTATGAAATATTTCAAGTGAAATGTTTCGCATTTTTGATAAACTTATAATTTAATTTTATTTAACTATTTTGGCATTAACTATACCGTTCAAACAAACTTTAAATGAAAGTTGATGTTGGAATTCATCAAATAACACAGTTTTGACATTCATAATGCGAACATATATCCAAATAATTGATAAAACAAGATGAAGTGCCCGGGTTTCGAAGCGTCCGGGAATTCGAATCATGACGTTATATTAATTTATTTTTTTCCAAATAGTTTTATTTACTTGATTTATTTTTTTTTATACAAATCAACATTTTTTAAACACTTCTATCTAAAATTATCATTATGAGCATATCAGGGTTAACAGATTTCAAGTAAGATGAAGGAGGAAAGTGATTTCAGGAAGAAGTGTTAATTGTTCTCATTTTATCTGCATTAATTGACTCTTTTCCCGAGCAGGGGTAAATAACACGGGAATACCAAATTTTGGTATTACTTGGGCAAATAACAGGGACCAAAATGTGCCCTTGGTTGCCCAGTAATAGATGGTAAAATACCATGAAATCATACCAAAGTCTTGTATGTGGAAGGGCACAACAATACCAAACCATGTTATTCCAAGGGTAAAATAATACCTCAAAATAAAACCATTTCAATACCAAGTTGAGGTCTTCTGGATTTTTGAACATTGCTTGAATACCAAAACTTGGTATTGCCATGGTTTTAATTTTAGGTATTCCCGCGCCCTTGGAAAATCATATTTTGGTATTCCTGTGGTCTTCCACATACATGATTTTGGTATGATTCCATGGTATTTTACCATCTATTACTGGGCAACCAAAATCACATTTTGGTCGCTGGTATTTGCACAAGTAATACCAAAATTTGGTATTTTCATACCATTTTTAGTGCAGCAGTTGCAGTTAGTGAAAAAACGGAAATGATCCATATGCAACAGCCAAATCTACTCACCTGATGGTTCCATGTTGTTCTTAGTGATATCCTTCACCACACCGAATGCATTTGTCATTGATGAACGGCCTGTGCTTGAAGTTCTTGAAGCTTCTGAAAAATAACAAGATTGAAAAATAAGTGTTATTAAAATGAAACTGGATTGAAATTCACCAAAATTCAATAATCATTCGATTGACTCATTTTTCAAAGTATTGGGTTATCCCGACTTAGAGAAATTTCAACGATTTAAAAAAAAAATCTTAATGGGTATATAAGAAAATGTTAAAACCAGCTTTAAAATTTTTTTTTCAAGTCATTTTAGCGCAAAATTTATTATCTTGTCCAAATTGGTAAAAAAAATCCCATAGTTTCAGAGAAATTGATGAAACCTTTCAATACCAAAATAATACCAAAATGTGCCATCCTGACTTAGAAAATTTTCCACAATTTCAAGTCATTTCTTTAGGGGGTATATCAAAAAATTTTAAAATCAAGTTTGAAATTTCCGGTTTTCAATGAAAGCATTCGCTTTGAGACATCATTTTAGCGCAAAATTAATTATTTTGTCAAAATTGGTCAAAATTTTCCCATAGTTTCAGAGGAATTTGATAAAACACTTTAATACCAAAATAATACCAAAATGTGCCATCCTGACTTAGAAAATTTTCCACAATTTCAAGTCATTTCTGTAGGGGGTATATCAAAAATGTTTAAAATCAAGTTTGAAATTTCCGGTTTTCAATGAAAGCATTCGCTTTGAGACATCATTTTAGCGCAAAATTAATTATTTTGTCAAAATTGGTCAAAATTCTCCCATAGTTGCAGAGGAATTTGATAAAACACTGTAATACCAAAAGAATACCAAAATGTGGTGTTCGACCATTGACAAATTCTGCAATTTAGCAATATCAAAACAATACCTTAAATTGGTATGATACCACATTTTCCTCTTGCATAATCCTTAAGACAAATTTCAAAGGGTCCAGGAATACCAAAATTTGGTATTGATACCAGAGAAAGGTATTATTACGCATTTCCCTTGTTATTTACCCATGCTCGGGTTGAGGTTCAATCCCAGAATAGTCATTTGAAGTAACACAACTTCATCTTTTCCATTTTAATGTCTTTGCTATCATTTCTAACAAAGATTTTAAAATGTCTAGTTTGACTATACCGTTATCTTCACCAAAGGTCGTGTCCTTTTCCCTCGTTACATAAGATTTCCACACTCGAATCACGCTCCAATCTTCGAAAGTGACAACATGTGTGCTAGTTAAGTTCTGCCGGGATTTTTATGCAAACATAAACATTTCGACACAATTGTTTATCATTCCGCAAGGGATTGTGTTTATTTAAGCGTTGGAGAGTTTGTCATATTTTTTTCTCTCTCTTCAAAATGTGGGCCTTTGCACCGGAAGAAATGTCCTTTTTTCGTCCTATCGAAACACAACGAAGGTCACACACATACGAACGTAACACATACACGCGTTGGCACAGATTATTTGCGTACAAGTTCCTGATAAGAATGCCCTAGTCAAAGCCTTGAAAGAGGGAAGATGTGAGCATGCAGAAGGGGACGTGCTCGATAAACAAATAATCCAAATGTCACCAAGGGAATTAATATTTTGCTTTTTTTTGGAAATTTGAAATCACGGTAGGCATTTTCCTAGGTGTCGTAAGAAAAATATTTCTCATCAAATAATAACTGGAACATAACTTAATTCCCATCCTTTGAAATATTGAAAAAAATGTCTAATTATTTGAAAAATTATATTCGTTGCCAAATCAAATTTACAATCAAAATATTTTTAAAATTAAATGTCTTTTATTTTTTTAAAAATAGCTTTCGATTCCCTATGTCAGAAGAAGCCATTTTACATCATCAGTTTTTGCATACAAGGTTTCATACAATTTTACGGGCTGGTCATACAAAACGGGCATATGCATATTCAAAAATCTATATCACAGCAAATGATTTTCTGATCGATAAAGTATCTTGGGCAAAATTGTAACTTACTAGTAGGACTTTTTAGAACAAAAATGGTAAACGGATGAATCTAGATTTTTTTTCATTTTTTTTTTTCATTTTTTTTAAATATTTTTTACCTTCAATCGATGAATTGAAAAGGGCATCAGTTAAAAAGCAGTGCGTGGCCGAAGGGTTACGCTGTCCGCTTTGTAAGTGGATGATTCTGGGTTCGATTCCCATCTGCTCCAACCTTCCATCGGATGAGGAAGTAAAATGTCGGTCCCGGCCTTGGTTGTTGTTAGGCCGTTAAGTCATTCCAGGTGTAGGAGTCGTCTCCATGCCATAAGTACAAACAACACACCAAACCAAGCCTACTCCGGTGGAATCGCTGGCGGCGGTTGGACTCGCAATCCAAAGGTCGTCAGTTCAAACACTGGGGTGGAAGGTTCCTTGGAGTAGAAAGAGGTTTGGGTGCTCTCCCCATTCAAGCCTTCGGACTCCTAGGTTCGAGCAGAAACTTGCAATAGAGACCACAAAAGACCCGGGGGTCGTTAATGTGGATGGTTTGATTTGATTTGATCAGTTAAAAAATATAACTTTTTTTTGAAGCAAATCCATTATGACAGATTTTGATAAATTTCTTTCCTGTAATGCATATCTAGGAGTTAAGAATAATGCAAAAGGATGATTAATAAAAAAGTGAAATATTAATTTTGAACTTTTAATCAATTTTGTGATATTTAGTGTTAAATTTAATGTTAAAATTGAAACATTTGTGATTTTTTTCGCTCTTTTCTATACTATGAATGTTAACATTAACCTTAACATGTTAACATTAAGTTGAGAATGAAATTGCCACTGAATACGCTTTGTAAATGCCGGCCCCGATACTCTTCAAGGGTGTTCCCCTCAGGAACAGGGAAAGATTTACTTTTTTATTCCAACATTTGATTAAATTACATTTATTACATAAATTTCGAAATGTAAGGAAAAAAATATGAAAAAATATATTTATTTGAATAGATTGCATCCAAACAATTGTTATTAAAATCTTTAATAAAAGCAAGAGTATTTAAAAAAAAGAAGTTTTCACCGAAATGTATGGAAAATTCCAGAACATTCGATAGGTTTTCATAGATTATGTGGAATATTTCAATAACTCAAATTTAAAGTTTTTTTTTTAAATACGTAATTTTCTGAATATTTTTAGTATATCTAAAACATGTTATGTAAATTTCAAAAGTCATGAAATAATCTAAATCACTCGATAGCCATATTGTTAAAAAATAGTAATTTTTCGAAAATACTACGTGTGAAAATTTTAAGTATTAAAAAAAAATGTTATATCTATCGAAATGAACTAAAAATTTCCGATAATTTGATATCCATATTGTAAATAACTTATAAATTTATTTTTTTTGAATACTTTGTTTTGCGCAAATTCAAGTATTTTCAATAAAATATTTTTCAAAGATTTTGATGAAAATTGGCTTATGATTGAAAACAATATATGTATTAATGCAAGTATTTTTTTTTATTAAAAAGTAATTTTCATCAATCTCAATATATGATTTTGTTGTACTAAAGTCGATTAATTAAAAATACATTTCTTCGTCATGGCGCTTACGTTTCAAAGTCAAATCAATGAAAACTATCGATTCATCTCCGTGTATGCACGAGAGTAAGCAGCAGTGAAGTGCTCAGTGCTCTATCGTTTTTTCGGATTTCTTCGCCGTAATTGATTGTGACTAACGGCGAGTTTGCTTCTCCAGCATGCCAAAGGCCGGCCGTGGCCGTGGCAATTCGAGTGCGGCCTCGAAAAACCCGCGAAGTTCGTCTACCGGCCGAGTACAAAAAGGTAAACAAACCAACGCCGCGTCGACCGCCATCGCGCAGGGGAGCGTGAGCGCAGAAGGCATCGACAAAAAGTTACTACATCCCGGATATGTTCCGAGATCACCAGTGCGAACCCGTTCAGGTACTTCCGGTGCCACGACCAGCGGCACATCAACATCCGCCAACATCCCCATCAAGAACGAGTTCCAGATGCTGAGCGATGACGAAGAAAACAACAACAACAACACCGACGGTAGCAGCTCTACCGACGACGACGACGACGATCGTCGTGCACGGAAAAAAGTGCCGACGCCAAAAACGAACAATTCTCCAAAGGAACGTACAATTTTTGTTTTGGACACGTTGGCGGACGATATTGACGAGTTGCTGGAAGGCCTCGGATATTGTCTGAAAATTGGTAAGTCGTCGGTGCAAGTTTACACATTCGACGAAAAGAACTTCGACCTGGTTGTGGAGAAATTAAAGAGTAAAAACTTTAAGTTCTACACATTCGACCCCGTGCAGAAGACAGCTGTTAAGGTCGTCTTGCAGGGGTACCAAGACCGCCCGATCTCCGACCTCAAGAAGGATCTCTCGGGTGCTGGCATAACACCGCGTGACATAAAAGTCCTCTCACGGAAGACCACAGTCACAGGTACACACACACTGTACCTGTTGTACTTCGACCGCGGCACCGTCAAGATTCAAGACCTGCGGCGAACTAAGGCGTTGGACGGGTTTTGGGTAAACTGGCGGTTCTACTCAAAGAACCCGTCGGACGCAGCACAATGCCACCGTTGCCAGAAATTCGGCCACGGCTCGCGGAATTGCAACCTCCCGCCCCGCTATGTGAAGTGCGGTGAATCACACTTCTCTGAGGCGTGTGCACTGCCGTGCAAGGCGGACCTGGGGGACAAGGCAGAGCAAACCAAGGCGCGCATCAAGTGCGCCAACTGTGGAGGTAACCATACCAGCAACTACCGTGGATGCAGCGCACGGAAAAACTACCTCGAGGAACAGGAAAAGAGGAAGAAGAAAACAGCAGCATCCCACCCTCCTCAGCGAAGTACGAGCTTAACCGTGCCGGCAGCTGGTCATCGTACGGTTCCAGCGGACAACTCAGCGTTCCCTCCTGGACGGGGGCGATCGTTCGCCAGCGTGGTCGCTGCCGGTAGCGGCAATGCGGCCCAGCAAGAAGTTACCGGGGAAGATCCCTTTACCCTGCCAGAGTTCTTTGCTCTCGCAAAGGAGATGATGACGCGGTTTCGGACCTGCCGTAACAAGGCGGAGCAATTCCTGGCCCTTGGGGAACTGATGATCAAGCACATCTATAAAGGATAAAAAACTGTGATCTAGTTTTTTTCTTAATTTTTCTTACTTTTGGTGACATCTTTATTTACAAGCAATAATTGTTCCAAAATGGATTATGATGTAACACACAGCTGAAAGGAACTCCAAAAACTCTGTAATGAACCTCAAAAGAACTTATCTGGAGCAACATTTGAAAGGGGCGGTACGACATTGCTCTTACGGCCTTTCGTCCCATTTAAACGCGTGTAATCAAAGGCCGTAAGAGCAATGTCGTACCGCCCCTTTCAAATGTTGCTCCAGTTATTGTATCTTGATTATTCACCAATAAAACCGAATTGAAATTGAAAACTATCGATTTTGCTTGCAAATTGCTGTTATGAAACAATGCAAATGTTTAGTACTTGTGTAGATCGATTTTTTTGAGAAACTCGTTGAAATGTTATGCAAAAAAAATTATTTTTCCAACTTTAACATGCTGCCAATGAAAAATGACGACTTCGACGACCAGGATCAATATGAATGCAAAACATTATTGGTAGTACTCTTAACTATGATTCAAAGTGAAATACGGAACAATGCATTTTTCAAGCTTTTGTTTATATTTTTCATAAAAACAGACCTTTTTTCTGTAAATCGCAAAAAGTGAATTCCAAATGATTTTTGGGAATTTTTCGTTGTACGAAAACGTTGTTCCTCAGGCCAAAACCTATCGAAATCCTGGTGAACCCAAAGGTTTCCACCATATCGCCTTTTTTGGGACACACTGATACGGAGTACTTGATATAATATCTATCAAAATGTACTAAAAATTGTCGTTAATTTAATATCCATCTTGTGTAAAAAAAAATTTTTTTCTATAAAATGTATTGTTTGTAACGAAATATATGAACAATCTCCGATCATTTGATTTTGCAATACCTACAATTTTGAATATTTTTTCAGAAACATTGTATTTCAGAAGTATAGAAAGAAAACGTATTTTAAGGAAATTTTCATGTTATTTCAATGATTTTTCTAAAGTTATAGCCAATGTCTCCAAATATCAAAAATCCTATAAGCTTTGTGCTTCAGTTCCCAAGTAACATTTTTTTTCAGGAGTTCTACAAGAGCTCTTCAAGATAGCTACAGCATACCAGTTTGGACCGCTGTAGGATAAAATTCTCTTCAAAACTTCTTCAGGAATTTGGAAGAGTACTTGAAGAGAGGTTTATCCTACCGCGGTCCAAACTGGTATGCTATAGCTATCTTGAAGAGCTCTTGTAGAACTCCTGGAAAAAATGTTACTTGGGTTACTCAGTTCTCAACGAATCATCGAATATCCGAAATCCTCGTAACGTTTTCTTTTCGGACAATCGATCCACAGAAATATCCTTTTTTTGGGTCGTTGAGCTCAAATATAACCTGAAAAATGCCAAAAAGTGAGAATACTTATTTGAAAATCACTGAACTAGAATTTTACTCAAAAAGTTAGATAATGAAAAAAGATTTTTTTTTTATTTATTTCGTGATTCCATTCTCCAATGGTTGTATAGGTTGGTTGATCTGACATGGAAACCGCCATATCCGAAAAGTCCTTTTAAATTATTTTTTATCGACTAAATCTTGGATAGAGTTTTAAATTTGTAGGTAGTTAGTTTTTTAGTTTTATTATTTTATTCAAATATTTGTCATTTCAGCACACCGTTTCCCTTCGAAACAAACCCTACCCAAGATCCAAATTCCGGCTAACCTTGAGCCGCTGCTGCCAGGCAGCGGAACTTCCCATGATTGACGAGAGCCATTTCCCATGATTGCAATAAACTGCTTTTTGCGCTCCTCCACTCGTGGTACACGCAGAGGATCTCCAAGAATCTTCCTTTCATCGAGCCTAATCGACTTTCACGGTGAGTGGGCCCAGATATTGCTCGTACTACGTCAGAAAAGGACAACAACAACGACAAGAGTTAAGTTGAATCAATACACTTTGAGATTATTACCCTCAGCCTGCCGGCGCCGATGCCAGAAGCCAAATTTTAATTAAACCTAGTGAATAAAACTAATTATATAATTACATCACCAATTCCGAGCGGGGTGGGGGGATGCGCTCAAAAAGGTTAACACCAAAGTTTATAACACTTGACTGGTGACTAGGTTAGTTTCTATCTTCCTGGCACCTTAACAACAACAACAACAGGAAGAATCGAGTAGTGAGCAGAAACAAGTGGAAAATCCAACCTAACCTAACCTAACCTCAAACCCCCCGAGGGATGTCGAGCCATGTCGTGTCGTGCTGCCAAGTCTTGTTTTCCTTGTCGACCCAAAGGTGCGTTCGGAAGAAAATCTTGGTGGGTTGAGTCGAGTGCTGCATAACTTGGGCAGAGAAGATGCAACAAGCAAAACGACCAAACACGCGCCGACCGTGTACGTCCATGTCCTGCTCTATTGTTGTTCCTTTTGTATGTGATACCCTACACAAGGTAATGCAAGGTGAGCGCATACGATGTTGGCCAGGACATGGCCAAGGGGGAGGGAGTGGTGTATGTTTTCCCAAGATGAGATTATCAGCAAACACACACAAACGAGGGCTGAACGTAAGTTAGGGTAAGCTCTGGAACGGTTCGTGTTGGTGCGTTTGTCTCGAAGGAATTTTGTTGCGTATAGGAGGAGTTTGCTTTGGAGTTCAGCGCTAGGAGATAATCAATTCAATAAAAGCATCAACTAGAAAGCTTGCGGGCAAGCTGCTGGGATGAGGTTGCTGGAAAAAGTGATAGTTACACAATTACACATACAAAGGGGAAGTAAATCGGTGAAGTTTGCTCATTTTCTTAGAAGGACGTGGTTGCCAGTTTGCCATTTATTAGGGGAACTTTTTTGTTCAACTGAATCCAAAATAATAAAATTTTTCCGCATCAGCTATTACTTTTTTCTTATTTGAGTCCACTTAAATTAAATCATAATTGGTAAACCCTCATTTTAGACATTTCTCTGTATATATTAGACCTAATAACAATAATATTCAAATTCCTTTACCATCAAACCTTACAACATTCAACTTCAAATGTTCCAATGCCTTAAGGGGGTCCGAAAAGTTAGAAATGCAGCTTAAAACATAGCTTATATTTAACCAATATAGATGATTCTAGTTGCTTTGGTCCGGAAGGATCTCAACGAAAATAGACATAAACTTCTAAAAATATTTGCTGCGGCCTAAATGTATATTTATTTTCTTCTCCACTTCAAAATTTCATCAGAAAGTGAAAACCAGTAACATTTTTTTATTCATTGAAAAAATATTTATTTAAAGTAGTTTGTAAACTATTTTAAATAAATAGTAAACCGCTTCATGCATTTTTAATTAACCAAACGATTTTAAAACTTCTTTAATTTTGAATTTCGGGACGAGTGTCTGGTTTGTCCACATAAGTTTGATAGCTGTTCACAAAAAATACAAAATTTTTATCTAAATATTCTAGAATCTGTATCTTGATAAGTGAATTTCTGATAAAATTGGTGTCTTCGGCAACAATGGTAAGGACAATTCGGGGAAAACTAAACTCTTAAATAAATTCATAATTTTTGACATTTCAACAGACAAATCCGATATGCATAATTATTTTAAAATTATTTATTTATTCTATTTTATTTTTATATCATTTTTCTATATGTTTTAGAAAAAAAAATTAAAAAGCTTTCGAAATTCGATCGAAAAAAATTCTCTTCGTTTTTTGAATTGTTAAAATTTTAAAGTACTATCACAGTCACAGTCACAGTCACATCCACCTAATGTTTTATTTTCACTAAAATTTAGCATTTTTTTAGTTTAGAAAATGTCCTTTTAATTTGTCTAAGATACCTTGAAGATACAATCTCTTGTTGCTGAAATACAGCCAAAAAATCAAATTAAGAAACATTAAGGAATCACCCATAAAGCACTCAATTTTCAAATTCCGATATCATAGCAACTAGATATTGTTCAGGTTTTTAATATAAAAAAGTAAAACAAATCTATAATTTTTTTTTAACAGGTCCTATAAACAATTTTGTTTTATTTGTTTACAGGACAATTTCAAAAACAAACTCTAAAGTTGTAGAATTTTCGGATCTTTTCGTTAAATATTGTATTCTAATTGTAACTCAAGACTTACATTTGAAAAGCGCTTATTTTAAACATAAACTTTAAACATAAATTTTAAATATTAATTGTTAATATTAATTTTAAATATTAATTCTTAATCTTAATTTTGATTCTTAATTTTGAATCTTAATTTTAAATCTTAAATAAATCTTAATTATGAATCTTTTTTTTTAGCTGAATTTAAAAACTAAGTTTTAAATCTTAGTTTTAAATAAAAATGTTAAAACTTAATTATGAATCTTTATTTTAAATCAATATTTCAAATCATAATTTTATTTCAAATATTCATACTAAAACTCAATTTTAAGTTCTAATTTTGAATCTCAATTTCAATTCTTTATTTTAAATCTGAACTTGATACCTTATTTTTATATTTTTTTAATTTTAATTTTAAATCTAAATTTTTAATCTTAATTTTGACTCTTAATATTAAATTTTAATTTTAAATCCTTATTTTAAATTCTAATTTTAAATCCTAAATGTAAATCTTTATTTGATATCTTAATTTTAAATCCTAATTTTAAATTTTAATTTTAAATCTTAATTTTAAATCTTAATTTTAAATCTTATTTTTAAATCTTAATTTAAAATCTTAATTTTAAATCTTAATTTTAAATCTTAATTTTAAATCTTAATTTTAAATCTTATTTTTAAATCTTAATATTAAATCTTATATTGAAACCTTAATTATAAATCTAAATTTTAAATATAAATTTTAAATCTTAATTTTAAAACTCAATTTTAAATCTTAATTTAAAATCTTGATTTCAAATCTTGATTTTGTATCTTGATTTAATATCTTAATTTTAAATCTTAATTTTAAATCTTAATTTTAAATCTTAATTTTAAGTCTTAATTTTAAATCTTAATTTTAAATCTTGATTTTGTATCTTAATTTTATATCTTAATTTCAAATGTTAATTTTAATTCTTAATTTCAAATCTTGATTTTTTATCTTAATTTTATATCTTAATTTTAAATCTTTATTTTAAATCTTAGTTTTAAATCTTAATTTTAAATCTTCATTCCAGATATTTAATTTAAAATCTTAATTTTAAATCTTAAGTTTAAATCTTAATTTTAAATCTTAATTTCACATCTTAATTTCAAATCTTAATTTGAAATGTTAGTTTTGAATCTTAATTTTAAATCTTAATTTTAAATCTTTATTTAAAATCTTAATTTAAAATCTTAATTTTGAATCTTAATTTAAAATCTTAATTTTAAATCTTGATTTTGTATATTAATTTTATATCTTAATTTCAAATCTTAATTTTGAATCTCTATTTTAATTCTTAATTTTAAATCCTAATTTTAAATCTTAATTTTAAATCTTTACTTCAAATCTTTTTTTTAAATTTTAAATCTTTATTTTAAATCATAATTTTAAATTTTAATTTTAAATAATCATTTTATATCTTAATTTAAAATCCTTATTTCAATTTAAATCTCAATTTTAAATCCTTATTTTAAATCTTAATTTTAAATCTTAATTTTAAATCTTAATTTTAAATCTTAATTTCAAATCTTAATTTTAAATCTTAATTTTCAATCTTAATTTTAAATCTTAATTTCAAATCTTAACTTTAAATCTTAATTTTAAATATTAATGTTCAATCTTAATTTTAAAACTAATTTTAAATCTTTATTTTAAATCTTTATTTTAGATCTTTATTTTAAATCATAATTATAAATCTTAATTTTTAATCCTAATTTTAAATCTTAATTTTAAATCTTAATTTTAAATCTTAATATAAAAGCTTTATTTTAAATCTTAATTTCAAACCTTTTTTTTAAATCTTTATTTTAAATCTTAATTTTAAATCTTAATTTTAAATCTTAATTTTAAATCTTAATTTTAAATCTTAATTTTAAATCTTTTTTTTTAATCTTTATTTCAAATTTTCATAAATATCTAATATTTAAATTTTAATTTTTAATCTCTATTTTAAACATTTATTTTTTAATTCTAAATCTTCTAAAGCAAATAATAAACCAAAAATACTCAAATGCAAATAAAAAAATACAAATAAAACTGAAAAAGGCTGATTTTTTGGGAAGTTGTTCATGTAGGTTTATCTATAATTTTTTATGACAGTTGCTGAAAAAAATAAATAAATAATTTGCCGATAATATTTTTAACAAAACACTCAAAAAAACACTGAAATGGTATTCAATGTGGGACTAAGGACACAATAATGTATTTTTGATTTACCTTGGGAGAGATCTTAATAATCTTGAAAATCAGAAATTATTTAACTAAGATACAGCTATTAGAAGTTTAAATTCCATCCAAACTTTACGATTGCAAATCTTCAAAGTTTCCGAATAATTGAAGTTTTCACCTTCCTTGTCATGTTATTTTGTTTGACTGATTACCAATCTTGTTAAGTACATAATTTGTAAACCTTTTATCAAAAGGAATTTTTTTACAGTTTTCATCAAAATTTTAGTTTAAACTATTTGAGTTCCTTTATTATTGAAATTGTTTCATAATAGGTTTGATTCTGTATGTCTGGCAACACATCCCGTTGAAATTTTCAAGCAGCCTGCGGTCTCCACTTTCTAGTGTATGCGTTCAAAAAGTCACACAGGATTAGATATAGCTGCTGGCGTATGTTCCAGGATCCCCCCTCCGACCCTTGGGGCAACTCCAGAAGGAAGCTGCTTTTCACTGAAATTGAACAGATCTGCACATACAAGTTGCTAGTTTCAGGCACAATCCACTTGTTTCATGTTCGCGTACGTGTGCAAGTGTGTGCGCACTAGTTTGACTACAGCCTCGTAAAAGTTTCTTTCCGAGCGATGTAATTAATTGAATCATTAAACAATTAGTCCTTGTAACGGTGGTCGTGGTGGGAATGTGGGTGGTGGTGAGCACATTCTGGATCTTGTAAGATTTGCCTGTGGGAAAATGTGTGTGGCTTTTCCGAGTATTAGACTAGCTTTACACACACCGTCAAGAAGAACGCACTCAAAGCTATGGTTTCCGTTACAAAGGAATTCTAGTAACGAATTGCTTTCGGCGGTTAATCGAACATGATTAGCGGCGGTGTAATATCGTAAGTAGCTGCAATTATCCGCGCCGTTGTGCGGTGAAAAGCTGGATTATTAGCACTCTCACACTTTGGCGCGCGAGGTTTATTTAACATTCTTGAGAATAATGAGTTGTGAAGTGTTGGGGGAAGTGATATAATTTAGCTTTGTAACGCAGTTATTTTGTGAGGCACGTGAGTTTGAATATTTGAAGGAGCTCTTATTAAGGGTTTCATCACAATTTGTACTACTAATCTCAACTGTTGGAAGAAGTTCGTTGGAAACCAGCAAGTTCAATGCGTTTGAACCAGATTAGATTTTTCATTAAAGGGTATTTTGTACAAGGGTAATTCTCCGCCAACTCACACAGCAGTTGCCCCGACCCTTCTTCAATTTGCGCGAAACTTTGTTCTAAGGGGTAACTTTTGTCCCTGAACACGAATCCGATGTCCGTTTTTTGGTATCTCGTGACGGAGGGGCGGTACGACCCCTTTAATTTTTGAGCATGAGAGGTGTTTTTCAATAATTTGCAGCCTGAAACGGTGATGAGATAGACATTTGGTGTCATAGGGACTTTTATGTAAAATTAGACGCCCGATTTGATGGCGTACTCAGAATTCCGAAAAAACACTAAAAAGTTTTAAAAACTCTGCAATTTTCCGTTACCTGACTGTAAAAAAAATGGGAACATGTCATTTTAAGGGAAATTTATTGTACTTTTCGAATCTACATTGACCCAGTAAGGTTATTTTTTCATTCAGAACAAAAATTTTCATTTTAAAATTTCGTGTTTTTTCTAACTTTGCAGGGTTATTTTTAGATTGTAAAAATATTCAACAAAGTTGTAGAGCAGACAATTTAAAAAAAAATGTATATAAACATAAGGGGTTTGCTCATAAACATCACGAGTTATCGCGATTTTACGAAAAAATGTTTTGAAAAAGTTGGTCGTCGTCGATCATGGCCGTTCATCGTCACCCGCGACAGACACGGAAGACAAAACATAGAGAAACGCAAAAATTAACTTCCAAAACTTTTTTTTCGTAAAATCGCGATAATTCGATGAAAAATACGTTTTTTGGAATTCTGAGTACGCCATCAAATTGGGCGTCTAATTTTACATAAAAGTCCCTTTGACACCAAATTTCTATCTCATCACCGTTTCAGGCTGCAAATTATTGAAAAACACCTCTTTTTTCGCATGTTCAAAAATGGAAGGGTTCGTACCGCCCCTCCGTCACGAGATATCAAAAAACGGACCTCGGATTCGTGATCAGGGACAAAATTTACCCCTTAGGACAAAGTTTCACGCAAATCGAAGAGGGATCGAGGCAACTTTTCCCGATTTCGTGTGAGTTGGTAGAGGATAATGTCAATAACACAGCGTAACAAAATATTTTTTTTATTTTTTGGCAGCACGAAAAAAAATGCTCCTCTAGGGATCGGCTTCCCGAACAAAATGCAACCTGGCGCATATTTTTATTGTTATCCTAACTCGAGATATTCAATGCAGAAGTTTTGCATATGAATCACCCCCCGTCGGAAAATATTTTTTATTTTGTTTTCTCTGTAACTTTTGATCAATTAGGTCTTTTTGGACGCTTCCGGTGTCATTCGACGGTAAATTGTTAGAAAAACTCAAGATTTGGTCCCATTAGCCGGTTCCCGTAACCGGTTCCGGAGGAAATCCGGAATATTGGCCAAAACTGTGCAAAAACTTCAAAATTTTGAAGTTTTTTGCTCTTAATGCGAAGTGAACGCACTATAGCATGAAACAATCCATACAAACTAAAAAAATGTTGGTCCCAGCATGTTTGAAGGTGTTTAATGGAAAAGGTGGCCATTGAGAACCGGTTCCGGTCAATCCGGATCCGGAAACTCCGGAAAAAATTAAGCAATATTTTCACAATTCCAATGTGTCAGACAGATATAAATAAAAGTGTTGTTGAAGCATTCTTTGCTACTTCATATTCATATTACCACAAAAACATGGCCAAGTGGCCAATGGGAACCTGCTCTGAATGTTCCGGATCAGGGAACCTGTGGAAATTATATTTTTTTAATTAATTTTATGAAGCAGTTTTTATTAAGAAATTTTCAAGGTTTCTGGAAAAAATATGAATTAATCCGAAATCAGAATCAGAAATGTGGCCAAGTGGCCAACGGGAACCCGTTCTGAATGTTCCGGATCAGGGAACCAGTGGTCATTTGAAATGTGTATTAATTTAAAATAGCATAATTTAATTAGGAAATTTTCTAGTTTTCTAGAAAAATCAGAATTAATTAAAATCAGAATCAGAAATATGGCCAGGTAACCAACAGGAACCCGTTTTAAATGTTCTGGATTAGGGAACCAGTGAACATTTGAAGTTTTTATCAAGTTTTCAAAAAACATATTTAGATTAATGAAATTTAAAAATTCCTGTAAAAATTAAGAACATAGTCGATATCAGAATTAGAAATATTGCCAAGTGGCCTAAGGGAGCTCGTTCTGAATGTTTCGGATCATGTTACCAGAGGAAACTTGAATTTTTAATTAATTTTAAAAATGCATATTTTAATTAATGAAATTTTTAAATCCCTGGAAAAATCTGAATGTATTTAAAATAAGAAATAAAAATGTTGCCAAGTGGCCGACTGTTCCGGATCAGGGAGCCAGTGGTCACTTGGCATATTTTAATTAAGAATTTATTTGAAATCAGAATTGAAAATGTTGTCAAGTGGCCAACGAGAACCTGTTCTGAATGGTCACAATTTTTATTAATTTAAAAAATATATATTTATTTTACTGTTTTTTTTCAAAGTTTTGGAAAAAATCACAGTTTATTTTAAATCAGATTTAGAAATATTGCCAAGTGGCCAACGAAAACCCATTCTGAATGTTCCGGTTCAGGGAACCAGTGGTTACTTGAAATGTTTATTAATTAAAAAAAGCATATTTTAATAAGGAAATTTTCTAGTTTTCTAGAAAAATCAGAATTAATTCAAAATCAGAATCAGAAATGTGGCCAGGTGACCAACAGGAACCCGTTTTAAATGTTCTGGATTAGGGAACCAGTGAACATTTGAAATTTTTATCAAGTTTTCGAAAACATATTTTGATTAATGAAATTTTAAAATTCCTGTAAAAATTAGAATATATTTAAAATTAGAAATCAAAATGTTGCCAAGTGGCCAACTGTTCCGGATCAGGGAACCAGTGTTCACTTGACTTTTTTTTTGTTTATTTTATAAAGCATATTTCAATTATGAAATTTTCTAGATTTCTTGGAAAATCTAAATTTATTTGAAATCAGAATTGAAAATGTTGTCAAGTGGCCAACGAGAACCTGTTCTGACTAGTCACAATTTTTATTATTTAAAAAAAAATTATTTTACTGATTTTTTTAATTTTTTTTGAAAAAATTCTTAAATTCTTAAATTCTTAAATTCTTAAATTCTTAAGTTCTTAAGTTCTTAAATTCTTAAATTCTTAAATTCTTAAATTCTTAAATTCTTAAATTCTTAAATTCTTAAATTCTTAAATTCTTAAATTCTTAAATTCTTAAATTCTTAAATTCTTAAATTCTTAAATTCTTAAATTCTTAAATTCTTAAATTCTTAAATTCTTAAATTCTTAAATTCTTAAATTCTTAAATTCTTAAATTCTTAAATTCTTAAATTCTTAAATTCTTAAATTCTTAAATTCTTAAATTCTTAAATTCTTAAATTCTTAAATTCTTAAATTCTTAAATTCTTAAATTCTTAAATTCTTAAATTCTTAAATTCTTAAATTCTTAAATTCTTAAATTCTTAAATTCTTAAATTCTTAAATTCTTAAATTCTTAAATTCTTAAATTCTTAAATTCTTAAATTCTTAAATTCTTAAATTCTTAAATTCTTAAATTCTTAAATTCTTAAATTCTTAAATTCTTAAATTCTTAAATTCTTAAATTCTTAAATTCTTAAATTCTTAAATTCTTAAATTCTTAAATTCTTAAATTCTTAAATTCTTAAATTCTTAAATTCTTAAATTCTTAAATTCTTAAATTCTTAAATTCTTAAACTCTTAAACTCTTAAATTCTTGAATTCTTAAATTCTTAAATTCTTAAATTCTTAAATTCTTAAATTCTTAAATTCTTGAATTCTTAAATTCTTAAATTCTTAAATTCTTAAATTCTTAAATTCTTAAATTCTTAAATTCTTAAATTCTTAAATTCTTAAATTCTTAAATTCTTAAATTCTTAAATTCTAAAATTCTTAAATTCTTAAATACTTAAATTCTTAAATTCTTAAATTCTTAAATTCTTAAATTCTTAAATTCTTAAATTCTTAAATTCTTAAATTCTTAAATTCTTAAATTCTTAAATTCTTAAATTCTTAAATTCTTAAATTCTTAAATTCTTAAATTCTTAAATTCTTAAATTCTTAAATTCTTAAATTCTTAAATTCTTAAATTCTTAAACTCTTAAATTCTTAAATTCTTAAATTCTTAAATTCTTAAATTCTTAAATTCTTAAATTCTTAAATTCTTAAATTCTTAAATTCTTAAATTCTTAAATTCTTAAATTCTTAAATTCTTAAATTCTTAAATTCTTAAATTCTTAAATTCTTAAATTCTTAAATTCTTAAATTCTTAAATTCTTAAATTCTTAAATTCTTAAATTCTTAAATTCTTAAATTCTTAAATTCTTAAATTCTTAAATTCTTAAATTCTTAAATTCTTAAATTCTTAAATTCTTAAATTCTTAAATTCTTAAATTCTTAAATTCTTAAATTCTTAAATTCTTAAATTCTTAAATTCTTAAATTCTTAAATTCTTAAATTCTTAAATTCTTAAATTCTTAAATTCTTAAATTCTTAAATTCTTAAATTCTTAAATTCTTAAATTCTTAAATTCTTAAATTCTTAAATTCTTAAATTCTTAAATTCTTAAATTCTTAAATTCTTAAATTCTTAAATTCTTAAATTCTTAAATTCTTAAATTCTTAAATTCTTAAATTCTTAAATTCTTAAATTCTTAAATTCTTAAATTCTTAAATTCTTAAATTCTTAAATTCTTAAATTCTTAAATTCTTAAATTCTTAAATTCTTAAATTCTTAAATTCTTAAATTCTTAAATTCTTAAATTCTTAAATTCTTAAATTCTTAAATTCTTAAATTCTTAAATTCTTAAATTCTTAAATTCTTAAATTCTTAAATTCTTAAATTCTTAAATTCTTAAATTCTTAAATTCTTAAATTCTTAAATTCTTAAATTCTTAAATTCTTAAATTCTTAAATTCTTAAATTCTTAAATTCTTAAATTCTTAAATTCTTAAATTCTTAAATTCTTAAATTCTTAAATTCTTAAATTCTTAAATTCTTAAATTCTTAAATTCTTAAATTCTTAAATTCTTAAATTCTTAAATTCTTAAATTCTTAAATTCTTAAATTCTTAAATTCTTAAATTCTTAAATTCTTAAATTCTTAAATTCTTAAATTCTTAAATTCTTAAATTCTTAAATTCTTAAATTCTTAAATTCTTAAATTCTTAAATTCTTAAATTCTTAAATTCTTAAATTCTTAAATTCTTAAATTCTTAAATTCTTAAATTCTTAAATTCTTAAATTCTTAAATTCTTAAATTCTTAAATTCTTAAATTCTTAAATTCTTAAATTCTTAAATTCTTAAATTCTTAAATTCTTAAATTCTTAAATTCTTAAATTCTTAAATTCTTAAATTCTTAAATTCTTAAATTCTTAAATTCTTAAATTCTTAAATTCTTAAATTCTTAAATTCTTAAATTCTTAAATTCTTAAATTCTTAAATTCTTAAATTCTTAAATTCTTAAATTCTTAAATTCTTAAATTCTTAAATTCTTAAATTCTTAAATTCTTAAATTCTTAAATTCTTAAATTCTTAAATTCTTAAATTCTTAAATTCTTAAATTCTTAAATTCTTAAATTCTTAAATTCTTAAATTCTTAAATTCTTAAATTCTTAAATTCTTAAATTCTTAAATTCTTAAATTCTTAAATTCTTAAATTCTTAAATTCTTAAATTCTTAAATTCTTAAATTCTTAAATTCTTAAATTCTTAAATTCTTAAATTCTTAAATTCTTAAATTCTTAAATTCTTAAATTCTTAAATTCTTAAATTCTTAAATTCTTAAATTCTTAAATTCTTAAATTCTTAAATTCTTAAATTCTTAAATTCTTAAATTCTTAAATTCTTAAATTCTTAAATTCTTAAATTCTTAAATTCTTAAATTCTTAAATTCTTAAATTCTTAAATTCTTAAATTCTTAAATTCTTAAATTCTTAAATTCTTAAATTCTTAAATTCTTAAATTCTTAAATTCTTAAATTCTTAAATTCTTAAATTCTTAAATTCTTAAATTCTTAAATTCTTAAATTCTTAAATTCTTAAATTCTTAAATTCTTAAATTCTTAAATTCTTAAATTCTTAAATTCTTAAATTCTTAAATTCTTAAATTCTTAAATTCTTAAATTCTTAAATTCTTAAATTCTTAAATTCTTAAATTCTTAAATTCTTAAATTCTTAAATTCTTAAATTCTTAAATTCTTAAATTCTTAAATTCTTAAATTCTTAAATTCTTAAATTCTTAATCTAAATTCTTAAATTCTTAAATTCTTAAATTCTTAAATTCTTAAATTCTTAAATTCTTAAATTCTTAAATTCTTAAATTCTTAAATTCTTAAATTCTTAAATTCTTAAATTCTTAAATTCTTAAATTCTTAAATTCTTAAATTCTTAAATTCTTAAATTCTTAAATTCTTAAATTCTTAAATTCTTAAATTCTTAAATTCTTAAATTCTTAAATTCTTAAATTCTTAAATTCTTAAATTCTTAAATTCTTAAATTCTTAAATTCTTAAATTCTTAAATTCTTAAATTCTTAAATTCTTAAATTCTTAAATTCTTAAATTCTTAAATTCTTAAATTCTTAAATTCTTAAATTCTTAAATTCTTAAATTCTTAAATTCTTAAATTCTTAAATTCTTAAATTCTTAAATTCTTAAATTCTTAAATTCTTAAATTCTTAAATTCTTAAATTCTTAAATTCTTAAATTCTTAAATTCTTAAATTCTTAAATTCTTAAATTCTTAAATTCTTAAATTCTTAAATTCTTAAATTCTTAAATTCTTAAATTCTTAAATTCTTAAATTCTTAAATTCTTAAATTCTTAAATTCTTAAATTCTTAAATTCTTAAATTCTTAAATTCTTAAATTCTTAAATTCTTAAATTCTTAAATTCTTAAATTCTTAAATTCTTAAATTCTTAAATTCTTAAATTCTTAAATTCTTAAATTCTTAAATTCTTAAATTCTTAAATTCTTAAATTCTTAAATTCTTAAATTCTTAAATTCTTAAATTCTTAAATTCTTAAATTCTTAAATTCTTAAATTCTTAAATTCTTAAATTCTTAAATTCTTAAATTCTTAAATTCTTAAATTCTTAAATTCTTAAATTCTTAAATTCTTAAATTCTTAAATTCTTAAATTCTTAAATTCTTAAATTCTTAAATTCTTAAATTCTTAAATTCTTAAATTCTTAAATTCTTAAATTCTTAAATTCTTAAATTCTTAAATTCTTAAATTCTTAAATTCTTAAATTCTTAAATTCTTAAATTCTTAAATTCTTAAATTCTTAAATTCTTAAATTCTTAAATTCTTAAATTCTTAAATTCTTAAATTCTTAAATTCTTAAATTCTTAAATTCTTAAATTCTTAAATTCTTAAATTCTTAAATTCTTAAATTCTTAAATTCTTAAATTCTTAAATTCTTAAATTCTTAAATTCTTAAATTCTTAAATTCTTAAATTCTTAAATTCTTAAATTCTTAAATTCTTAAATTCTTAAATTCTTAAATTCTTAAATTCTTAAATTCTTAAATTCTTAAATTCTTAAATTCTTAAATTCTTAAATTCTTAAATTCTTAAATTCTTAAATTCTTAAATTCTTAAATTCTTAAATTCTTAAATTCTTAAATTCTTAAATTCTTAAATTCTTAAATTCTTAAATTCTTAAATTCTTAAATTCTTAAATTCTTAAATTCTTAAATTCTTAAATTCTTAAATTCTTAAATTCTTAAATTCTTAAATTCTTAAATTCTTAAATTCTTAAATTCTTAAATTCTTAAATTCTTAAATTCTTAAATTCTTAAATTCTTAAATTCTTAAATTCTTAAATTCTTAAATTCTTAAATTCTTAAATTCTTAAATTCTTAAATTCTTAAATTCTTAAATTCTTAAATTCTTAAATTCTTAAATTCTTAAATTCTTAAATTCTTAAATTCTTAAATTCTTAAATTCTTAAATTCTTAAATTCTTAAATTCTTAAATTCTTAAATTCTTAAATTCTTAAATTCTTAAATTCTTAAATTCTTAAATTCTTAAATTCTTAAATTCTTAAATTCTTAAATTCTTAAATTCTTAAATTCTTAAATTCTTAAATTCTTAAATTCTTAAATTCTTAAATTCTTAAATTCTTAAATTCTTAAATTCTTAAATTCTTAAATTCTTAAATTCTTAAATTCTTAAATTCTTAAATTCTTAAATTCTTAAATTCTTAAATTCTTAAATTCTTAAATTCTTAAATTCTTAAATTCTTAAATTCTTAAATTCTTAAATTCTTAAATTCTTAAATTCTTAAATTCTTAAATTCTTAAATTCTTAAATTCTTAAATTCTTAAATTCTTAAATTCTTAAATTCTTAAATTCTTAAATTCTTAAATTCTTAATTCTTAAATTCTTAAATTCTTAAATTCTTAAATTCTTAAATTCTTAAATTCTTAAATTCTTAAATTCTTAAATTCTTAAATTCTTAAATTCTTAAATTCTTAAATTCTTAAATTCTTAAATTCTTAAATTCTTAAATTCTTAAATTCTTAAATTCTTAATTCTTAAATTCTTAAATTCTTAAATTCTTAAATTCTTAAATTCTTAAATTCTTAAATTCTTAAATTCTTAAATTCTTAAATTCTTAATTCTTAAATTCTTAAATTCTTAAATTCTTAAATTCTTAAATTCTTAAATTCTTAAATTCTTAAATTCTTAAATTTTAAATTCTTAAATTCTTAAATTCTTAAATTCTTAAATTCTTAAATTCTTAAATTCTTAAATTCTTAAATTCTTAAATTCTTAAATTCTTAAATTCTTAAATTCTTAAATTCTTAAATTCTTAAATTCTTAAATTCTTAAATTCTTAAATTCTTAAATTCTTAAATTCTTAAATTCTTAAATTCTTAAATTCTTAAATTCTTAAATTCTTAAATTCTTAAATTCTTAAATTCTTAAATTCTTAAATTCTTAAATTCTTAAATTCTTAAATTCTTAAATTCTTAAATTCTTAAATTCTTAAATTCTTAAATTCTTAAATTCTTAAATTCTTAAATTCTTAAATTCTTAAATTCTTAAATTCTTAAATTCTTAAATTCTTAAATTCTTAAATTCTTAAATTCTTAAATTCTTAAATTCTTAAATTCTTAAATTCTTAAATTCTTAAATTCTTAAATTCTTAAATTCTTAAATTCTTAAATTCTTAAATTCTTAAATTCTTAAATTCTTAAATTCTTAAATTCTTAAATTCTTAAATTCTTAAATTCTTAAATTCTTAAATTCTTAAATTCTTAAATTCTTAAATTCTTAAATTCTTAAATTCTTAAATTCTTAAATTCTTAAATTCTTAAATTCTTAAATTCTTAAATTCTTAAATTCTTAAATTCTTAAATTCTTAAATTCTTAAATTCTTAAATTCTTAAATTCTAAATTCTTAAATTCTTAAATTCTTAAATTCTTAAATTCTTAAATTCTTAATTCTTAAATTCTTAAATTCTTAAATTCTTAAATTCTTAAATTCTTAAATTCTTAAATTCTTAAATTCTTAAATTCTTAAATTCTTAAATTCTTAAATTCTTAAATTCTTAAATTCTTAAATTCTTAAATTCTTAAATTCTTAAATCTTAATTCTTAAATTCTTAAATTCTTAAATTCTTAAATTCTTAAATTCTTAAATTCTTAAATTCTTAAATTCTTAAATTCTTAAATTCTTAAATTCTTAAATTCTTAAATTCTTAAATTCTTAAATTCTTAAATTCTTAAATTCTTAAATTCTTAAATTCTTAAATTCTTAAATTCTTAAATTCTTAAATTCTTAAATTCTTAAATTCTTAAATTCTTAAATTCTTAAATTCTTAAATTCTTAAATTCTTAAATTCTTAAATTCTTAAATTCTTAAATTCTTAAATTCTTAAATTCTTAAATTCTTAAATTCTTAAATTCTTAAATTCTTAAATTCTTAAATTCTTAAATTCTTAAATTCTTAAATTCTTAAATTCTTAAATTCTTAAATTCTTAAATTCTTAAATTCTTAAATTCTTAAATTCTTAAATTCTTAAATTCTTAAATTCTTAAATTCTTAAATTCTTAAATTCTTAAATTCTTAAATTCTTAAATTCTTAAATTCTTAAATTCTTAAATTCTTAAATTCTTAAATTCTTAAATTCTTAAATTCTTAAATTCTTAAATTCTTAAATTCTTAAATTCTTAAATTCTTAAATTCTTAAATTCTTAAATTCTTAAATTCTTAAATTCTTAAATTCTTAAATTCTTAAATTCTTAAATTCTTAAATTCTTAAATTCTTAAATTCTTAAATTCTTAAATTCTTAAATTCTTAAATTCTTAAATTCTTAAATTCTTAAATTCTTAAATTCTTAAATTCTTAAATTCTTAAATTCTTAAATTCTTAAATTCTTAAATTCTTAAATTCTTAAATTCTTAAATTCTTAAATTCTTAAATTCTTAAATTCTTAAATTCTTAAATTCTTAAATTCTTAAATTCTTAAATTCTTAAATTCTTAAATTCTTAAATTCTTAAATTCTTAAATTCTTAAATTCTTAAATTCTTAAATTCTTAAATTCTTAAATTCTTAAATTCTTAAATTCTTAAATTCTTAAATTCTTAAATTCTTAAATTCTTAAATTCTTAAATTCTTAAATTCTTAAATTCTTAAATTCTTAAATTCTTAAATTCTTAAATTCTTAAATTCTTAAATTCTTAAATTCTTAAATTCTTAAATTCTTAAATTCTTAAATTCTTAAATTCTTAAATTCTTAAATTCTTAAATTCTTAAATTCTTAAATTCTTAAATTCTTAAATTCTTAAATTCTTAAATTCTTAAATTCTTAAATTCTTAAATTCTTAAATTCTTAAATTCTTAAATTCTTAAATTCTTAAATTCTTAAATTCTTAAATTCTTAAATTCTTAAATTCTTAAATTCTTAAATTCTTAAATTCTTAAATTCTTAAATTCTTAAATTCTTAAATTCTTAAATTCTTAAATTCTTAAATTCTTAAATTCTTAAATTCTTAAATTCTTAAATTCTTAAATTCTTAAATTCTTAAATTCTTAAATTCTTAAATTCTTAAATTCTTAAATTCTTAAATTCTTAAATTCTTAAATTCTTAAATTCTTAAATTCTTAAATTCTTAAATTCTTAAATTCTTAAATTCTTAAATTCTTAAATTCTTAAATTCTTAAATTCTTAAATTCTTAAATTCTTAAATTCTTAAATTCTTAAATTCTTAAATTCTTAAATTCTTAAATTCTTAAATTCTTAAATTCTTAAATTCTTAAATTCTTAAATTCTTAAATTCTTAAATTCTTAAATTCTTAAATTCTTAAATTCTTAAATTCTTAAATTCTTAAATTCTTAAATTCTTAAATTCTTAAATTCTTAAATTCTTAAATTCTTAAATTCTTAAATTCTTAAATTCTTAAATTCTTAAATTCTTAAATTCTTAAATTCTTAAATTCTTAAATTCTTAAATTCTTAAATTCTTAAATTCTTAAATTCTTAAATTCTTAAATTCTTAAATTCTTAAATTCTTAAATTCTTAAATTCTTAAATTCTTAAATTCTTAAATTCTTAAATTCTTAAATTCTTAAATTCTTAAATTCTTAAATTCTTAAATTCTTAAATTCTTAAATTCTTAAATTCTTAAATTCTTAAATTCTTAAATTCTTAAATTCTTAAATTCTTAAATTCTTAAATTCTTAAATTCTTAAATTCTTAAATTCTTAAATTCTTAAATTCTTAAATTCTTAAATTCTTAAATTCTTAAATTCTTAAATTCTTAAATTCTTAAATTCTTAAATTCTTAAATTCTTAAATTCTTAAATTCTTAAATTCTTAAATTCTTAAATTCTTAAATTCTTAAATTCTTAAATTCTTAAATTCTTAAATTCTTAAATTCTTAAATTCTTAAATTCTTAAATTCTTAAATTCTTAAATTCTTAAATTCTTAAATTCTTAAATTCTTAAATTCTTAAATTCTTAAATTCTTAAATTCTTAAATTCTTAAATTCTTAAATTCTTAAATTCTTAAATTCTTAAATTCTTAAATTCTTAAATTCTTAAATTCTTAAATTCTTAAATTCTTAAATTCTTAAATTCTTAAATTCTTAAATTCTTAAATTCTTAAATTCTTAAATTCTTAAATTCTTAAATTCTTAAATTCTTAAATTCTTAAATTCTTAAATTCTTAAATTCTTAAATTCTTAAATTCTTAAATTCTTAAATTCTTAAATTCTTAAATTCTTAAATTCTTAAATTCTTAAATTCTTAAATTCTTAAATTCTTAAATTCTTAAATTCTTAAATTCTTAAATTCTTAAATTCTTAAATTCTTAAATTCTTAAATTCTTAAATTCTTAAATTCTTAAATTCTTAAATTCTTAAATTCTTAAATTCTTAAATTCTTAAATTCTTAAATTCTTAAATTCTTAAATTCTTAAATTCTTAAATTCTTAAATTCTTAAATTCTTAAATTCTTAAATTCTTAAATTCTTAAATTCTTAAATTCTTAAATTCTTAAATTCTTAAATTCTTAAATTCTTAAATTCTTAAATTCTTAAATTCTTAAATTCTTAAATTCTTAAATTCTTAAATTCTTAAATTCTTAAATTCTTAAATTCTTAAATTCTTAAATTCTTAAATTCTTAAATTCTTAAATTCTTAAATTCTTAAATTCTTAAATTCTTAAATTCTTAAATTCTTAAATTCTTAAATTCTTAAATTCTTAAATTCTTAAATTCTTAAATTCTTAAATTCTTAAATTCTTAAATTCTTAAATTCTTAAATTCTTAAATTCTTAAATTCTTAAATTCTTAAATTCTTAAATTCTTAAATTCTTAAATTCTTAAATTCTTAAATTCTTAAATTCTTAAATTCTTAAATTCTTAAATTCTTAAATTCTTAAATTCTTAAATTCTTAAATTCTTAAATTCTTAAATTCTTAAATTCTTAAATTCTTAAATTCTTAAATTCTTAAATTCTTAAATTCTTAAATTCTTAAATTCTTAAATTCTTAAATTCTTAAATTCTTAAATTCTTAAATTCTTAAATTCTTAAATTCTTAAATTCTTAAATTCTTAAATTCTTAAATTCTTAAATTCTTAAATTCTTAAATTCTTAAATTCTTAAATTCTTAAATTCTTAAATTCTTAAATTCTTAAATTCTTAAATTCTTAAATTCTTAAATTCTTAAATTCTTAAATTCTTAAATTCTTAAATTCTTAAATTCTTAAATTCTTAAATTCTTAAATTCTTAAATTCTTAAATTCTTAAATTCTTAAATTCTTAAATTCTTAAATTCTTAAATTCTTAAATTCTTAAATTCTTAAATTCTTAAATTCTTAAATTCTTAAATTCTTAAATTCTTAAATTCTTAAATTCTTAAATTCTTAAATTCTTAAATTCTTAAATTCTTAAATTCTTAAATTCTTAAATTCTTAAATTCTTAAATTCTTAAATTCTTAAATTCTTAAATTCTTAAATTCTTAAATTCTTAAATTCTTAAATTCTTAAATTCTTAAATTCTTAAATTCTTAAATTCTTAAATTCTTAAATTCTTAAATTCTTAAATTCTTAAATTCTTAAATTCTTAAATTCTTAAATTCTTAAATTCATAAATTTATGTATTCATAAATTCATAAATTCATAAATTCATAAATTCATAAATTCATAAATTCATGTATTCATAAATTCATAAATTCATAAATTCATAAATTCATAAATTCATAAATTCATAAATTCATAAATTCATAAATTCATAAATTCATAAATTCATAAATTCATAAATTCATAAATTCATAAATTCATAAATTCATAAATTCATAAATTCATAAATTCATAAATTCATAAATTCATAAATTCATAAATTCATAAATTCATAAATTCATAAATTCATAAATTCATAAATTCATAAATTCATAAATTCATAAATTCATAAATTCATAAATTCATAAATTCATTAATTCATAAATTCATAAATTCATAAATTCATAAATTCATAAATTCATAAATTCATAAATTCATAAATTCATAAATTCATAAATTCATAAATTCATAAATTCATAAATTCATAAATTCATAAATTCATAAATTCATAAATTCATAAATTCATAAATTCATAAATTCATAAATTCATAAATTCATAAATTCATAAATTCATAATTCATAAATTCATAAATTCATAAATTCATAAATTCATAAATTCATAAATTCATAAATTCATAAATTCATAAATTCATAAATTCATAAATTCATAAATTCATAAATTCATAAATTCATAAATTCATAAATTCATAAATTCATAAATTCATAAATTCATAAATTCATAAATTCATAAATTCATAAATTCATAAATTCATAAATTCATAAATTCATAAATTCATAAATTCATAAATTCATAAATTCATAAATTCATAAATTCATAAATTCATAAATTCATAAATTCATAAATTCATAAATTCATAAATTCATAAATTCATAAATTCATAAATTCATAAATTCATAAATTTCATAAATTCATAAATTCATAAATTCATAAATTCATAAATTCATAAATTCATAAATTCATAAATTCATAAATTCATAAATTCATAAATTCATAAATTCATAAATTCATAAATTCATAAATTCATAAATTCATAAATTCATAAATTCATAAATTCATAAATTCTTAAATTCTTAAATTCTCACATTCTTAAATTCCTAAAATCTTTAATTTTTGGAAGAAAATATTTCAAATATTGGAAATGCAATTTGTTTCGAAATTATTCGAAATTAAATGTGGGATATGGAATACAATCTGTATTAAAATTCATAGATTTTGAATTTTTAGAATTTCGAAATCTAAAATTCAATCATATTCAAATTTTAGATTTTGGTTTTTTGAGGTTATATTTTTGAAGTTAAATTTCATTTATTAGATTTTAAAATTTTGTTTATATTGGTTTATAATTTTCTATTTCGTTTATATTGGTCAAAATTATTGTAGTGTCCCTCTGATTCGCAAAAAGTTTATGTTGGTGACATTTTTCTTGACGTCTTTTTAGGTATTTTTTAAAAGGATTTTTTGCTATCATTCCTTCAAACATAAAACGAGTTTCATTTTTTTTATCAAATACTTTCTGTATTAGTTTTTTCTTTGGAAATAATGTTTCTTGAATGTTTGTCGCGATTTTTTTTATATGGCGTGAATTACGCGCGGATTGAGGTTTCGATCAGCGCGGATTTGGCGCGGATTTTCTTTCGACTTTCCCATAACAACCCTGCATGCCCACTGGTTTCTTGATCCGGAACAGTCAGAACGGATTGCCGTTGACCACTTGGCAACATCTAATTCTGATTTCAAGTAAATTCTGAATTTTTACAGGAATTTTAATTGTGGTTTGGTTGATTGTGGTTTAAATTTAAAATTTCATTTATCAAAATATGTTTTTGAAAACATGATAAAAATTTCAAATGTTAACTGGTTCCCTAATCCAGAACATTTAAAACGGGTTCCTGTTGGTTACCTGGCCATATTTCTGATTCTGATTTTAATTAATTCTGATTTTTCTAGAAAACTAGAAAATTTCCTTATTAAAATATGCTTTTTTTAATTAATAAACATTTCAAGTAACCACTGGTTCCCTGAACCGGAACATTCAGAATGGGTTTCCGTTGGCCACTTGGCAATATTTCTAAATCTGATTTAAAATAAACTGTGATTTTTTCCAAAACTTTGAAAAAAATCAGTAAAATAGATATATTTTTTAAATTAATTAAAATTGTGACTAGTCAGAACAGGTTCTCGTTGGCCATTTGACAACATTTTCAATTCTGATTTCAAATAAATTTAGATTTTTCTAGAAATCTAGAAAATTTTATAATTAGAATATGCTTTATAAAAAAAAACGTTACTTAATCCACCTATAGGTGGTTGGTGCCTTCCTCACATTTATGGTTTACAATAGGGTCCTAGCGCACCATTTGTTTTGCTGGCCGGTACAAAATTTAAACTCAATCTTTTTCATGTACGTATACGCAATACATGCGCACGTAAAAAAGCAAAGCAATCAACTTTAACGACCCCCGGGTCTTTTGTGGTCTCTGTTGCAAGTTTCTGCTCATTTCTAGGCGTCCGAAGGTTATGTGTGGTGAGTCACCCAAAACCTCTTTTACGCAAATGGACCGACGTTTTACTTCCCCATCCGATAGAAGGCCAGGAGGATAAGGCGGGAATCGAACCCGCGCCCCATAGCAACTTAGGGATCGGCAGCCGAAGCCGCTAACCAACGCGCCACGAGACCCTACCTACACACGTAGATAAATCTATTGGAGAGGGAAAAGGATGTCATTTTTTTAACACATTGGACATTCCTTCTCCCTCACCACAATTATTCATGTAACAAAACATAGGATCTAATTTGAATCCTAAAATTGAACTAAAATTAGTGATATTCTTGTTTACAACGAAAGTATAATTTTTTTTGATTTTGATTTTTCACAATAGGTTTAAATTAGATTTTTAAATCAATTTTGAAAAATTGATTCCACGGCCGATTTTGACATAAAGTATTTTACTTTAAACCTCGTTCCAAGGGGACCATAGTTGATCTATCGTAAATATTAAATTCTGATTTTAAATAAATTCTGAATTTGTACAGGAATTTTAAAATTTCATTAATCAAAATATGTTTTTGAAAACTTGATAAAAATTTCAAATATTCACTTTTTCTCTAATCCGGATCAATTTAAACGGGTTCCTGTTTGTCACCTGGCCACATTTCTGATTCTGATTTTGAATTAATTCTGATTTTTCTAGAAAACTAGAAAATTTCTTAATTAATATATGCTTTATTCTAAATTAATAAACATTTCAAGTGACCACTGGTTCCCTGATCCGGAAAATTCAGAACGGGTTCCCGTTGGCCATTTGGAAACATTTCTAATTCTGATTTCAAATAAACCACTAAATTTTTTAAATTAATAAAAATTGTGACCAGTCACTTGGCCACTTGGCAACATTTCTAATGCTGATTTCAAATAAATTTAGATTTTTCTAGAAATCTAAAAAATTTCTTAATGAAAATATGCTTTATAAAATAAACAAAAAAAGTCAAGTTTTTTAAATTAATTAAAAATTCAAGTTTCCTCTGGTAACATGCTCCAAAACATTCAGAACGAGTTCCCCCCCCCACTTGGCATTATTTCTAATTCTGATATCGAATATGTTCTTAATTTTTACAGGAATTTTTAAATTTCATTAATCTAAATATGTTTTTTGAAAACTTGATAAAAATTTCAAATGTTCACTGGTTCCCTAATCCAGAACATTTAAAACGGGTTCCTGTTGGTTACCTGGCCATATTTCTGATTCTGATTTTAATTAATTCTGATTTTTCTAGAAAACTAGAAAATTTCCTAATTAAATTATGCTATTTTAAATTAATACACATTTCAAGTGACCACTGGTTCCCTGATCCGGAACATTCAGAACGGGTTCCCGTTGGCCACTTGGCCACATTTCTGATTCTGATTTCGGATTAATTCATATTTTTTCCAGAAACCTTGAAAATTTCTTAATAAAAACTGCTTCATAAAATTAATTAAAAAAATATAATTTCCACAGGTTCCCTGATCCGGAACATTCAGAGCAGGTTCCCATTGGCCACTTGGCCATGTTTTTGTGGTAATATGAATATGAAGTAGCAAAGAATGCTTCAACAACACTTTTATTTATATCTGTCTGACACATTGGAATTGTGAAAATATTGCTTAATTTTTTCCGGAGTTTCCGGATCCGGATTGACCGGAACCGGTTCTCAATGGCCACCTTTTCCATTAAACACCTTCAAACATGCTGGGACCAACATTTTTTTAGTTTGTATGGATTGTTTCATGCTATAGTGCGTTCACTTCGCATTAAGAGCAAAAAACTTCAAAATTTTGAAGTTTTTGCACAGTTTTGGCCAATATTCCGGATTTCCTCCGGAACCGGTTACGGGAACCGGCTAATGGGACCAAATCTTGAGTTTTTCTAACAATTTACCGTCGAATGACACCGGAAGCGTCCAAAAAGACCTAATTGATCAAAAGTTACAGAGAAAACAAAATAAAAAATATTTTCCGACGGGGGGTGATTCATATGCAAAACTTCTGCATTGAATATCTCGAGTTAGGATAACAATAAAAATATGCGCCAGGTTGCATTTTGTTCGGGAAGCCGATCCCTAGAGGAGCATTTTTTTTCGTGCTGCCAAAAAATAAAAAAAATATTTTGTTACGCTGTGTAATTATCGATAACAGGCAATCTCTATATATCATTGGATTCCAGCGTGCCTCTAATGTTGTCATATCAGAAATTTGGCATTCGATTACAGCCCATCAAAAGCGTTTTCAACTGAAATCGAGTGATAAATAGCTCAATAAGAAGTGAGCAAGCAAGTTTCTATCAAAAGTTGTGCAAAATTAGTTGTTTAAATAGTGAAAATCAGCAAATTGGATGGAGTTAGGAGCGAGTGCTTAACCTGCCAAACATACGAGAATTTCCCCTAGCAAAACAAAAAAATCATGAGGACATGAGTTTTCATGCAGATTCTGATTTACTTCCGTGCAAATTTGTCACCAAATGATGCGAACACAGTTTGGATGTAGATGAGTATTGCTGGCTGGCTTAATCTTTATTAAGTAACCAGTGAGAACGAAATCTTATAAAACTTAAAAAAAATGATTGTTTTTGAAAAAGTCTTATGAGTTTCAATTTGTTTTATTTTTTTACAATTAAAAATTAATGTAATACATTTAACCTAGTTTGAAACGGATCTCGAAAATTGCGGTTTATTTTTTTTCAAGTTCGATTAAATTGTGTCTTTTTAAACATTTCCATTCAAAATAATATTCAAACCACAAGTTAGTTACACCTATGAGTGATAATAATTATTTTCGAATGCGAATTTCCCTTGACGTAAGATGCACAAATTTGGTCTGGAATTGATGATTTGTTTTGATATTTACTTCTAAAATTTGCTGGATGATCTAAAATGGCCCACAGAATCCAAGCAGATGTTTAAAACTGTTGGTCATTTTCGCTTTTGTCAACGGCATTTTAAGCATCATGGTTTTAAAATAATAAAAATAAAGTCCATACTCGATTATCCGAAGTTTCAATTATCCGAAGCTCGATTATCCGACTTCGGTTAATGAATCACGAACAAAAACAAAAAAAAAACAAATTCGAGTTCTGCGACCCCATTTTAGTCAAATTTGAATTGTTGATTGCCTATAATAATAAAATGTATTTTTTCAATATTTCGTCACCGCCATTGGCCGAAATTTTGGATTTGAACATTTTGAATCACTTTAGCGCAGTTTAGGGGTCATACTTCGAGATTCAATTATCCGAAGTGAAATTTTTCCGAGGCCTTCGGATAATCGAGTCTGGACTGTATATATTTTTAAAACACATCTTTTTCTAGAATCTTTTAAGTTTTAACACAGAAAATGTAAGCTTTTCTTTTTTTTTCATTCATTCAACTTTTATTTGAAAAAATTATAAATCAATGTGGAAAATGGTATGATGGTTATTTAATACTTCCCAAATCCTTATCAATATATTGGGTTTTGAAATTGAACTGTGATTACCACTTTTAGCTTAAGTTTAATATGTTTTATCATCTTATTATCAAAAAAATGCCCATCATTTTTCTAGAGAGCTTTACTTGACTACTCTTAAGTAGGCCAGATTCCGTAATAGTTTCAAAAAACCTTGTATATCTGAAGTATTAATTTTAAGGCCATAACATCGTTTTTACTAATTGCTAAATCATATTTTTTTGGTACGATTTTTTCAATCGATTTGAAATCAGTTGCAACACAATTAATTTTTTTTTTGCGTTTGATTGAATTTTGTTTATATGTACAACAATGTACAGAAATGTTATTGCACACCTTTATCCTGCATATTTCTTATGGGAATACGGGTGGTACATAATAACATGGAAAAGATTTGTCAACCCTCTATGACTCAAAATAACCTAATAAAAAGAGGAAAATGAAAAATACGTAAACATAGTAGGGCTGTTGTTGGGTAAGTGGTTTGCATAGTAACAGCCAATGCAAGGTAACAGGCAGCTGTTTGATTGATTACAAAGATTAAACACATTATAATGTCAACGTCAAATATTACATAAAAAAGAATTAAAAAACCATCAGGCTGTTTTCCGCCATCAAAAGCAAAAAGTAAAACATTAAAAAATAATTGATTTCCCGTTTAAAAAAAAAAATTAGCTGTATTAAGCATTAGAAGTCTAAACCAAGAAATCTTTCAAATATCTTCAAACTAAACCCCAACAGTTTATTTAGGTTACCAGTATATTTTATTCAAGATTATAACTTGAGATTCAAAGGATCAAGGATAACCTATTTAAAATGAACAAATGTTTTTTTTTTAGTTTTCAAAATATTTTTACCAGATGGCTCACTATTTTTATTACCAACAAGCTTCACCTTTAAAATCTCCAATGGAGTTGATCTATTTAATTTTAAGACAATATGTTTCATATTTCCATTGATTTTTTTTTCATTCTTTTTTCGATTTATTATTGTGGACAAAAAATTTTGTTGTTTAAAGTAATTTTCAATCTGAAATTAAGTTTTTTTTTTAATTTCATATAAAAAATATTGGCCATCTCGTATAAAAAATTATAAAAGCTACAATTTTCTTATAACGACATTGCTGATTTGACCTTTGACACCATAGTCTGAGGTTGTATAACTGAGGATGAGATTTACATTATTGAAAAAATAAAACAATAAAATACACTTTTGAAAATTTAAGGCTTTTGCCAATTATGGTTTAAGTCCTCTCCTCCCAAAATTCCCGAAAAAATAGAAAGAAAAATAACTTTTGACTGGAATTGAAATTTTATTGAAAAAACTTCTTAATTCGGTTTTAAACTATTCAGAATACATTTATAAAACGTTGATTTGTGCATTTAAACCAAATAAAGACTTTTTTTAAAACTGAAACCATAGATCGGTAGAAAAGTAAAAATCAAGAGTAGATAGTAGGGTGGGTACATTTTTCAAAAAGTTCTCGGATCAAGTTTTAGTATGGTTCCCCTTGTAGGGCATGCCCATAGGGACTTTCATGCCAAATATCAGCTCATTTGGTTGTAAACTGGCTGCGCGCATCAGGGTTAAAGTTTACATGGGAATTACTATGGGAAATTGGAACTTTTTGTTCAAACGCTCCTACAGGTCTGGGAAAATCACGTGCCAACTTCTGGTATGGTCAGGCCTATGGGGAATGGTCTGGAGAACACTTTTCCCGAAGAGAGCATATGGATTCGTTGTCCCTAGACCTGGCGCATCGGCAAACAATCCGATGTCTCCGGAATCAACGATTTTCCTTCAAAAAGCATCAAATTTTCCTTAGCATGCTATGAAAGCTCGATGAACACCGCGACGCCATACGTCAGGTAGCTACCACGTGGTTGAAATATTTGCAAAAAAATACAAATTTGCTATGCAAAGATTCTGAATTCGACTAAATAATATCAGGATTACTCGAAATGATCATTTTCTAATTAACAGAAGGTTTGCAATTGAATATTCCAGCCGTTTCTCACCCACGTGGTAGCTCCCTGACGTATGGCGTCGCGGTGTTCATCGAGCTTTCATAGCATGCTAAGGAAAATTTGATGCTTTTTGAGAGAAAACCGTTGATTCCGTAGACATCGGATTGTTTGCCGATGCGCCAGGTCTAGGGACAACGAATCCATATGCTCTCTTCGGGAAAAGTGTTCTCCAGACCATTCCCCATAGGCCTGACCATACCAGAAGTTGGCGCGTGATTTTCCCAGACCTGTAGGAGCGTTTGAACAAAAAGTTCCAATTTCCCATAGTAATTCCCATGTAAACTTTAACCCTGATGCGCGCAGCCAGTTTACAACCAAATGAGCTGATATTTGGCATGAAAGTCCCTATGGGCATGCCCTACAAGGGGAACCATACTAAAACTTGATCCGAGAACTTTTTGAAAAATGTACCCATCCTAGTAGATAGTCGCTCTTGTATACAATCTAAAAACTGCATGTAATATGTAGCGATAGCGGCCGCACTAATTCTCCATGCAAACTTCGGAGAAAAGAGTCGAGGGAACACTGGCATATAATTTTGTGTTAAAATGTTGCATCTTTCTATTTTGCAGAATTTAATTTATTCAGCAAACTAAAAAGAAATAGGCTTTGAAAATTCCTGGTTTTAGTAAAATCCTAATGAGAAGGTTTTGTATTTCTTACAATAGTTTTTTATTTTTGTTCTTAATTTCAAATATTTTTTCGTATGAAAGCTTGAACCCTTCCATAAATTGGACCTCATCAGGTTCAACAACATAACCACTTAAAACCCAACCAAATCCAGCAAATTTAATGAGTTACACCTCCGCAAAAATAAAACACACACACACATCCCAAAAAAATCATCACTCACTCCCGGAAACATCCTTCTGCACGCAGGTAACGACGCACTGGGCCAGCAGCAGCGCCACCACGTGGAGCACCTTCTTCGTCGTAGCCATCCTGTTTGAAGTATCCTTAATCGCCACTTTGCTTGCGGTTTAACTACCCTCGGATTGACACCAGGCCAGTCACTCCGGCGGGGGGTTTCGTCCAAGACGCAGCAATTAAATTCGGGGACACGGACACGGAGGGTGGCAAAATTACGCGCGCGTACTCCCTGGCCTGGCCGTTTAATTATTTCTTTTAATTACACCTTCAACGAGGTTGGTCGGTCGGTCCACGTGTCACCATCATCAATTCGTCATCACGCGGCGTGGCGTGAACTCGCTCTCTCTGTTTCAGAACTTGATTTAATGAACCGGCCAGGAACCGAAAACTTGTCAACAGAACCACCACAAAACTACACAAATGCATTTAGTCCACCGGAACCAGAAGGTGGACGGAGAACTTTCCCGGCCAACAACAATAACAGAAGCAGCAGCAGCTGCAGCAGGAGCAATTGTCCAGCCTCATCAGCATAGCTAATTGAAATCACTTCGGTGCAAATATCCACTGAACTGAAGCTAGTGCTGACTAACTGGAGGTCTCCCCACACACGAGGTCGAGTTCCGAACCGCGCCAGGTGTAAACATAAACTGACTCCAATTTTCCAGCGGCAAGTCAATTTGAAGCAAATCGTCCACGCGATGACGACGCCGAGCACCGTCACACGAGCCGGCGAACGATGACGAAGGTTGGGAGAGGAGGGAGGGAAATGCCAACAGGAAAATCCTTTCCCAACCAAAGCTAGAGTCCTGCGGCGTCACAGCATAAACATGCAGCTTCTACGACGCGGTGCCGTTCGATGCACCGGAAGTCTTCGTCGCTGACGACGAATTGAAGTCTCTCGCTGTTGGCACGAAGTGGGTGGTTTGTTTTTGCTCCTTTTGTGGGAGGAAGATTTCCGTCCTCCCCCGAAGTTGTTTGTGGGGACGACGAGGTGCTGGCGGGGATGATGATGACGAGGGAGGTCGTTTTCGTGGATTGTCGTCGGGTCGGGTTGAGGGAGTCCTTTCGCTTATGATAATGTTGTTGTTTGTCGGGTGGATTGGGACTGTTGAGGTCTGAGAACGGTTGTACAGGAAAGGTTGTGAGATTTGAAATATTTAAAAATAAAGTTATCAAAACGAATGTTTAAAAAAAAAATATTGGTGACCACAGAATTCATGTTATAAATTTAATCACTTTTATCTAACTCTTGGTATTGCTTTAAGTAGTTCAGTTTTAATGCTAACAATGAATTTTAAATTTCTTTTGAAACATGCGATATTCTATGGTATAACTGGAAAAAATTAAAAAATTAAATGTATTTTGAAGAAATCCTTCAAATTGTTTAGAAACCACATCGGAAAAAATATATTATTTAAAAATTATATGTTCTTTTAAAATAAAAAACGTTTTTTTATATTTTTTTCTCAAGTACCCTCAAATTGGATTTGACCTTAGATCAATCTTCGTAATCTTTCTTTCTTCGAAAATTGATGTTGTCTAGAGTAGCTTTCGAAACAACAATATTTGTGAAAGGTGATATTTTTAATCTTTTTCAATTACTTGTGATATGAAAAATAAAAATTTTACCCAAAATTTGATTTTAATTAGCGTTTAGCTGTATATCGAATTAAATATTAAATTTATTAGAGAAGTTAATTGAGTATGCATGAAATAAAACCGTGAGTATTTGCATTTTCTACACATTATACAGGGAAAGTAAATAAAAGATTATTTAAAAATACTTTTCATGAGGTTTTGCATTCCATTCAACACGAGCAGATAATGCAAAAAATGTCGCAATAAATCGTTAAGCAAAAAAGTATCAAATATATTGTATAGTGAAAAATATAATCTTTCTACGTAAGTTACAATTAAATAACAAATTTTAAGGGAGAATAAAGTTTTCAAGAACTTTATCAACCATTATCAATATTAAGGATCTTGAAAAGGTTAAGAACCACTGTATCCGTTGATAGCTAAAATTCAGATTTTTTTTAAATCTTTACAACTAGATTTTGATTAAAAAAACAATCATTTAAAGAAATAAGTTAAATACATATTCAGTTTATTAAGCGAGAGCATTTAAGAGGTGGGTAATTCTCCGCCAACTCACACAGCAGTTGCCCCGACCCCTCTTCGATTTGCGTGAAACTTTGTCCTAAGGGGTATCTTTTGTCCCTGATCACGAATCCGAGGTTCGTTTTTTGATATCTCGTGACGGAGGGGCGGTACGACCCCTTCCATTTTTGAACATGCGAAAAAAGAGGTGTTTTTCAAAAATTTGCAGCCTGAAACGGTGATGAGATAGAAATTTTGTGTCAAAGGGACTTTTATGTAAAATTAGACGCCCGATTTGATGGCGTTCTCAGAATTCCGAAAAAACGTATTTTTCATCGAAAAAAACACTAAAAAAGTTTTAAAAATTCTCCAATTTTCCGTTACTCGACTGTAAAAATTTTTTGAACATGTCATTTTATGGGAAATTTAATGTCCTTTTCGAATCTACATTGACCCAGAAGGGTCATTTTTTCATTTAGAACAAAACTTTTCATTTTAAAATTTCGTGTTTTTTCTAACTTTGCAGGGTTATTTTTTAGAGTGTAACAATGTTCTACAAAGTTGTAGAGCAGATTACAAAAATTTTGATTTATAGACATAAGGGGTTTGCTTATAAACATCACGAGTTATCGCAATTTTACGAAAAAAAGTTACACTCTAAAAAATAACCCTGCAAAGTTAGAAAAAGTGCGAAATTTGAAAATGAAAAATTTTGTTCTAAATGAAAAAATGACCCTTCTGGGTCAATGTAGATCCAAAAAGCACATTAAATTTCCCATAAAATGACATGTTCCAAAAATGTTTACAGTCAAGTAATGGAAAATGGGAGAATTTTTAAGACTTTTTTAGTGTTTTTTTCGATGAAAAATACGTTTTTTCGGAATTCTGAGTACGCCATCAAATCGGGCGTCTAATTTTACATAAAAGTCCCTTTGACACAAAATTTCTATCTCATCACCGTTTCAGGCTGCAAATTATTGAAAAACACCTCTTTTTTCGCATGTTCAAAAATGAAAGGGGTCGTACTGCCCCTCCGTCACGAGATATAAAAAAATGGACCTCGGATTCGTGATCAGGGACAAAAGTTAACCCTCAGGACAAAGTTTCACGTAAATCATTTTGAAAAGATGGAAAAATATCACAAGGATTTCACTTTTTAGCATGAAAATCTGTTAATTACTTATAAAAATGGTGTCATCGAAAATGGAAAGCTTTATAAGTAGCACATAGAAAAACACAACATTTTTCGTAGTAGTAGTTCTCAGCAGCCAAAGGTTAAGTCTACAATGACCGCAAAAAAAAAAATGTTGACAATTTTCTCAGCTTTTGCCTTCCTCACTGAGGTAAGGCTATAATCCTGCTCGAAAAATGAACTTTTGAAAAACAGCTCGTAGACCTATATGTATACCTATCGACTCAGAATCGAAAACTGAACAAATGTCTGTGTGTGTGTGTGTGTGTGTGTATGTGTGTGCGTATTCACATTGGTGCTCAAATTCTTGCCAAGTTTTCTCGGCACTGGCTGATCCGATTTGAGTAAAACAAGTTGCATTCGATCCGTTTTGGTGCCCCATACTGCACTATTGAATTGTTTGAAGATCCGATAAGTAGTTCAAAAGTTACGTATAAAAAAGTGTCAGAGTTGCGAATCAGGTGCTGGAATTTTGATGCCGGATCTCACTTATCTATATGAAAACTATGTCCGGATCTATCATCCGACCAATCGTTGGTTAGGTAATCAAAAGACCTTTCCAATGAGTCCAAAACATTGAAGATCTGGCAACCCTGTCTCAAGTTATTACCACTTAAGTGATATTAATGTACTTTTTTGAAGCCGGATCTCACTTAAATGTATGTAAACTATGTCCGGATCCATCATCCGACCCATCGTTAGTTAGGTAATCAAAAGACCTTTCCAATGAGTCCAAAACATTGAAGATCTGGCAACCCTGTCTCAAGTTATGATAACTTAAGTGATATAAATGAACTTTTTTGAAGCCGGATCTCACTTAAATGTATATAAACTATGTCCGGATCCAACATCCAACCCATTTTTGATTAGGTAATCAAAAGACCTTTCCAATGAGTCCAAAACGTTGAAGATCTGGCAACCCTGTCTCGAGATATGACCACTTAAGTGATATTTATGTACTTTTTTGAAGCCGGATCTCACTTAAATGTATGTAAACTATGTCCGGATCCATCATCCGACCCATCGTTGGTTAGGTAATCAAAAGACCTTTCCAATGAGTCCAGAACATTGATGATCTGGCAACCTTGTCTCGAGATATGACCACTTAAGTGATATTTTTATATTTTTTTTAATTCCTAAGCTTTGTCCGGATCCATCATCCGACCCATCGTTGGTTAGGTAATGAGTTTTTTGAAGATCTGTTCAACGCTCAGTTTGAAGTTATGACCGCTTAAGTGACATTTGTGTATTTTTTTATTGTGAAATAGATGGAATTTGTGTCCAAACTCATCACCAATTGTTGATAAAAAGTGAGGAAGGCACCAACCACATAAGTGGATTAAGTTAGTTTTTGAACATAAAAACACTACCGTCATCGAGGTGACATTGGGTCTGGGGGGTGAGATTGGGTCATACAAAAATGCTGAAATTTGTTTGACCCAATCTCACTTCCCAGACTCAATGTCACTCCTAATGACGGTATTTAAAAAAAATCTTACATGTGCATTTTATCAAAAATTACACAACTACTTTTTGGTTACAAATTCAATTTAACACCCAAAAATGATTTCTTGAAGCTTTTCCGATAAATTTTTCAAATTGAAAGTCATAATCATAACCTACTAATTTGCCGAGGATATCTAAATGTTCTAAAGCCTGTTAGTACAACACTTTATAGAAAAAAAGTACAATTATCGTAAACGTAGAGATTGCTCAATTATGTTCGGCCAAAAAAGAGTATAAATCAAACTTTCAATACAAGACTATCTGATTATTTTTCTGAAAAGTTTAATGTGATTTTTCGATTAATAGTAACAAAATTTAAAATTTGTCAAAATCATATTTTTCCCAATTTGATGGAAATTACGTTTTAAAATGTATGTGAAAAATTTACAATTAATTTTATCAGTTTTTTGCATAAATAATCTGTTTTCAGCAATTTTTTTTTGCCCCGTGGTTTTATGGGACAAAAACTTGAAATACGATTTGCATTGATCAAAAAAAAAAAAGATTAAAATGATACGATATCATTTTAACTTCATAAAAAAGAGAAACAACATGGTGTATAAAAGAAGCTCAAAATCTACAAACATTTGAACTTCCCTGTCAATCTTCGCAACCGACTTCGCGTGCTACGAAGTCATCTTCGTTCTTATAGTTAGACGTCGTCGTCGTCGTCCTCATCGTCCTTTCATCCAACCATGCAATCTTCTCTGCTTCACTGACTGTCACAATCATCATCAACTCTCACTCGGAAAATTCTCACTGCACAGTAAAAAAAAGTTTGATACTGGAATGATGAAAAATTTGATGGTTAAATATTACCTCTATTTCGACGTTATTTTAATTCAATGTACGTGAAAGTGAAATACAACTATGGTTTTTTTTTGCTAAAAGAGCGCTTGAAGGCGCTGAAAATCACTCTATAATCATTTACTACGAGTGTGCTGCCAGCTGGTGGCGTTCATGGGAACAACATTTCGTCATCGTTGGGGTTCCTTTTGGGTGAGAGAGGACGATGTCAGTTACCAGAAAGTGCAGCGGATCATGGTTGGAGGAGGTGCAGTGGGGTAATTTGACAATCTAACAATGTTTTTTTCTTGGTAAAATTTTTAATCAAATCAATTTAAACATCACGATATTTTGAAAAATCTTGTGCAAAAACTTAATCATAAATTTGCCCCAATGACGGATTGTGAATCGCTGCTGTTGTTGTTGTGGTTGTTTTGTTTGTCAGCTCGGAGGAGGAACGAGAGGGCTTTTCCAAGCGTTTTTCACTTCATGTTTACACAACAAATGATTGCATGTTCTGAGGGTGGATGAATGGGGAAGGAGAGGTTGGGAGGAATTGGTCTGGCGCGCCAGAATTCTGTGGTTTCACTGGGTGAGAGAGTTTTCCACCCTCCTTGGTATGGTGGGAAAAACCATTGTGGAAGTGGGGAAGGTGAGAATGTTTTGATTTCGGTTCTGGGAACCGTCATGTCAAGGAAATGTTAATATTTTTTTGTTTGATTATAGTTTTAAAAAAATCTAAATTTTTGTTCAGTTAAAGTTTTATTATTTTTAAATAATAACTCAAATCAACCCCATGTTACAGTTTTGACACAATGCTCGTGAAGAAACGATGATGGAAGTCATTTTCAACAGGTTTGGAAGGGTGATGTAAAGGGAAAAACTTCCCGACTGTAACAAAACGAAGAGGAATGCATTCATGTGCAATCCCGTGTACGATTGTTCAAATGAGTGGTACTTTTTATTACGAACCAAGTGAGAACCGTTTAAGGAAACGTTCATTATTCCTTAATTTGAGCACGATGCGCATGACTTGTGGCAGTTGCTGTTAATTGGTTAATGTGTTAACTATGTTGTTTGGAAGTGCCATATATTCAACAAAAATGTTGCAATTAGTTTCAAGTTTACAAGTCAGGCCGTTTGATTGAAGATACAACCAAATGACAAAATGAAATCAAATGAAATCGAATAAATCAAAGTAAATAAATTATTTCGTATGAATAATTTAAAATATAGAATCATTGTTTCTTTAGTAAAAAAAAATGGCAACTTGAATTATTTCGTATGAATAATTTAAAATATAGAATCATTGTTTCTTTAGTAAAAAAAAATGGCAACTTGACTATGTTTTAGAAAAAAAGGTATTTAGTGCTCAATGAAACACTGACGAAGAATTAAAAGTCTGCTTAGCTTCTATTTTTACTTTAAAGTGTTAGACCACTTTACTTAATTGCTACAATTTCTTTAGAATAATTGAAAAAAAAACAACATGCTTTCATTTATCACAATTGTTGGCAAAAAATCTCAGAAAACCACTTTCCTTTCAATTTTTTCCTTCATGAAACGTTTTTTTGTCTTCCAAGCATTCCCTTCGAGAACAAGTTGTTTTCAACCGGTTAAAACTCCCCACCTCAAAAACCGACCGGCAAAACTCAAACACATTTGCGGAAGTGAAAAAAAAATCTGCTTTTCATCGCTCAATTTATCCTTCTGTTGTCTCATTTTCCGACTTCTATGCCTAACACTGCTTAAGAGCAGACAACTCATCACTTCATCTCATCATTCGCCTATAATCAGCAAGACTAGACAAACAGCAGCCGTTGAAGCATGCTGTTTGGGAAAACGTTAATGAAGAGGAACGAAGTGGTTCACAGACAAATGGACGTTAACATTTTAATTTTAAAGGTTTAATTTTTAAACTTCTTTTTTAAAAATACATTTTGCCAAACAAACTATTTAAATTTGAGATTTTTTTATGAGATTTGTTCCAACTTTTCAAGTCTTCTTGTCTAAGAAATCCTTCTCAATCTGGTACCATTCTCGATAGCAAACTCGAGAAAAATCGTCCGAATCGAAACGATGAGCAAATTTGGCGCCATTTAACGTTTTTAATAACAATTATCACCCAATTAGCGGGGGCAGCGAATCGGAAAGTTGCCCCTCTTATAAATCAGCGCTTTTTTTCTTTGCTTCCAAGCAAAAGTTGGGAAATTTCCCCCGAGAAAAGCGACCGACTTTTGCTGACGCTGCTGCTGTTTTTCTGTTGGGTGTGGAGGGAGGCTGTCTGTTTATCGTGCTTCTTGTTTAGATTATGATTTTGCTTATCTCCCGACTTTGTTGGGGAAGGTGAAGATAATCCGGCAAGGTTGCTTTCTGGTATTTAACTGGGGTTTTAGTTTTTTTACTCTCGGATTTTATTTATTTTTTTGTTTTGTGCTGGCACTGCTTTTGATGACTCGGGAATGGATTCCCGTTTGAAGAAGAAATTGGGTTCGTCGATGGAATTGAGTAAATTGTTGCAATTAAGAGATAAATATTTACATTTAAATGCTTTACTAGTTTTTGATTTAAAAAATTAACAAACAAAATGTTTAGGTTTGTTAATGTTTCTTTATTTTTGAGTTTTTTTTTGTTGCGATTTTAAAAGCGATGTTTTAAATAGTAAAAAGTTTTTTTGGCTTCTTATTTTGAAAATCTTACAATATTTTCAACTGTGTTTTTTTTTTCAATAAGGCCGTTGCAAATATTTTTTGAATTTTATGTCCCCTTTTATTTTTGCGAGAAAAAAGTTGTTGCGGTGATGTACATTGGGATTCCATAAAAGTTCAAAATATTTTCCAACGAGCCCAAACATGCTAAATGGGGCATTTTAGATTGTTTTCAGTTGATTAGACATCAAAATCATCATTATTCTACATGTTGGTAACAGCTTGCTATAAATTTTAACCATTTCGTGCTATAATTATCCAAGACATTTATCCTTGGCAGCCTGAAACTATGCTTGAAAGTGCGCATGTGCTACATGAACATCAGAACGCAGCCAGCATAAGAAGCTTTCACGTAATAAAATGTATGCTTTTATCCTCCGCTTTAGCTTTCTCGAAAACTTTTGAGTGTTGAAAGTTGTTCACTTGGATATCAGTCTTTGATTTGGAGCTTTTGTGTGATGCTTTGAAGGTAATTATACCAGTTGATGGAAGAGGTCTCTAGTGTACGGCGTAGCTTTAATTCTTAATTAAAATTTTAGAAAAACGTAAGTGTTTGAAATTGTATCATTTTGACATCATTTTGATTTTCACTAGGGTTAGTTAATATTATGATTACTAGGAAAGTGTTAAATCTATGAAATTTGAGATCTCTTACCAGTAGAATTTTTTTAAGTACAGTCACATAAGGGAGAACCGGAACTCATGGAGAGCATTGTGATAGATGTACAAGCCATGGTTTTGCTAATTTTGTTTTATATTTGTGATCTCGGATAGAGAAGTTAAAGAACAATAAATAAATACTTAAGTTTCCAAATTTGGAGCATAAATGTGCATTTTAAAATGTCTGACCCCATTCAGACTGCAATTTAGATTGGCCCCAGTTAACAGTATATTTTCCGTAAGAAACGTGAATTTTGAAAAAAAAAAAAAAAAACAGCTGGTATTAGATATTACTAGAGCGTCCATTTTCCATTTCCCGGTAAAAAGCAGTTGATTTCTAAAATCATTAAAGGAACAAAAATTAAATTCTTTTAAAACTTTTTTAATATAAAAAAATCGTCTCTTACACGATAAGAATAGCATAAACTAAAAAAAACTCAAAAATAACAACTGATACATTTTTGACGAATAAAACAATGACTAGCGTCAGAAAGTTGGACACTATCGATATTACTATTTACTCGATTAGTTTTATTAATTGATCACCTAAATAAAAGAAAATGGGAAAATAAAAATTTTCCAATTCTCCTCCAGAACCAAAAATTTATTTTATTTGTATTTTTTTTCTATTTGGCTACAACTTTGGAGGGGCTTTTCTTATTGCCAAAGAAGCCAATGTGTATCATTGGTTTACCCATACAGGGCTTTATACAATTTTGGTAGCTTTCCATACAAAAATACGTATAATATGCAAAAATCTGCATCATTTGGAGGAATTTTCCTATCAATTTGTGTGTATTTGGAAAAATTGTAGGTATTGATGAGTAATATTCAAAAATATTTATGAATACACGGAAAAAAACATTTTTTCGGCCAATTTTTACTTAAGCACAAAAATCCATTTCCAAAAATCCATATTTTTATATCTTTTAGGAGACAAAAAACATAAAATTTTGCGGCAAACAAAAAACTCAATTTTGCAATAGAAAAGTATTTCTCAAAAAAATCATAAAGTGCGACGTTTTTATAGTATAGCTAATTAAAATTTGATTTGAACTGAAATAATCAGCTTTTGATTTTTGAAAAAGTGTTCATGAGTGTCCATGCTAAAATTATTTATTGAGCAATTCCAGCTCAAATCAGGAATTTTTCTGATACTTTTGTACCCGACCCTCTCCGATTTCAATGAAACTTTTTAGACATGTTATCCTAGGCCTATATAAGCCATTTTTGTGTATATGGAGCCAATAGTACTCGAAAATAACATTTGAGAAGGGCGCAAGGTATTTAAATATTTTTGTATTTCGCAATTTAAAAATTACTGTATCTCGAAGCCATTGCGTCGTATCAAAAAGTGGTCAAAGACAAACTTGTAGGAAATTGGACGGGCTTTCTGAAAAAAATACACTGAAACAAAAATACACGCCACTTCTATGAGATTTTTTGATTTTTAAGTCTAAAACTTAAATTTAAAGGTGTTGTCACGATTTTTTTTCGTTCAAAATTTTTGAGGAAATAGCCTAAGATGTTACCAAAAGACTGACGAAAAATGCAGGATGGTATGTCTCTCCTAAAAAAATACAAAAATCATTTACTAAAACTGTTTTTTTTGAAAAGTGGTCTAAATGTCAACATTTTAAAAAACCCATAGTGGGAATCGATTCCTCAGACAATTTAACATAAAAGTCTCCATATTGACCATTGTCCTATGTCCAATCCTTGGGAAGAAACAGCAATTTTAAAAATAAAAATGATGAAAAAATGGATTTTTTGGTGGTTTTTGGCAATTTCTATATGACAGACTTGGTTTTTCAGTCTCGTAAATATTTTTACCGGAAAGCTCGTCCAATTTCCCATAAGTTTGCCTTTGACAGCTTTTTGATTTGACTCGTTTTGATATTTACGTAAGCTAATTTACTATCCAGGTTTCTACCACACTGAAAAAAATATTCTCTTTTCAGTTATTAACAATGTAATTAAGCTTATAACTGTAAGCCCTTACATCCAATTGAAATGCTGTCAAAGGCAAACTTATGGGAAATTGGACGAGCTTTCCGGTAAAAATATTTACGAGACTGAAAAACCAAGTCTGTCATATAGAAATTGCCAAAAACCACCAAAAAACCCATTTTTTCATCATTTTTATTTTTAAAACCGCTGTATCTTCCCAAGGATTGGACATAGGACAATGGTCAATATGAAGACTTTTATGTAAAATTGTCTGGGGAATCGATTCCCACTATGGGTTTTTTTAAATGTTGACGTTTAGACCACTCTTCAAAAAAACAGTTTTAGTAAATGATTTTTGTATTTTTTTAGGAGAGACATACCATCCTGCATTTTTCGTCAGTCTTTTGGTAACATCTTAGGCTATTTCCTCAAAAATTTTGAACGAAAAAAAATCGTGACAACACCTTTAAATTTAAGTTTTAGACTTAAAAATCAAAAAATCTCATAGAAGTGGCGTGTATTTTTGTTTCAGTGTATTTTTTTCAGAAAGCCCGTCCAATTTCCTACAAGTTTGTCTTTGACCACTTTTTGATACGACGCAATGGCTTCGAGATACAGTAATTTTTAAATTGCAAAATACAAAAATATTTAAATACCTTACGCCCTTCTCAAATGTTATTTTCGAGTACTATTGGCTCCATATACACAAAAATGGCTTATATAGGCCTAGGATAACATGTCTAAAAAGTTTCATTGAAATCGCAGAGGGTCGGGTACAAAAGTACCAGAAAAATTCCTGATTTGAGCTGGAATTGCTCTATTCAAAAAGTTCAGAAAATTCAAAAACATTGAAGATTGGACCACCTATTAAAAAATGAGTTAAATTTCATATTTTCTTTCATTTTGGCCCGTACTTCTCTATGGTTCAAAAGTTTCGCGTTTCTGTCCCAAAAAAAATCAAAAATACATGAAATACGGATTTTGAGAAATTGATTTTTCATGAATTTCTTACTCTTGATAAAACCTTAATTTACAGCAATAATTGTTACATACCGTCAGTGGGGGTGACTATGGGTCAAAAAACGATACACCTCTCGTATTTTCTTAATAACAAAAACAATTTAAATAACATAGAAAATCTTTCAACGTAGATTTGTTCTTAGATAGTTTACTGACATTTTCCCAAAATATGGTGGATTTTGATGAACACTACCTTAAATGCCAATAGTTTGAAAATTGACCCAATCTCACCCCTTAGAGGGGGTGACATTAGGTCAAATGAAACTAAAATGATGCTCAAATACAACGATATGGTAAAAACAAGTCATCCAACAGCGTTTCTTATTCGAGGGAATCGTATTGACACGCTACATTGTTTGAAGTGAAGATTTTCAAAAATTTGGGTAGTTTTCGAGCAATTCTTACAAAAATATTAGAAAAATGATTTTTCGAGAGGTCATTTTTGGCCAAAAACGTACCCCAACTTTAGACAGCTGCCAAAATAACAGGATTTGTTCTAGGAACGAGATTTTTTCAGCGAAGTCATCTTAAGATGTCCCCTACACAACCCTTTCAAAAGAATTCATTTTCATTGAGAAGAACCTGAGAAATGGTAAAATCCGTAAAAAATCACTTTGACCCAATCTCACCCCCCAGACCCAATGTCACCCCCACTGACGGTATTGGATTATATTATAACACACAGCGGAACAGAGCTCCATAACTATGTTATTAATCCTAAATAACTTATTGTTACTTGATTATTCTCCAACTAAACCGAATTGGATAAAAAAAAAAATTGGATTTTTTACACCAATTTTTTTTAAATAGTTCACATCATGGATTCTTTGGTCATAGAGAAGGCCTATACAAAAGTTTGGCCAGTTTTGAAAATACAGAAAATGCGTGCGAATTTGCTGATCTCGAGTTGAATTATACATTTCATGAATTTTGACAAAATAAAATTATGAAGTGAATAAACTTTAAAATGTAAACTTGATACAAAAGCAAATTAATTTCTAATTTCTATGAAAAATGCTAGAGAGAATAGTTTTCGGTATACTTTTATATTTTCCAATCCTTTTCTTAGGTTTTATGCTTCTAAAAGAGAATATTTTGAAGAATAAAATGACAAGAAATCAGCACGTTTGGCATTTTTTTTATGAACGATATTCGAAGAAGAACGGCAACTGACGGAATTCAAACCCAATCCACGAAATTTATGCAAAGTCAAATCGTCACAGTGTTGCACTTTTGTTTCTAAAAAAAAACAAATTACAATTTAAATTAGTAAATGAAACTAAATAAGTGTGATGATACTTTTAGAAAGTCAAATATATGAATGCTATTTTTTTATTTAAGCATTTATTAAGGTTAAATGAAATAGTTTATTGTTTTATTCAGTAGAGGTTGTGAAATATGTGAAACAGCAAAACATTTCTAACTGCTTTCCAAATTTCTAAGCAGAAGGTACTGAAAAACTGGAATCAGAAGCTAGTTTGGTAACTAGTTCTAAAGCTCATTTCTAATCTCACATCAATCCCACAGCGATCCGCATAGCTCCGAGATCTCCAGGTCATCAGGCCTTCCACCTGAAACCGTGCATCATCACACTGAGGGATGAAGCGCGCGCGAATGCCACCGACACTAATTGCAATAATCAACCAAACGACCGAGTTTGCTACACGCGCATATCCCAGTTCCAAAAACGGTTCTTCAACTAAACTGTGTACTCTCCATCGACTGGTTGAGGTAGTACCATATCATTTACCGATTACAGTGCAGGTTGGACTTTTCGGACGGTAAGTCGCATTGATTTACTTATTTACCATCCTTAAACCAAGCATTTTTGGAAATTTGATTGTTTTCCTTGGTAGAAATAGGATTGACTAAATGAATAATTTACTTAAGCGTCGACTTTATTGAACATTTTCATAATTATATACTTCAGGTTAATGAATCTACCATGTACTCCTGGAATAGTGCATATCCACAAGCTCACGGTGGTGGTGTTGTTTGGCCCCACAACCTGTCCTATCCACAGCACCCCACCAACCCGGAAGTGGCCACTCCGCGAAAGCAGGCAGCAATATGCATCGGACGCGGTTCGTTAATGAATGACCACCACAACCTCCAACACCCCCGTCGGGGACCGGCCTGCGCTCTCCGCGTCCGGACAAAAAACCTCAACCGGGCCAATGATGGTGGTTTGCTCACCGGGACGAAACCGAAAACTCAGCGGACCGTAACTCCTCCCGTGTGTTGGCCACTTTCAGTCCAGTCCAGGTCACCGTAGTCGCCGGCAGTGCTGCCAGATCGAGATATGGTAATGGCAAAACTGCATCGAATGTATATAAATTTGCATTTGATTATGAAATCTATTTCTCTAAATTCTAATTTTCCGAGTCCTTCGGTGGCCGGAACCGGCGTCCGGGCTTGTTGTCGCAGACGGGGCCCGGAACTTGGCCTGAATGTCCCTGCTTCTACGTAAGGAGGAAGATCAGAGAGTACGGTTGCCAAGAGGACGATGGCGAGGATTGAATTTCATTTTCCATTCATTTTCACCAATTTTGGAGAGGGGAACTCTTCTGGCCTCGTACGGTGTAGATTCTATCGGTACCACTTGTACCTACTACGGAAGTGGTGTACGGCGCAACCCGAGCAGACCGAAGATATTTTGGAGAATTCCGGTGCACTGACGATGCGGTTGAGGAGAAGTGGAAGTGGTTGGTTGAAAATATGCCAGAAATATGAGGGAGGTCTGGTCTATCTTTTCCGACTGTTGATGTTCTTAGTGAAAGCAGAAGTGCTGGGGCAAAGAATGCATGGCAGTGACCTGGCATGCATACTGGGATATTGAAAAAGTTGACAGAAGTAGCAAAAAGTTTCAGGAGTTCTACAAAAGCTCTCGAAGAAGGTAGAAGGAATGAAGAAATAAATTTAATCCAAATAACAAATTTTAAAACTAAAAACTAAAAACTAAAAACTAAAAACTAAAAACTAAAAACTAAAAACTAAAAACTAAAAACTAAAAACTAAAAACTAAAAACTAAAAACTAAAAACTAAAAACTAAAAACTAAAAACTAAAAACTAAAAACTAAAAACTAAAAACTAAAAACTAAAAACTAAAAACTAAAAACTAAAAACTAAAAACTAAAAACTAAAAACTAAAAACTAAAAACTAAAAACTAAAAACTAAAAACTAAAAACTAAAAACTAAAAACTAAAAACTAAAAACTAAAAACTAAAAACTAAAAACTAAAAACTAAAAACTAAAAACTAAAAACTAAAAACTAAAAACTAAAAACTAAAAACTAAAAACTAAAAACTAAAAAAAACTAAAAACTAAAAACTAAAAACTAAAAACTAAAAACTAAAAACTAAAAACTAAAAACTAAAAACTAAAAACTAAAAACTAAAAACTAAAAACTAAAAACTAAAAACTAAAAACTAAAAACTAAAAACTAAAAACTAAAAACAAAAAACTATAAACTAAAAACTAAAAACTAAAAACTAAAAACTAAAAAACTAAAAACTAAAAACTAAAACTAAAAACTAAAAACTAAAAAAACTAAAAACTAAAAACTAAAAACTAAAAAACTAAAAACTAAAAACTAAAAACTAAAAACTAAAAGCTAAAAACTAAAAACTAAAAACTAAAAACTAAAAACTAAAAACTAAAAACTAAAAACTAAAAAACTAAAAACTAAAAACTAAAAACTTAAAAACTAAAAACTAAAAACTAAAAACTAAAAACTAAAAACTAAAAACTAAAAACTAAAAACTAAAAACTAAAAACTAAAAACTAAAAACTAAAAACTAAAAACTAAAAACTAAAAACTAAAAACTAAAAACTAAAAACTAAAAACTAAAAACTAAAAACTAAAAACTAAAAACTAAAAACTAAAAACTAAAAACTAAAACTAAAAACTAAAAACTAAAAACTAAAAACTAAAAACTAAAAACTAAAAACTAAAAACTAAAAACTAAAAACTAAAAACTAAAAACTAAAAACTAAAAACTAAAAACTAAAAGCAAAAAGCAAAAAGCAAAAAGCAAAAAGCAAAAAGCAAAAAGCAAAAAGTAAAAAGTAAAAAGTAAAAAGCAAAAAGCAAGAAGCAAAAAGCAAAAAGCAAAAAGCAAAAAGCAAAAAGCAAAAAGCAAAAAGCAAAAAGCAAAAAGCAAAAAGCAAAAAGCAAAAAGCAAAAAGCAAAAAGCAAAAAGCAAAAAGCAAAAAGCAAAAAGCAAAAAGCAAAATGAAATTGCACATGAAATCAGTACCCAGTAAGCCACTTCAGTTGATTCCAGTTTCATTCCAGATTTTCAAACTGATCCAAGGTGAAACTCTCTAATGCTAATAGCGCCAGCTTACGACGAAAATGTTTATGCACCAGCATCGGCTGCACCACATGAGAGGGATGCACTTGTCTGGCAGTACCCAGACCCAGGAAATGGAGCCAAAACTCCTTCGTCCCTTGATTCTCGTTTCGGCTGTGAAGTTGTGAATTTTCCTCTTCTCAAGCCTCCACCTTTTCGGGTTAAGCTATCCGCAGCTTACGAAGGGATAAACAATCGTTTTCAAAGCTGGAGAGTTGCAGGGAAATTTTGAGGGAAGTGTGTCGATCACAACTGGTCGAAAAAGGTGATAAGTTGCAGAATTGGCAGCATTTTCCGCTCCATTCGCAGAATGACGATTTTGAATCTCAGGGGAAATTGGAAAGTCGTGTATCAAGATTGATGCTTCGATATTTGGTTATGGATTGGAAGGGTTGCCAGATTTTCCTTTTTTTGAAACATTTTAAACAATGATTTAAAAAGGATTTGTATTTGAAGACTTCAAAGAGTAATAAATCCATTCTGTAAAAGGCTTCCCCATCAACAAAACTAAATCGCCTATTAGCACACCATCGACACTCACTTTGCCCGAAGTTCCGTCACCGGTTCTACTCGCCAAATGTTCATCATATTTTCCCCCAGAGTAGTCATGCTGCAGCAGTCAAAAACCAGGGCCATCAACCAGCTGGTGCACACTTCCTACACAACGACGCCATCGACGCCAGCCAACGTTGATGTTGATGATGATTGGTAGGGCCCCCCGCTGTTCGTTGAAACGGTCAGGAATGTGTCCTTTTTGAGTCCTAACTACAGACTAGAGTCTTGTCCGTCGGCGTTATGAGACTGGAGAGAGAGCCGTCGTCTTCCGGATCGCCAATGTGGGCTTCCAGCTAAAATTGTAAAGTTTGTTTGGTTTGGACACATTTTTCATTAAACTTTGTATTTTTGAAAATAAAATTACTGAAAATCTGGCAACACTGCAATTAGCTTCAAGTCAATCCGATTTAAAACACGTTTTAATTCTTTTTTGAAATTTGCTCCTATTTTCAACCAAAATGACGCTTACGTCAAACAGTCACAACCTCATCAGAAACGTCATCGTTCCAGGTCTCCGGCGGCACGTTAAGGGCAGAAGCAGCAGCTGCTGAAAAGAGAGTCGTTATCAACTCGATACTGGGCGGATGGCTTGAGGGGTGGAGCAGGATGCAGACAGTGCAGTAATTGTTTGAAGACTCGTCGTCCACACGGCGTCGGCGGTGCAAAAAGTGAGGCAATTGTTGATATAATAGGCATAAGTTAAGGTGAAACGAGACAAAAGTTCTTGGACAACTTCCTATTCGTTGTACGACAACGCGTTGTATGCCAGATAGTTTCGGAAGTTCCTTCCGAGTTTATTATAATTATTCAATGAACTATTAGTTAGTGAATTTGTTAAAAAATAACCATAGAACAATTCTCTGAGATTTCGGTCATGCGATTTTTTGTAATTTTTTATCCGACTGAAACTTTTTTGGTTAATTCAGTATTCTCAAAGAAGCCATTTTGCATCATTAGTTTGTCCATATGATTTTCCATACAAATTTGGCAGCTGTCCATACAAAAATGTTATATGAAAATTCAATAATATGTATCTTTCGAAGGAATTTTTTGATCGATTTGGTGTCTTCGGCAATGTTGTAGGTATGGATAAGGACTACACTGAAAAAAAAATGATGCACGGTAAACATGGTGTTTTTTAATTTCACTTTTTGTCACTAAAACTTGATTTGCAATAAAAAACACATTTTTTATTTTTTTTCAAATTCTGGTATGTTTTAAGGGGTTTGATGCTAACTTTTAAGAAATTTCCAGAACGTTAAAAAAAATTTGACCGAGTTTTGAATTTATGATTTTTAGGTAAATTTTGAAAATAGTAACAGTTATTCATTTTTTAAAATAAGTGCCCATGTCTGGGCAAAAAAAAATGTTTGGAAAAGCTTAGAAAATTATTTATCTTTAGCTTTTTTGAACTTTGTTGATAGGACAAAGATTGCAATGCAAAGATTTAAAAACTGAAAAATTGATGATTTCTTAGTCTTACCCAAACAACCCATCATTTATAATATCGATAACTCAGCAACAAATTGTCCGATTTTCAATGTTAAAATATGAAACATTCCTGAAATTTTCCAATCTTTTCGAAAACAATATTTTCATTTTTTTTAATCAAAACTCACGTTTCAAAAGGCAAAATATTGAATGTTTGGCCCTTTTAAAATGTTAGTCTTGGCTATTTTTTTTAAAACATTGTTTTCGAAAAGATCAGAAAATTTCACGAATATTTCATATTTTAACATTGAGAATCGGACAAATTGTTGCTGAGATATCGATATTATAAAATGATGGGTTGTTTGGGTAAGACTAAGAAATCATCAATTTTTCAGTTTTTAAATCTTTGCATGAAAATATCTCAGCAATAAAGGGTCGTATCAACAAACAAACAGAATTTTCTCAGCTCTTCAAAAATATGTTTTTCGAAAGTTTGGCAAACATGTGCAATAATTTAAAAAATGAATAACTGTGACTATTTTCAAAAAAGTTACCTAAAACTGGCAAAAAACTAGAAAACGGTTCACTTTATCAAAATTTCACTAAAGTAATTTTTGATTGAAAATTCGATTTTACGTCGAAAAATGAAGTTAAAAAACTTTTGCGAACAATATTTCGATTTTTTGAAAAAAAAATCAGTATTGATTCAAAATTTCAAAACTCGGTCAAAGATTTTTTGCCCTTTCATGAAATTTCGGAAAAGTTGGCATTTGATGTCCTCTGAGAATAAATGAAAATAAAAAAATCAAAATAGTGTTTTTTTTGCAAATCAAGTTTAAGTGACAAAAAGAGAAATTGAAAAATTATCAATTTTTTTTACTGTGTATCATTGTTTTTACAGTGTAGTCCTTATTTATACTTTCAACTTTTCCCAAGACACCAAATCGATCAAAAAACTTCTTCAAAAAATACAGATTTTTGAATTTTCAAATACCATTTTTGTATGGACAGCTGCCAAATTTGTATGGAAAATTATATGGACAAATCAATGATGCAAAAAACTTACCAAAAGCACCAAAAAAGTTTAAGCCGGATTAAAAAATACAAAAATTAAAATTAATAGAAAGAACGATCTCGTAGAGAATGAAAAATATAATTTTAAATTAACTCTGCATGATAGTTTAAAAACTAAGTAAATGCATTAAAATTGATGAGATAAAGTGAGTTAAGGGGTCACATACATGTAAATTGTCAAAAATGTCAGAGGTTGGTATGAGCACACATTTCAACATTTTTTCAAATCTTTTTTCAGGGCATTAAAAATACATTTTCATCTATTAACAAAATAAATATGAAGACATTTGGATGTACCATTGCCGAGATATAGCTATTTTAAGTTAGCAGTTTCAAAAAATGGGTTCCACGATATCTCAACACTGCTTTGACCAAATCGGCTCAACATTTTGGTGAAGGCTCGTTAAACCGGTCCTGTGTGCATGACGAAAGCCGATTTTCAAAAACCTAATTTAAAAAAAAGATAAAAATATTTTTATATTTTTCATATAAAAAATCGACAGTTTTTGATTTTTGTATTTTTTAAAAATGCGAAATTTCAAAATTGGGCTTCGTCATGCACACGGAATATGTCTTGGGAGTCTTCACCCCAAATTTCAGCCAATTTGGTCCATTCAATCTCGATATATCGTGGCACCCGTAAATCAACTTGGTGTTCACGTTCACAAAGTTTGACAGTTCGCTTTGCATGGCATGGCGAAATTGTGAACTTAAATCGTCTCTTATTCAGTTCAGTCACGAAATATCTTCATGAAACTTTCAGGAGTCATTGAAAATCATCATTCTTTAATATGAAATTTTGTGATTTTCTACATGTATGTAACCCCTTAAGAAAACATTTCCAACATCCACAAAACTTGACTGTTCCTTACCACACAAAACTTACCCGTTCCAAACTAAACTTCCCCGAACAGCCTCCCTCCCCGCCCGGAATCTATTGTCCACTGTGTGCACTCTTCAATTACATTATCCTAATTGTATTAGCTCACTTTGTGACTTACTCATTCACTTACCACGGCGGAGGAGGAAGCAGCTCGTTCTTTAGGTTCATTCATTCACTCCTGGCCACACAATCGTTCAATTGTTTCCACCTGGGGGTGACTTTCTCTTTCTTTCCTTTTTTTCTCTCTCTCTGTGCCAGAAAGGTAGAAGTTTCCCTTTTGTTCTAGCAGCTTCAGTCGCAGTCACCTGACGGATGTTCACCCCATTGATTGTAACTTTTTTTTTCTTCCTTCCTCCTCTCAAAAGCCAGGTGGAAAACTCGCGCGACGGGAAAAACTTGTTCACTGATCGAATTTTCCACCGGAATTTTCCTTTACCTCAACGTCTGAAGTTGGATGAGGGGGGATGTTCCGGAAAAGGGTTTCAATTTAATTGACGAGTTACGGCACAACTTTGTTTTTTTTCTGTTCTATTCAAGGTTGAACCATTCAAAAAGGGACGGGGGAAAAATCTCTTCAGAAAAGCTGTGCGAAATTAAATTCGTTACTTTGTTTCCCATTGACAAAGTGGCAGCTGTGGAGAGGGGGCGTCCGTGGAAGGGGTAATTAACTTTGTTAATTAGCTTTTTTGTTTAAGTTTAACGAAACACGTTCGACAAAAACAATAAAATTGTTGAAATATGTTAAAATCTAAATCAGTATTTGTGGAATCTCCCCTTACTCGTACGAGAGGCAGAGCTTTTCACGCTTTATGAAAAATGCACCAGACCAGGAAAACCGCAGAAAAAGAAGCTTTCTGGTGCAGTCTCTCACCCAGAAAAGCGGTTGGTGGTGGCAGTCAGTTTGCGCGCCCCGCCTTGGAAGCATTTCCGCTGCTGTTGTACAACCTCTGTATAGCGAAAGTTGCATCCTGTGACCACCAGTACTGCGCTGTACTGGTGGATTTGGGCAGCGCTTCTCATGTTTTTTAATTGAAGAATTCAAAAACAAAATTAATCGAAAATCTCAAAATCAGAAAAAAAAAAAACATACGTGGGTCATTCCAGGTCAACTGAGTACACTTTTGGACTCGACCTTCACCGATTTTTCATCTATCGATAGTTAACAGAAATCTCAAGTTTGGTGCTGATTGGGCCATCCCTCTATTTTTGGCACCGCCCTCTTTTTTGACGATTTTATAAAAAACTTTTTTTTCTTTTAATCATAACTTTGCAACTATTTGAGCAAACGACTTTCTACAAATTGAAATTTAAAAAAAATTATCCAAGGAATCCGATAAAAATAAAAATTCTAAGGGTTAAAGTGCCACTAATATTATATTTTAACGTTTTATGTATTAAAATTCAGTTTTGACCGATTCCTTATAATTTTATTTATTTTATTTTATCACCATCGTGTTCTCCGGACAATTTTACAAAATAATCAATGAAGACCTCAAACTAAAATGAACTATTGACGAAATACAGCGATTTTACTGAAAAAAGTTTGATTTTGCGCAGCACTCGGAAGTACTGGTGTACTTTTCAACAAAAAAGGGTGGAATCCCGCATAGTCCAGTTTTTATATGTGAGAAACTTATTTCGGATTTGAATTCAGCGCAGCGCAAAATCATACTTTTTTAGTTAAATCGCTGTATCTCGCCAATAGTTCATTTAAGTTTGAGGTCTATATTGATTTTTATTTAAAATTGTCCGTGAAACACGATGGTGATAACATTAAACAAATAAAAATATAAGAAATTGGTTAAAACTGAATTTTAATACTTAAAACGTTAAAATATAATATAAGTGGGCATTTAAGGGTTAAAATTTTATTTTAATCAAATTCCTTGGACAATTTTCTATAAAATGCAACCTGTGAAAATCCTTTGCTCAAATAGTTGCAAAGTTATGATTAAAAGAGAAATTTCAAAAGGGTCAAACATTCAATATTACACCCATTTGAAATGTTAGTCTTGATTCAAAATTTTGGAAAATATTTTTTTCGAAAAGATCGGAAAATTTCACGAATGTTTCATATTTTATCATTGTAAATCGGATCATTAGTTGCTGAGATATCGACATTAGAAAATGGTGGGTTGTTTGGATGAGACTTAGAAATCATAAATGTTCTTGTTTTTAAACCTTTGCATGGCAATATCTCAGCAACTAAGGGTCGTATCAACAAAGTTCTAAATAGCAAAATATAGAGAATTTTCTCAGTTTTCAAAAATACTTTTTTCAAAAGTGGGCAAACATGGGCACTATTTTAAAAAAATTAATAACTGCGACTATTATGAAAAAAGTTACATAAAAATGGCTATAAGCATAAGCATAAGCATAGGTGCCCACCCGCAGTTGCTACTCCGTTATTGACCAGGACCTCCAGAAGTTACATCCACGAGCCGTGGAAGATGAGTGGGTGCTATCTTTCCTCGCTTCGCAACTTCTCAAAGGCCCCTATCATGCTGATTTTGTTGTTGTGTCAAACAGAGTAGTTTACTTGTACTGTGTTGTGATAAAACCTATAAATTTTGCATGTTAAAGTGCGAGTAGTTTGTTCAAAATATTGTTAATGTGTGAAATAAGAAGCTGTCAACACGGATAAGTAGAAGTTTTAAAACGATCGTTACTATCGAGTTGATTATTATCACAATTGCTGGAATACTTGAACATAAACAAATTATTAATACCAGAACAATCAGGATATCGCGAAGGCCACTCTTGTGAAACTGCTTTAAATTTGGTTTTAGCAAAATGGAAAGAATTTTTTGAGGACAGAAACTCCACTCTGGCGGTATTTTTGGACTTGAAACGGGCATTTGAGACAATTTCCAGGCCTTTATTATTAAAGACACTTCAAAATTTTGGTATCGGGGGTGCAGCTTTTGAATGGTTTAAAAATTATTTAAATTTGAGAACTCAACGTACAATTTTTAATGATGCTATATCAGAAACTAGGGAAAACAACCTTGGTGTTCCTCAGGGAAGTGTTTTAGGGCCCATTTTGTTTATAATGTATATTAATGATATGAAACTAGTTTTGAAACATTGTGACATTAATCTTTTTGCGGATGACACTGTTATTTTTGTAGCAGCAAAAAATCCAGTCGAAGCTGTATTGAACTTGAATGAAGATTTAGATGCTCTTTCCAAATGGCTAAAATTCAAACAGTTGAAATTAAATATAAATAAAACAAAATACATGATTATTTCATCACGACATCAAAACATGCATGATGCACATATTGCAATTGATGGGGAGCAAATAGATCGGGTGATTTCAATAAAATATCTTGGGGTTACTATTGACGAAAACTTAAAATTTAATATTCATATTGATAATACAATTAAAAAAATTGCTAAAAAGTATGGAGTTATGTGCCTACTAAAAAATGATCTTAACTTTCAGAGCAAAATTCAACTTTATAAATCTATAATCTCACCACACTTAGACTTTTGTTCATCGATAATATTCTTGGCAAATGAAACACAGCTATCTAGGCTTCAACGCTTGCAAAATAAAATAATGCGTTTAATTTTAAAATGTAACAGATTTACTTCTTCGGCATGGATGTTAAATGCACTGCAATGGCTATCTGTGAAGCAAAGAATAATTTTTTCCACTATGATTTTTGTGTTTAAACTAATAAATGGTTTGTTGCCTAGATATTTATGTGATCGAATTTTACGAGGTAGTGATCTTCATGATCATTTCACAAGAAATGCAGATGAACCACGCACTCCAAACTTTTTATTTGGAGCTGCACAAAATTCATTGTTTTATAAAGGTGTGAATATTTTTAACTCGATGCCAAGACAAATTAAACAGTCAACGACAATAGCAGAGTTCAAAAGACGGTGTTGCTCGCACATTAAATTAGTATTTTAAGTTTGACTTCATATAATTATATATTGACGGAATTCTAAAACGAATGCACAAGTAAATTGCTCAGTATGACCACATGATGATGATGGATTTTTTTTTTTAAAAAAAGTTGTTTAAAATTAGAGTTTAAAAAAAAAATGAGAAGTCTACAAAGGTTTGAGAATCGCGCGCGATATGCAAATATAATGTGCCTCTTAAGTTGACGATGATGAAAGTAAATGTTTCTTACTGAGTATGATAAAAATTGGTAGTTGCTCTGAAGACAGGAGAGCTCGGAAGGCTATAGGGAAAGCTAGTTTAGTAGGTTTTGGCGGTCGAAAGATAGGGTTTCGAAAAGTACATGTCTTCGGGCAAAACTCGTTACGTACACTCTGTCAGGTAAAACAGTAGGGTACGATTTCGGGCAATGTCATTGTTAACTTGTCACTTAGTAGGAACCCAGTTCAGATAGACACAAGTAAAACTATATGTGTTCCGAACAGTAGCTAGTACCAAATGCGATTCCTTGAAGCTGATACAGTTACAGGCCTATCAATTAGTAATCTACGATAGTAACTGTAATGACGGAGTTAATTGAAAGGCTAATTTATATTTGCTTTGAAAATCAGCTCGTTTTTTTTGCATTACTGATTTAAATGTTCAAACAAAATATCATAACGATAACTCGTCCAGCTCAAACCTTTGTAGGGGTAAGAGGTGGGACCATCATCATCAATACCGGCGCCGGCCACGACCAGTGGTAGGGTCACGGGGAAGTGGATGGGAATGTTAGTCCGATACTTGAGTGATAGAGACCGCCCAATCGACTGCTTCTCCGACAAAGTATCACATGAGTTTTGAGGGGGTTAGTAGATGGGTATGAGGTCAGGATTCACGAGTGGCAGTGATGTGACCATGAGCATTTTGTTTATCGGTTGAAATTTTTAAATCTAAGGCAGCCGGCTGCGGAAAGACAGAAAATTGATTATTTAAAATGGTTTATTTTAAATAAATGACGCTTTACTCTTCATAAAATTGATAGTTTGATGAGTTAATACTAAAACTGAAAGTTGGAATAAATTTTTACGATCATTTACGACGAAAATTATCGCGAAAAAACCGGACTGCGCGTCCCCAGAAGCACTGCACTTATGAAGGCATTATTCAATTATTATGACCAATCACCCCATGCACACAAATAACGACACAAAAGAGACGAAAATTATCGCGAAAAAAACAGGACTGCGCGTCCCCAGAAACACTGCACTTATAAGGCATTATTCAATTATAATGACCAATCACCCCATGCACACAAATAACGACACAAAAGAGACGACAATTATCGCGAAAAAACAGGACTGCGCGTCCCCAGAAGCACTGCACTTATGAAGGCATTATTCAATTATTATGACCAATCACCCCATGCACACAAATAACGACACAAAAGAGACGAAAATTATCGCGAAAAAACAGGACTGCGCGTCCCCAGAAGCACTGCACTTATGAAGGCATTATTCAATTATTATGACCAATCACCCCATGCACACAAATAACGACACAAAAGAGACGACAATTATCGCGAAAAAACAGGACTGCGCGTCCCCAGAAGCACTGCACTTATGAAGGCATTATTCAATTATTATGACCAATCACCCCATGCACACAAATAACGACACAAAAGAGACGAAAATTATCGCGAAAAAACAGGACTGCGCGTCCCCAGAAGCACTGCACTTATAAGGCATTATTCAATTATAATGGCCAATCACCCCATGCACACAAATAACGACACAAAAGAGACGACAATTATCGCGAAAAAACAGGACTGCGCGTCCCCAGAAGCACTGCACTTATGAAGGCATTATTCAATTATTATGACCAATCACCCCATGCACACAAATAACAACACAAAAGAGACAAAAATTATCGCGAAAAAACAGGACTGCGCGTCCCCAGAAGCACTGCACTTATGAAGGCATTATTCAATTATAATGACCAATCACCCCATGCACACAAATAACGACACAAAAGAGACGACAATTATCGCGAAAAAACAGGACTGCGCGTCCCCAGAAGCACTGCACTTATAAGGCATTATTCAATTATAATGGCCAATCACCCCATGCACACAAATAACGACACAAAAGAGACGAAAATTATCGCGAAAAAACAGGACTGCGCGTCCCCAGAAGCACTGCACTTATGAAGGCATTATTCAATTATTATGACCAATCACCCCATGCACACAAATAACGACACAAAAGAGACGAAAATTATCGCGAAAAAACAGGACTGCGCGTCCCCAGAAGCACTGCACTTATAAGGCATTATTCAATTATTATGACCAATCACCCCATGCACACAAATAACAACACAAAAGAGACGAAAATTATCGCGAAAAAACAGGACTGCGCGTCCCCAGAAGCACTGCACTTATAAGGCATTATTCAATTATAATGACCAATCACCCCATGCACACAAATAACGACACAAAAGAGACGAAAATTATCGCGAAAAAACAGGACTGCGCGTCCCCAGAAGCACTGCACTTATCAATAAATAACTGCGACTATTATGAAAAAAGTTACATAAAAATGGCTTTAACTTGAAAACGGTGCACTTTATCAAAATTTCATTAAATTACTTTTTGATTGCAAATTCAATTTTACATCGAAAAATGAAATTGAAAAATTTTTGCGACCGATATTTCGATTTTTTGAAAAAAAAAAATGTATTGATTCAAAAAATCATAACTCGGTAAAAACATTTTTGCCCATTCTGGAAATTTCTGAAAAGTTGGCTTTTGATGTCCTTTAAAACATATCAAAAAATGAAAAAATAAATAAAAATAGTGTTTTTTTTTGCAAATCAAGTTTTAGTGACAAAAAGTGAAATTTAAAATCACCAATTTTTTTTTTCCGTGTATCATTTTTTTTTCAGTGTATTCCATATCCATTCCTAAAACTTTTCCGAAGACACCAAATCGATCAAAAAATTCCTTCAAAAGATACAGATTTTTGAATTTTCACCTATCATTTTTGTATGGACAGCTGCCAAATTTGTATGGAAAATTATATGGACAAACTAATGATGCAAAATGGCTTCTTTGGGCATACCGAAGGCACCAAAAAAGGTTTCAGCCGGATTAAAAAATATAATTCCGTAGAGAACTGCTCATTTTGTTAATTTTGTTAATTTTGTTAATTTTGTTAATTTTTGTAAATTTTGTTTATTTTGTTAATTTTGTTAATTTTGTTAATTTTGTTAATTTTGTTAATTTTGTTAATTTTGTTAATTTTGTTAATTTTGTTAATTTTGTTAATTTTGTTAATTTTGTTAATTTTGTTAATTTTGTTAATTTTGTTAATTTTGTTAATTTTGTTAATTTTGTTAATTTTGTTAATTTTGTTAATTTTGTTAATTTTGTTAATTTTGTTAATTTTGTTAATTTTGTTAATTTTGTTAATTTTGTTAATTTTGTTAGTTTTGTTAATTTTGTTAATTTTGTTAATTTTGTTAATTTTGTTAATTTTGTTAATTTTGTTAATTTTGTTAATTTTGTTAATTTTGTTAATTTTGTTAATTTTGTTAATTTTGTTAATTTTGTTAATTTTGTTAATTTTGTTAATTTTGTTAATTTTGTTAATTTTGTTAATTTTGTTAATTTTGTTAATTTTGTTAATTTTGTTAATTTTGTTAATTTTGTTAATTTTGTTAATTTTGTTAATTTTGTTAATTTTGTTAATTTTGTTAATTTTGTTAATTTTGTTAATTTTGTTAATTTTGTTAATTTTGTTAATTTTGTTAATTTTGTTAATTTTGTTAATTTTGTTAATTTTGTTAATTTTGTTAATTTTGTTAATTTTGTTAATTTTGTTTATTTTGTTAATTTTGTTAATTTTGTTTATTTTGTTAATTTTGTTAATTTTGTTAATTTTGTTAATTTTGTTAATTTTGTTAATTTTGTTAATTTTGTTAATTTTGTTATTTTTGGTAATTTTGTTAATTTTGTTAATTTTGTTATTTTTGTTAATTTTGTTAATTTTGTTAATTTTGTTAATTTTGTGAATTTTGTGAATTTTGTTAATTTTGTTAAATTTTTTGTTAATTTTTTTTTTTAAATTTTATTAGAACCTCTGTTTTCCTTCTCTACTCTTCAGTCCAGGCCATCCATCCATTCACTTGGTGGGATTCGTCCGGGAGATGAAGCCGAGATGATGTGCGAATTAAATTTATGGCTGCATCGCGCCCCTCGTGGACCATGAACTACAAACTTGGACGCGCTAGAACTCTCGTTCGTACCTTCTTCCTGGAGTGCACCCAGCAAAGCAATGACGGATTTTTCGGGGTGCAAAAATTAGTGAGCTTTTCCTACTGTAAAAGCAAAACTCTGTGAGGTGTTGGATGTGGCACGCGCTTCTTTTAGGTTCTGTTTCAGGCTCCAAGTTGTGTGTTCCATTACCGTTCAGGGAACCCGGGGTTCGTCGCTCTGATTTACTCTGGTTTCTGGAACCTGGAAGGGAAGCGGTTTGAAATGAGGCAGGCAGCACATTTTCAAATAAAGATATAAATTATGCAAATTGTGGAAGTGTGCTTTTCCGGTTGAAATGAAGTGAAGCTCGCTGAAAAGATTTTCCGTGGCGCGGTTTTTTGGCGCGGAAAACTAGGAGGGGTGGGAGGCTGGTGAAAGCTTTTCGTCCGGAGTTCTGGAATTATGTTATGGTTTTGAGATTTTTTTTTGTGGGGAGTCGTCGCGATGAGTGGATTACTTTTTTCGAGTCTGTGGCTGTGATTGCAAAGTCAGCTAGTTGAAGCTTTCATTGAAGAGACTCAGGCTTGAAAATAATTGAAGGATAGCTGGGAAACTTACTTTAATTTATCATAAATGTAACATAGTCTTGTTTCAAAATTCCAATGTTCTGAGAATCTGATGTTTGCTCGAATCTTTAGACTTACGGTCTGATCTTCATAGCAGTGTATTTGATTTAACTATCTTCCCACAAAATTCCCCTTAATCCTCTGTAAGTGAGTTCTCCAACTCCCACAACCAACAATAGTTGATATCCTTCTCGAACGATGGCGCCACTTGCGCGCCAACTTTAGCACACTTTTTTACGAGCCACAAAATAAGCGCCTATAAAAGCCGGGAAGTACCTCCCCCCTCACAATTGCCAGTCACTACAAACAAGAACGAGAACCATCCCGGAAAAGGTAGTTCACAGGTGAGGAGCCGACGACAACGACTCCATTTCAGGGGGAGGTGGTGTGGTGGGAGAGCAAACACAATGGGACGTCATCAATTTTAAGGGGGAGTGAGCTGGTGATAAAATTGACGTTCGGATGGACCAGGATGATGGAGCTTTTCTACGCGCTGGAAAGTGAAAGTTGACACTGCCGACCGGAAACAGATGTCTGAGGGTAGACAGCTTTTGAGGAGGGACAATTTTTTATTGGGGGAGTTCCCTTGGGGGTAGTATCGATTGATTGATTTTGGGAATGTGTGAGCAATGTGAAATTTGGTAGGATGCACTGTGAAAAGAATTGACACAATTGAGACAATTGAGACAATTAAGACAATTAAGACAGTTGATACAATTGATACTATTGAGACTATGGAAATAATTGAGACAATTGAAACAATGTTAGAAAATTTTAACAACTGAGACAATTGAGATAATGACAACTGAGGTAATTGACAAAATTGAGACGAATGAGACAATTGAGAGAAATAAAACAAAGAGATAAATGAAATATATTGGACAAATGAGACAATTGAGACAATGTAACTAATTGATACAATAAGACGTTTTAGACAGTAGACACAATTGAGACAATTGAAACTATTGAGAAAATTGAAACAATTGAGACCATTGAAACAATTGAGACAATGGAAACAAATTGGAAAATTGAAACAATTGGATCAAAAGAGAAAATTGAGATAATCTAGACAATTGGTACAGATGAGATAGTGGTAGTAATTGAGACAGAATACAAATTAAAATAATTAAAAAGCTTATACGAATAGTACAAATGAGATAATTGAGACAAATAAGACACTTGAGACAAATGAGACAATTGAGACACTATAGACAGTTGAGACAATTGAGGAAATTGTAACAATTCATACAGTTGAGACAATTGATACAGTTGAGACCATTGAGTTAATTGAGAAAGTTGATACAGTTGACACAATTGACATAAATGAAATATTTGAAAAAAAAAATGACACTTAAGACAATTGAGACAATTGAGGCCATTGAGATAATTTAGACAACTAAGACAACTGAGACATTTGAGAAAATGAGTCAGTTGAAAAATAAGAAAATTGGAAAAAATAGAAAATTGATTAAATTGATAAACTTGAGAAAATATAGTAAATTTAGACATTTGAATCGATTCAGACAATTTTGACAATTTTGACAATTTTGACAATTTTGACAATTTTGACAATTTTGACAATTTTGACAATTTTGACAATTTTGACAATTTTGACAATTTTGACAATTTTGACAATTTTGACAATTTTGACAATTTTGACAATTTTGACAATTTTGACAATTTTGACAATTTTGACAATTTTGACAATTTTGACAATTTTGACAATTTTGACAATTTTGAAAATTTTGACAATTTTGACAATTTTGACAATTTTGACAATTTTGACAATTTTGACAATTTTGACAATTTTGACAATTTTGACAATTTTGACAATTTTGACAATTTTGACAATTTTGACAATTTTGACAATTTTGACAATTTTGACAATTTTGACAATTTTGACAATTTTGACAATTTTGACAATTTTGACAATTTTGACAATTTTGACAATTTTGACAATTTTGACAATTTTGACAATTTTGACAATTTTGACAATTTTGACAATTTTGACAATTTTGACAATTTTGACAATTTTGACAATTTTGACAATTTTGACAATTTTGACAATTTTGACAATTTTGACAATTTTGACAATTTTGACAATTTTGACAATTTTGACAATTTTGACAATTTTGACAATTTTGACAATTTTGACAATTTTGACAATTTTGACAATTTTGACAATTTTGACAATTTTGACAATTTTGACAATTTTGACAATTTTGACAATTTTGACAATTTTGACAATTTTGACAATTTTGACAATTTTGACAATTTTGACAATTTTGACAATTTTGACAATTTTGACAATTTTGACAATTTTGACAATTTTGACAATTTTGACAATTTTGACAATTTTGACAATTTTGACAATTTTGACAATTTTGACAATTTTGACAATTTTGACAATTTTGACAATTTTGACAATTTTGACAATTTTGACAATTTTGACAATTTTGACAATTTTGACAATTTTGACAATTTTGACAATTTTGACAATTTTGACAATTTTGACAATTTTGACAATTTTGACAATTTTGACAATTTTGACAATTTTGACAATTTTGACAATTTTGACAATTTTGACAATTTTGACAATTTTGACAATTTTGACAATTTTGACAATTTTGACAATTTTGACAATTTTGACAATTTTGACAATTTTGACAATTTTGACAATTTTGACAATTTTGACAATTTTGACAATTTTGAGAAAATTGAGAAAATTGAGAAAATTGAGAAAATTGAGAAAATTGAGAAAATTGAGAAAATTGAGAAAATTGAGAAAATTGAGAAAATTGAGAAAATTGAGAAAATTGAGAAAATTGAGAAAATTGAGAAAATTGAGAAAATTGAGAAAATTGAGAAAATTGAGAAAATTGAGAAAATTGAGAAAATTGAGAAAATTGAGAAAATTGAGAAAATGAGCTGAAATAAATGAGACAGTTTAAATGATTGATTTCATTAGGACGATTGAGATATTTAGACTGACAATTTGAAAATAAATTTATTTATTTAGTTTTTAGAGTGTTCTTCGAAGAAAAATGTCCACCAGCGGTTCAGCGGCTCCATCTGGCGCTCCCCATCATAATTTCCGCGCGCGCTGTCCCACGTTGGCGACATTTTGAATCTTTATTGACGTCGTTACGCGGTGGGATTACCGCCATCTTTCTCTCGACGTGGACAATTTTTATCGTTCGATGATTCCGTCTTGCTCGCGCAATCATTCCCCCGGGACTGATGGGAAATGCCCAGCCAAAAAGCATTGTAATGTTATTTCACAAATGCATTGATTGGACCCTAATCTGATTGTGGGTTTGAAATCTGGAATGATAACTGAGTGCCGATTTAGGGATAAAGTTGAGAAAATTTCCAAGAATTGTGGTCTTTCCCACAAGTGTGCCATGTTTGCGGATTAAAAGTTGTGTTTGTTCGCTTGAATGGGATTCGTTATGCAAAGTACCGCAAACAAATTTTCATCCTGTAGGAGAAGGTGTAAAACTGGCATTCATGCCACTCTGCCAGATCAATCCTATTGAAACCTTTCTACCATGTCAAAGGTAAAGGAATGAAGCACTTATATGCAAATCGGTGCAAGTCCGGAAGTGATTTGGAACGACTCGTGTGTGTACCTTCTTCAAACATACTGGTGCTCAACACTCGTTCAACCTTAATTAATGAACTGTTTCTGAATGTATAAACATGGCAGAAAAGTGGGTGAAGAGCTTTTTTGGAAAACGTTTTATTGAAGAAAGTTTATGAAACCGGTTTGAAAACTGTTGAAGGGAGTAGCTCCGCACTTGTATACAACACAAAGCGACATGTTGCATGCAAGTTAGAGTACAACGTTCAGAGTCATCTAGCGGGAATAAATAAATCCAGCTAAATATTATGATTTCGGGTTATAAAGTCACCCAATTCTACAGCATTCTCCACTCCGCACAGGAATATCTACCAGAATCAAACCATTCCATTCAGAATTTGTTCAGATTTCCGAGTTCTCTCGGTTGTCATCCCAGAAGAAACACTTACCTAGCCTCTTTTCACAATAAAGACTTGCGAAAGGAACCGTAGCGTGAAGAATGAGGCAGGCAGGCATTTCATTAAAAATGCAAGCAGCAAAATTCAATTTCATTACCGTTTGCTCAATCTTGTTACAGCTGAGGAATTTCCTCCACCTTTCTCGAATGATGGCCGTGTAGTAGCAGCAGATGATGAAATATTCATCTGTCAACCCTGCTTTTCCGGACCGGTAGTCGTTCCGAGGTCCAACTTTTGCGCCCGTATGGAAATGATATTGCTCGGCCGCTGCTAGTCTTGGCTTTTGAAAACCCGACGAAACTGTGCCTCATTGGAAGTGCAAATGGGTGCTTTGAGAACTACAATGAGGAATGTGGCCTTTCAATGGCTCAATCTACTTGAATTATTCTGAAAAGAGTTCGAAAGCTAAGATAGGTGCAATGCTCTGCTAAATATAAGAAATATTCAAAAATCCAGATTGCCTAGAAATATCTTTGAACGATGAAAATATTTCATTCATATACCAAAATAAATTACCTTTCTCTCCGAGCACAATTTAGCAATGTCCATCGCGAAAAAATATCCAATATCTCGCGAGCAAAAATACACACCTCTCCCACATCTCACCAAAAATAATAAAATGCCACGTGCGAAATAAATATCTAATATTTCGCGCCATCTGCTCGCGTCCATATATCTTAGCCGGGCCCGGACTTGGGCACGTTATTTCATTTTAAGACCCACTTTCTCGACCACCCACTATGCTACCTTCCTCCGGAAAAGCTTTCGCGAAAAGCATTAGTTTGGGCTTAAAGCTGGATTCCTTTGGGTCGTGCTTGTTTTTTTGTTCTTATTGCACCTTGACAGCAGGTTGGCAATTTATTAGGTAAGAGGGCTCTTTTTGGGACGGATACATTAAACAAAAGTCAACAAAATCAACAAAATCAACAAAATCAACAAAATCAACAAAATCAACAAAATCAACAAAATCAACAAAATCAACAAAATCAACAAAATCAACAAAATCAACAAAATCAACAAAATCAACAAAATCAACAAAATCAACAAAATCAACAAAATCAACAAAATCAACAAAATCAACAAAATCAACAAAATCAACAAAATCAACAAAATCAACAAAATCAACAAAATCAACAAAATCAACAAAATCAACAAAATCAACGAAATCAACAAAATCAACAAAATCAACAAAATCAACAAAATCAACAAAATCAACAAAATCAACAAAATCAACAAAATCAACAAAATCAACAAAATCAACAAAATCAACAAAATCAACAAAATCAACAAAATCAACAAAATCAACAAAATCAACAAAATCAACAAAATCAACAAAATCAACAAAATCAACAAAATCAACAAAATCAACAAAATCATCAAAATCAACAAAATCAACAAAATCAACAAAATCAACAAAATCAACAAAATCAACAAAATCAACAAAATCAACAAAATCAACAAAATCAACAAAATCAACAAAATCAACAAAATCAACAAAATCAACAAAATCAACGAAATCAACGAAATCAACCAAATTTTGTTTTTGTTTTTGTTTTTGTTTTTGTTTTTGTTTTTGTTTTTGTTTTTGTTTTTGTTTTTGTTTTTGTTTTTGTTTTTGTTTTTGTTTTTGTTTTTGTTTTTGTTTTTGTTTTTGTTTTTGTTTTTGTTTTTGTTTTTGTTTTTGTTTTTGTTTTTGTTTTTGTTTTTGTTTTTGTTTTTGTTTTTGTTTTTGTTTTTGTTTTTGTTTTTGTTTTTGTTTTTGTTTTTGTTTTTGTTTTTGTTTTTGTTTTTGTTTTTGTTTTTGTTTTTGTTTTTGTTTTTGTTTTTGTTTTTGTTTTTGTTTTTGTTTTTGTTTTTGTTTTTGTTTTTGTTTTTGTTTTTGTTTTTGTTTTTGTTTTTGTTTTTGTTTTTGTTTTTGTTTTTGTTTTTGTTTTTGTTTTTGTTTTTGTTTTTGTTTTTGTTTTTGTTTTTGTTTTTGTTTTTGTTTTTGTTTTTGTTTTTGTTTTTGTTTTTGTTTTTGTTTTTGTTTTTGTTTTTGTTTTTGTTTTTGTTTTTGTTTTTGTTTTTGTTTTTGTTTTTGTTTTTGTTTTTGTTTTTGTTTTTGTTTTTGTTTTTGTTTTTGTTTTTGTTTTTGTTTTTGTTTTTGTTTTTGTTTTTGTTTTTGTTTTTGTTTTTGTTTTTGTTTTTGTTTTTGTTTTTGTTTTTGTTTTTGTTTTTGTTTTGTGAAGGCAAATAAAACGCTTAATACTCTTGAAAAGTCATTTCCAAAAAAACACCAGCACTAGTCAGCAAGGACAACACCGTTAGAGGACCAACCTCGGAAGAAAGAAAAAAGAACCTTCCCCAAAGCCAGCACACAGCTGCTCAGCCTGCCCAGGATGATAAAGTGAATCACTTCCGAAGAAGCGCACCCACCCAACCAAGCTGCAAGCTGGAGAAAAAATATCAAACAAGTATAATCGTCACGTAATTTAGCGTCAAAATGGTGCAAAATTTATGGTATACAGGCGATTTGCAGTTTCGGGGAAGAAATCGTTTCCTTAGGATTTTCCTTGAGGGCAATTGGAATGCAATTTTCGTGATCATAAATTTTAGGGTTGCAATTTGATATTGATAATATAGTTGTCTTTTTGTTGCAACCGTTATTTGTTTGTACATTATGAACTGCTTTAAATTTATTATTTGAATATACTGTAAATGCATCCACATCGTTTTAACCTTCCGAACTGAACACTTGATTGACGTGGCTCCCCCACATTAAATATCAATTTCAGGTCGAAAGTGAAATCTCCAACTAATTAATCACCTTGTCCGGTTTGACAAGCAATTTAACACTTCCATCAACCAGACAGAGTTTCTCACAACAAAAAACCGGAGCAGATTGATGCAATAAATCGAGAATGTCAAATATTGTTTTATTCATGCTTCGCCCCGGTTTTCCCCTTAATTTGAACCAAATTATGCTGAGAATTTAATCAAACTCTGCTCAATTGGATTTCATGAAAACAGCTCTGTCTTGTGCCAGTTCGTTGCTTGATGATGTCGTTGAAAGAAGATTAGAGAGCCAACAGGACATCACACAGGACGATGCTGGCTGCCAATTTCAATTGGCTGGTAAGTTGAAAAGGATTGCTCACAGATTTGACGAAACACAAGAATTCCTTTGAACTGACTGTTCAAGTTTTTGCCCTTTGATGACCCTTTAGGAATCTGAAATTCAATGAATTTGTATTTATCGTTTTGAACTAAAATCCGAGAATTCAACATTTCAAGCCAACTAAACCAAACTAAATGTGTGAGCATTCCAATAAGCTGGAAAATGAAGCAATCAAGTCTCGATGAGACCGACTTCCGGGGAAAATCCCCAAGCAATAACCATTAACATTGCCACCACCAACTCCCCCCACCCCAATCACCGTCGATCATCGTTATCATCACGTCTCACAGTTCATTTTTCCTCCCAGGGACAGGTTTGGTCTGGTTTTGGTGGTCCCCGGGAAAACTCGGCACCCGTAATAGCGGAAGATTATACAGATTACCTTTCGTCGACGCGCTCAGATTCATTCGCATTTCGTCTTGGTTTGTGTGTGGGTGGAGGGGGATGAAAGAAGATGTGAGAGAGGGTGGGGAGGCAGATTAGAAATTCATGGCCACAAAATGTCACCACGCGGCAAACTGCCAACATCTTGCTCTGCAAGAGTGGAATCATTTGAATGGCCCGGGGAACAGTGGAATCATCTTCATATTTTAAATTTTTTTGGTAGTTTTTCTTCATTAGACAGTCAAAAAAACAAATTATTCGCTCTACAGCATTGCCTTGGCGTTCTCGATTGCGAGATTCCTTCTCGAAACTAGGTGTTCGAGGTTTGATTGTTGAGGCAATTGCAAACCTCTTTTTACACCTAAGCTTCCATCCACCCCGGGATTCGAACTGACGACGATTGTTAGTCCAATTGCCTACCATCGACTCCACCGAGACAGGACCCAGGGAGACGACTCCTACACCTGGACTGAGCTAACGACCTAACCTTTTTAGGTTAGTCCGGGGCCAATATTTACTTCCCGTCCGACGGAAGGCGTGATCAGACAAATCTCGTCTCGAAAAATGCCACCGGGACCGTCTGGGATCGAACCCAGGCCGACTGGGTGAGAGGCAATCACGCTTACCCCTACACCACGGCTCCCGGCAGTCAAAAAAAGGTATGGTTATTTTACATCTGGGAATGGTGTAAGATTTTGTGTCAAAAAATAGTCTAGTTTAGCATCAGGAACTGGTGAAATTTTCATCAGTTTCTGTTTATTTTCACATTTTTACACAATATTATGTAAAATTACTACTTATAAAACTGTTTGAGGTGAAGTCTAGAAGATTAAAAACAAAAGATTTGCAATTGGATTTTTTAATTCAAAATGCCTTTGGAGCTGCGCTTCTAAACTTTGCTAGAAAAGTATTTGCGATTCTTTTAATAAGTTATAAATTTAAAGATTTGACAATAGTGTTATCAGTAAGTGATACTAATGAGCAACTCTCCCAGCAATCATCCTTTACTGGAAATAATTTTCTTGAGGAAATTGTGATTTACATTACATTTTGGAAAGGCATAAGGAAACAAAATTTATTCGTTCAAACAATTTCATAGAATCTGTATTTTTGAGAACGAATTTAACTATCAATTTGGTGTAAAAAAATCAGTTTCGTAATTCAAATGAAGTTTACAGCAATCTTGATAAAGTGCACTGATTTCGACATAAATCTACCTTAAGTTTGATTTTTTTGAAACTTTTGCTGTTTTTTATAATAATGCTCGTGGTTTCCCGAGTTTGAAAATACTTTTAAAATGTTTGTTTTGAATAAAAAAAATCATTTTTTTTCGAAAAAAAAATTAAAGACCACGTTTATTAAAAATTAAGACACAAATCAGAAAAAAAGTTGCTGAGATATCGACATTTTAAAATTGAGTGCTATTTTGATAATAACCCAAAAACCAAGTTTTTTTTTGTCTTCAACTTTTTCTGGCTATATTTCAGCATTAGAGGTGTAATCTTAAAAAGTCTTCAAGACAAACTTATAGAAGATTGCAAAATCGAAAAAAAAATGAAAAAAATTGTAGATTTGTCCCAAAAATGGTTTATTTTTTCAAAATTTCTGCAAACTAAATTTTAGTTAAACATTTAATTTTGAAGGTTAGAAAAAAAAGTTCAACATTTTTCAAAAAAATATGAGTTGTGCCCTTGGTAAGTCATAGCTTGTATGTTGTCTATGTTGATCAACTAAAAGAGAGTCAAAAATAAAATTTGAATAAAAACGTAAAAAAAATATAAATATTCAAAATATGTCTAAATATATTTTACATGATATTCCAATCTAGCTGAAAATAATAAAACTTGACAAAGACAGCTTTCCACACGATTTTTTAACCGGCAGGGTAGCTATTTACTGAACATCGTTGGAGGCAGGGTTGCCAGATAAATCTGGGAATGCCAGATTTTTCAACTGACAGCCATATTAAAAATTTATCATTATCTGCGCCAGATTTTGACGGATTTTGCCAGATTTTTCATTACTGCCGATTTCAAACAACTTTTTGATTAAAATGAACAATTTGATTAATCTAATCTAATCTAATCGAATACAAGCGCAGCCAGTCCGAAGAAAGCATCCGGGAAGAACTTATGGTTAGATTACGCCTCAAGTTCCTTCTTGTCATTATTAATGATTGCAGTACTTTCGAGAACCCCCGAAATGTATTACACTCACTAAAGCGGCCCGGCCTACTGCGTTGCATTAACTGCATGAGACAGATTCTATGAACGGATCCCACATTTCATAGAACCATCAGGGGAAGAAGAAGAAGCCGGGGACATACCGTACCAACCACTTCGAGTTATTTATAGATTATAATGGTGTGTGGTGTGTAGGGGAATCGTTGGGGAAGGGATTGTTGTATTATATAGACATTATTTCACCACTACGGTTTTAATTCACTCATGGGGTATTAATCCCTTGGTGGCCGAATGGCTAGAGCTTCCGACTTCCAATCCAAAGGTGTGAGTCCGAATCCCACCTGATGCTAAGCGTTTTTTGTTCATATTCAAAGTTCAATTACAGTCGAACAATTTCAAGGAGACCGGTCGGGAATCGAACCCTGAACCTTCCGCTTATGAGGCGGGAGCCGTAGACATTAAGCCACGGGCTGGTCTTTTAAAATGAACAGTTTGATTAAAAAAACGAAAAATTTAAAAAATATTTATTTTATTAAAAATTAAAATTAAAACTTTTTAAGGCCGAAAAATCAATCAAAACATTTGAATTCTGTCAAATTTTGATCTCATTCATATCCCATTCCTTACCTACCTATAATTATAAGATTTTCGGCTGATAAATTTTCCAGATTTGGTTTTGGTACTTTGCCAGATTTTTTTTCAATTTTTACCTGGCAACCCTGGAGGGGAGTTTGGAAGTACTTTTGACGAGTCAGTTCGATAATACAGGAATATCGCCATTATATATCAGTACTAGATCATGTATTTAGAAAACTTTACAAGCCCAAATGTTTGAGGCAAAAATGACTTCTTGGATCATCTTTTACGCACATTGTTGAATAGTTAGGATTCTTGCAACACTGGCCAGAGATATCGAAACTTTGATTAAATTAATAGAATTGGCTGTATTTTGATGCGAAATTGTGAGTTGATAAGTTTTTTAAGAAAAATATTTTCTACAAAACGTTGAAAATGTCAAAAAGCTATTTTAACTTGAATTTTTCGCATCGTTTTATAATGTAAAATCAAATTCAAAAAAAAACCTTCAGCGAATTTTTGATAAAGGGCATCGTTTTCAATTTAGATCAGTTTTACAGGTTACTTTTTTGAAAAACAAAGCCGCAGTTTTTTTCTATTTTAAAATCTTTGTTCGCTGCGAAATTGCCTTTTTCTGTTTGGGTATTAAGCCACTGAAAAAATAAAAAAATAGATTTTCTCGGTGTTGCCCAATTATCTCTTATTTCGCGAACTACTGATCTTATTTTCAATGCTTAAAAAACATAAATTTCGTGATATTTTCTCCTCTATTACATTTTTTTTTTAAATTTTTAATTTGCTTTTTTGGAAAATGACAAAATAAGCATTTTTTGTTTTTTCAAAAGGTTATTTAATAAACAAATCAAACTTAAAAATGTGTTTTTTGGCATTTAATTTTTAATGACAAATAGTAATTTTGAAAATTTGTCAATTTTTGCTTCTGTGTTTAATTTTTTTTAAATGTAGTTCTCAGCCATGCCTACAACTTTGCCAAAAAAACGCCAAGTGGATCCAAAAATTTCTTCAAAAATACATTTTTTTTGAATTTTCACATACCATTTTGGTATGAAAAGCTTCCTTGCTTGTATAGAAAATGATATGGACAAACTTATGATAAAAAATGACTTCTTTGGGCTTACGATTGCTACCCACTAAATTCATGTCAGTTTGAACAATATTCAATTTAAAATTTGAACAAAGGCTCATGTCATTTTTTTCTATTTTGATCTGTCAACACTGTCCAAATATATATTAGATTCAAAGGCTATTATTTTTTTCGAATTAGCATTTTGACTGCATTTCTTTTGGGTGGTTATTCGAAAAAGATTTTCAATCATTTCAAAGCACAGTGTTGAAATCCTGTAAAAAAGTGGAATATAGGAAATTTAAAATGACAATATCAATGACTTGCAGGACGTTTTTTTGTTAATTTACAGATTAATTTTTCAATATGTTATAAAATTGTTGGACTGGTAACACTATAATAATAAATCAATATTTACAAAGAAATGCTATAGATTTGATATAAATGACTTCCAGAATTGCTATTAAGTACGCTTTTACATTTTTTTTTTGTCAATTAGGAAATTCGGCATACTCGTCATAATTTTTTTTGTTTAATTTTTTTAAGTATCATAAACATACCAAAAAACGTTAATAAAAAGGCATAATTTTTTGTCCATTTTCTTCCCTCCCAATCCCACTGTCCACCTCTCAAAAACCATCGAAATGAAACTGCCACCAATTTGGAACTTGTCTTCATTACCATAAATGAAAACCTGTAATATTTTTGCCTCTTATTGAAGGAAATCCTCACCTTCCCTCCCCAACGTCTCCATCAAGGACCACGGACACAGACATCAGCACTTTTCGGCAATCTGCCACCGAAATGTGGCGGACCTGGCCCGCAGACTTCTTAATCCGGACCTTGATCCGCAAATATATAGATTTTCCCTCAGCCCCTGCATCTTCATCAGCGTTTCTATTTTTTCGTTCGTTTCATCTTTTTCCATATTTTTTGCCTTCATATTGAAGTTAAGATGGCTTTCCATTTCTAAATGCCTCGTGTTTGTGTTTGGATTTTCTTTTTTTTTTCTCGTCTACGGTTGAAGTTTTTAATAAAAATTGAGGATCTTGTCGTGGCACTGCTGGTCAGGGGTTGATGGTTTTGCTTTGAAATGTAAACATTTATTTATTCATATTTTTTGGCTTGGTCTGTGATTTGGTTTGCTCATTTCCATAGCGGTTCTATCTCGTTGATTGCGATTATTGTGGGTCTTTGAGCACTCAAATGGACGACAATTTGATGCTGATCTGGGGTGTAATTGAAAGGAAACGGAAGTTTGGAATGTTACTTGAACGCGCAAAATTTGACAGTATATTAAATTTGTTTTCAAATTTATTGGCACGGAAAAACTTCAATATCAGTTACATTTATTTTTCTACTTACCTGGCAACAAAAACAATCCCAATCTCTCGAATCATCTTCCCTTTCAGCATGACAAATGTCCTTCTCACTGTTTACCATTGTTTTAATTCTAGAAACACGTCGCACCCCCCCTCTAGAAATGCTCAAAAACTTCAGGCCAACAGGAAGCTGCAACTGCAAGCTGGCAACACTGGCCCAGAGCCGCCCGGAACTGTCAGACCGAACCGAACGAACAAAGCGCAGCAGTTTCCAAGAATCCAAAGGGGAAGAGACACTTTCCAGAGCTCTATAGTTGTAAGTTTGCCGCCGTCGACCATGAGATAAACCTTGGGTTTCCTCGGTTGTGGGAGGACCAGCTGAGTTCTGGCCGCTTTTGCCGAGAGTCGATGGACTGAACGAAATGGCAGCAGCTGCAGCAGGAACAAGGAGGGGAAGGCCACTTGGAAAAGTTTTATGAAGTGTATTTTCAGAAAACATGCACTTTGTCAATGTGGCAAACGATGATAATGGTAATAAGTTGTATTTTCCAGCGGGCCCCCTGTCTGGGCTCGGGCTGAGTTTTGTCTCCTTTCCGGACCATCTGGCAGGAGGGCACGGTAAAGTGGAAATTTGCGGAAAAGTTTTGTTTTGCATCAGATCAGATTTTTAAAGGAAAATTTTAAAATTGAGACAATTCTATTATACTTTTTTGAAAATTGAATGTGCCTAAGGGTAATTTAAATTTTTTGTCCCCCCCTTTAAAATTTTCCCCAAAAAACCAGAGGGCAATACAAATTGCTATAAGTCAAAATTTTCATTGGAATAACTTGTACAATCGATTTAGAAAACATTGTATTACGTTTGTTTCTGCATCCTGAATCAAATTAGGTCCTTTTAGGAATTTTATTTGTTTTGAATTCTTGTACCAGAAATCGGAAAAAACTTGATACTTGAAGAAAATGAATATTATCATAAATTCGTCCAAAATCTGCTATTTTTATACAGAAGTTTATATTTTAAAATGTATAAAAAATTGGCTTGAAATTTCAAATTTAGTGCCTTTGTCTCTACCCCTCTCCCTCTTGACCTTGAGCAGAGTCAAGGGACCAAAACTTTATATAAAATTTGTACCAGACATTCTAGAAATTAAATACCGCAATTAAAAATATTTAGATGTTTATTCAATATGTGCTCGGTTGAAATGTTACATAAAGTTTTCATCCCGCAGCTCATGTCGGGGCCCACGGGAGGTTAAATGCAAAACTAATTAAGCCAAATTTAAATAAATAAGAAAAAAAAATCAATACTTTCTGCATTATAACTGTTATACTATTGTCACTAATTTGCAGAATATCGATGAATTTATGATTTTGACATCCTTTTCCGTTCTGGTGACTTAAAATTAATTAAAAAATAAAAAAGATTTAAAAAATGGTATTTGATTAAAATACATGAATGAGATCTGAATTGTTAACAAATTATTTTACAAGCTCTATGAAGTGGTGGGGTGACATAAACTATAAAAAATCGCATTGACTAAAATTTAAGTAATTATTAAATTTAATTACTGTTGAATATCAGGAAAATAACAAAAGTATATTTTAAAGAATCTATGACATTTCCCCGAAACCCATATTACCGAAGGGACATTTCCCCGAATGCCACTTCCCCGAAAAGACACTTCCCCTAATAGTCATTTCCCCGAATTCCATTTACCCGAATTTCCCATTTCCCCTAATCGTCCACATCCCCGAATGCCATTTTCCCGAATTGGCCACAATCCCGAATGCCACTTACCCGATAAGTCATATCCCTGAATAGTCATTTCCCTGAACGCCATTTCCCCGAACGCGGTAAAGCCGAAATGCCCGGTGCCCCGGAGCGCGCGCGCTCCTGGGCACCGGGCATTTCGGCTCGACCGCGTTCGGGGAAATAGCATTTTACAGTTGACTCTCTGCTTGTCAATATCCAAGGGACCGTCGAGGAAGAGAATCATCAGATTACAGAACGATGCAAAATGAAGACTCGATTGAAAATATTTTTTTCTTGATACCCAGCTATGGGAGAGAATCATGGCAACGTCCATCAAACAAAAACAAACTAATGTCAAACACCCTTTAAAGCTTCGTTTCGCCAAAAAAATATGTCTATGCAAGCCATGAAAACTGAAATTATTGACAACCGGAAGAGATTTTTAAAGCAAACAGAATCCAAGGGACAGTCGAAGAAGAGATCCGTCAAGCAAGGGAAAATATCGAGGAATGAAGATAATTGAAGTATGCAGATTGAAGGGACTGAAGAATTCATCGATAGATAGAGAATTATTGATATCGAGAAGATCGACAGCCAGAGAGTCGACTGTATAAGAAAAAAAATGATGGCAATTTTTATCACATCAAACTACATATAATATTTCTTGAAAGGTTCGTATTGGCCTTGAATGATCAACTTTCTTTTTGGCTTCACTCAGAACAGACGTAGCATTTTAGGGGGGAAGGGGTGTTGGAAGGTTTGGTACTATTCATTCAAATACAATGAATATTGTTACAGACTTTAGCATTTTAGGGGGGAAGCAAATACCTTTTTTTTATAGACATGATAATAATAATGCAAAAGAAGTTTTGTTATATTTTATGATTCAAAAACATACCGTGCGATTTTCGTAGTACCCCGTATCAGTAGAACCCCGTTCACACTGATCATTTTATTCACATTGCTGGTTTGTGATTTGGCGAAAAGTATAATCAACAAAAACTTCAATTAAAATTTGTACCAGCCTTATGTACCTATTTGTTCGATTTTTGCGTTCTTGAACAAAATTCGAAAAAAAATTCCTCGAAAATTTCTCAAAAACAACATCTAATCATGCGGTTGAATACAAATGTTAATTGAACAACAAAAAATCTAGTAATTGGGTCCTAAAATTAAGCTTAAATTTGTGATATTATTGTTCACAAGAAAAATAAGCTTTACTAAGTACAATGACCCTTTGAACGTACGCAAAGGATTTAAAATGGATTTTTAATTCAATTTCTAAAAATTAACTACACGGCCCTTCTTGGCAGAAAAGCTCCTACTTGACAGCTCAATCCAGGGGGGCCATAGTTGATCCATCGAAAAAATGTTGTCTTTTCAATAACTTTTTTTTTGCATAAAAAAGTTATCAAAAATGGTTTTTAATCGTGTTTCTTACCGTTGTTCATAAAAATTGACAAAGGGCTTTACTACCCAATTTACAACATTTAATCAACAGCATACCCGAAAAAGCTGTTTGTTCGGTAAAATTGAGGAAGAAAATAACTGTTAGTCATGGAAAAAGGCTTTAGCGAAAATGATGATTAGGGGATATGCAAATTCGGGTAATTTTAAATTTAAATAAACGGCAATTGTCGTAAGTGCCACTTCGGGTAAATGGCATTCGGGGAAATGGCGGATTAGGGGAAATGGCATTCGGGGATATAGCCGATTAGGGGAAATGATATTCGGGGAAATGGCATTCGGGGATGTGGCTGATTAGGGGAAGTGGTAATCGGGGATGTGACCAATTAGGGGAAATGATTTTCGGGGAAATGGCATTCGGGGAAATGAGCTAGACCCACAATATTCAAAATGATTTTACATACAAAAAAAAAATCTTAAGAAAAAACTATCTTATTCAATTATTTGTAACACAAACTTGTTGAAAGTTGATGCCATATTTCTAAAAAAATAGTGTTAACATGTTCTAATAACTTAAAAAGGGTAAAGCAACATTAGCTTAAAGTTTAATCTTAAAACTTATATTAAGTATATAAAGTTCACGTTTGCGTTAGGGTAATTCAAAAATGAAAAAAAAATAAACCTTGCTATATTGCATATGATTGCTGATTAAATTTCGAATTAGATGTTGTATTAATCGTTTCATATCAATTTGAAATAACAAAGATCTAATCGATTGAAATCTTATGCAATATTCTCTGGCTTGTGACCGAAGGTTTTCAAAATCACACTATTTAAACTTCAAATGGAGTCCATAGTAAAAATTTATTGCAAAAAAAATATATCACATACAGTTCAGACTCGATTTTCAATATCACTTCGGATAATCGAAACTTCAGATAATCCAATCAAAAAAATATTTTTTTCGTTGTCTTATTTTTTATTGTTGAGCTACTCTAAAGTGATTTCGAATTTTTCAATCCAAGATGTCGGCCAAAATGGCGATTGTGAAATATTGAAAAAAAACGCATTTTTAATTTAACAGGCAATCAACCATTGAAATTTGACTAAAATGGGGTCACAGAACTAAAATATGATGTTTAAAATAAGAAAAAAAAAGTTCGTGATTCGATTATCTGAAGTCCCATACAAACCTCCAGATAATCGAACTTTGGATAATTAAAACTTCGGATAATCGAGTTTGGACTTTATGACTATTTAAAGCATTAATATGTTGTTTGGTAAATTTTCAACAAAGCTGAAAGTTTATCTCAAGAAAGGTTATGAGATTAAAAGTTTACATAAACAAGAAAAAAAGAAAAACAAAACAAATATGATAGAAAAAACGCCACTTGCTACATAAAACCATTTATTATATCACAGCAAAAAATTGAGTAATCCAGCTGCGTGTAAAAGGCCTGGGTGTAAAATAAATGTTGCATTATTTAATGAAATTCTATGTAATATTACACCCTGAAATGTGTAGCCCAACAGTATGGGAAACCTACTTGACCGAAATGTCAAGCTCATATATGCGTTTATCCTTTCCGTTCTTCATCGGCCTGATGGCCGAGTGGGCTTAGGCGCCAGTCCTTACAATTGGTGCTGGGTTAAATCCAGTCGGTTGCAACTTTTTTTTTGTGTTTACAAAAATTGTACATGCAGCGTGTAATAATAAGTGTCTTTTTTACGAAGGTGATGTGCATGCTTTTGCATGCGATTTTACCATCGGATTATTTGCTATTTACTTTAAGTTGTTTTTCATGTTATTGTTTTGTTCAATTTCATGTGTTCGTTTTTTTTTTTAAGTGTGCAATTCTCTGAGATTTCGATCATACATTTTTTTTTATTATTTTTTATGCTTAAAAAAGTCATTTTGCATCATTAGTTTGTCCATATAATTTTTCATGCAAATTTGGCAGCTGTTCATTCGAAAATATGTATCTTTTGAAGGAATTTTTTGATCGATTTGGTGTCGTCAGCAAAGTAAAAAGTGTCAAGCCCTGGACGACACTGAAATAAAAATTATACGCGGTGAAAAAAATGGCAGTAATTAATTTTACTTTTTGTCACTGAAACATTTGCAAAAAATAAAAACTTTTTTTATTTTATTTTTAAATTTCAGAAATTTTCATAAAAAGCAAAAAATTTTTAATCGAGTTATGATTTTTTGAATCAATACATTTTTTTCAAAAAATCGAAATATTGGTCACAAAATTTTTAAACTTAATTTTTCGATGTAAAATCGAATTTGCAATAAATTTTTTTTAATAAGTGCACCGTTTTTAAGTTATAGCTATTTTTAGGTAACTTTTTAGAAAATAGTTGAAGGTATAAATTTTTTTTACTAGTGCCCATGTTTGCCCACTTTTTTATAAAAAAATATGAAATCCTGATTTCACTATATTTTGCTTTCATAAACTTAGTTGATACGTCACTTAGTTACTGAGATATTGCCATACAATGATTTATAAACAGAAAAATTAATATTTTCTAAGTCTCAACCAAACAACCCACCATTTTCTAATGTCAATATCGCAGCAACTAATGGTCCGATTTTCAATGTTAAAATATGAAACATTCGTGAAATTTTTCGATCTTTTTGAACACAATATTTTCAATTTTTTAAATAAAGACTAACATTTCAAAAGGGCCAAACATTCAATATTACGCCCCTAATAATGAAAAATAGCTTCTTTGGCCATACCGAAGGCACTAAAAATGCTTCAGCCGGTTTTAAAAATACAAACATTAAAATAAAAAAAAATACCGATTTGGTAGAGAATTACTCAAGCCCTTTCTTTCACTTTTGATCATTGGAATTAAGCTTAGTTTTATTGAATTTATCTTGCCTTTTTTGCATTTTGTTATACATTTTTTTTATAAATCTGTTAATTAAAAAAATGATTTTTCCACTGATATAGAAGATTTCTAAGAAAAAAAATTAAAAAGAGGGTTTTTGCAAGGGGAAGTATAAGCTGGTAAAACAATTACTTAAAGTTTTTATCACCCCCCCCCCTCCTCTCCCCTCAAATTTGGCCCGAAAAATCAGGGGGTAAAAAAAATATCTTTTTCTAAAAACTTCAAAATTTCAATGGAAATTCAAGTGCAATCAGCAGAAATCAATTTAAAATGCATTCCTTTAATTTTTAGCATGTTTGTGTTGATTTTAAAATCTCTTGAATTTTTGAAAATGTTCGATGTTTACTATCGCAAAAAGTTTTTTTTCGCAAAAAAAATTGTTTCCGTCAAATCTAACATTTTTTGAAAACTAATGATTGCAAAACAACTGATTCAGTGTAAAGTGCACTTTAAAACACTTTTTGCATTCAAATGTTCAGAATATGGCTTGTTATATCAATTTAATTTTTTTGGCAACCTCCCCCCCCCCCACCATCAACTCCGGCCAGGGCCGATGACAAAACTTTGAAAAAAAAATGCATCGGCCTTTTGCAACTTTGAAAAAAAAACAAAACATTAGCCTAAATACCTTTTGACAAGAAAAATTTAATCACATAATGAGTTTTATGGTAACAATTTTCCCATAATGTTAAAAATTTGATTGCTTTGCTCCTACGTTTAAAAGTAAATTCCAATTTTTTATCAAGGTAGATCAATTCAAATCTTGTACTGAGCAGAATACATTTTGTTTGAGTTTTGGAGAACCTTTATTCTATTGATTTACCAGAAATAAAAAAAAATAATTAAAATTATTTTGGAATTTTTAATTTCCGTGGTTAATTCTACCCTCAGCACTGATGAGTCACTAGTCACTGACCCACCGACAGGAAAAACTATTCTCCGGCAAAAGTTTTCCCTCCATCCGCCCAAGAAGGGGGAAGAAACTTTTCCTTCCCCAGCTCACCGGAACACAACACTGCTGCCGTTTCAGCAACACTACTCTTCCGTGGTTGATTAGCTTTTGTCCGAGAAGGGGTGTAATTTTCCGGACCCAACTTTGGCAGTCGGGCGGAAAATTTGTCCAGAACAAAATCAATTCGAATGACAAATTTCTCGGTACCCAAGTTGGAGATACTGACCTGTCCTGGTCCGGAGCACCATTCCGGTACACTTGAAAAAAGGTCACACACACATCGTCGTCGCAATCCTCAACAAAAGTGAAACGTGACAACGGACCGTAAATGTTGCCGATCCATTTTCCATCGGTTTGATGTGCATTCACCGAAAACCAATGCCAGGGGTATAATATCGAGAAGCAGTTGGGAAAAGAAGAAGCAAAATGCTCTTTGATCGTACACAGACTGACGCTGGAAAAGTGATTCTTTGTGTTCCTTCGATAGTCTGTCTGAATGCGTCGATGTGAGTGCCATTGAGACGTTTACGTGGAAACATTTTCCTTCGAATTTCCCGCCATTTTTCCAGAAAGACTCAAGCCTTGAAAAAAAAAACGTGGTGACATCTATAATAAGAGTTATATAAGAAATATATTACACATCAATATTTTGCAATATATTTCCATCCCTCCCCCCTTTGAAACCACCCTCAAACACGTGTGTGTACTCACGTGGGCTGGAATGGCCCTTTGGCAGTCAATGTGATGACGGAGGAAAAGAAGGTTGAAGGTGAGGCCATATAAATAAATAAACAAATAAAAAAAAAGAAAACCTTCGTGCCAGAGAGCGCAAATCGACGACGACGACGAGTGAAATTGAAGATATGGATTATTGATTTATGCAGATTAGATAGCGAACTGTTTGTGGAAGAAGGAAAGGTCGGGATGATCGGTAAAAGAAGCAGCAGTGGCAGCAAAGAGTGGTTTGGATGATGATACATCACCGTATGTGGGAATGTAAATCTTCCGTTGGGGATGGTGAAAATGGTGCAAATACTTGGGAATGATTCTACGAAGAAGTGGAAAGAAGAAAACTTTTTTTTTTGCTTGATATTAGTGAGTTTGTGTGTAGTCATGAATATTTAAGGACCATTTGGCGCAAACTTTTTGTTTACAAAAAAAAGGAATTCTCTGCGAAATCGGTCCTTTTTTCTTCAATTTTAATTTCTTTGGCTGAAACTTTTTTGGTGCCTCCGGTATACTCAAAAATTATTAGGCATCATTAGTTTGTCCATATAATTTCCATACTTTTTGTCACTTAACACAATTTTTTTATATATGTTTTAGAGGACATCAAATGCCAACTTTTCAGAAATTTCTAAGTTGTGCAAAAAATCTTTGACCAAGTTATGAATTTTTGAATCGATACTGATATTTTTTCAAAAATCGAATTATTAGTCGCAAAACTTTTTTCAACTTAATTTAACTTATTTAATTTTTCAAGTAAAATCCATTTTTAGGTGACTTTTTTGAAAATAGTCACAGTTTTTCATTTTTTAATACTTGTGCACAGATTTGCCCACTTTTCAAAAAAAATATTTTTGAATAGCTGAGAAAATTCTCTATATTTTGCATTTTTGAACTTTGTTGATACGACCCTTAGTTGCTGAGATATTGCCATGCAAAGGTTTAAAAACAGGACAATTGATGTTTTCTAAGTCTCACCCAAACAACCCACCATTTTCTATTGTCGATATCTCAGCAACCAATGGTCCGATTTTCAATGTTTTAATATGAAACATTCGTGAAATTTTTGCAACTTTTCGAAAAAGTATTTTCAAAAATTTTAAACCAAGATTAACGTTTTAAAAGGGCCAAACATTCAATTCTTTTGAAGTACTTGTTTGATGTTTACTATTATATCATTATTTTACTATTTTGTAATTTATGCTAGAAAATAACACTAAGAAAAAAATAAAGTGAATTTTAAATAAACATAAAAAAATACAAAAACAAGTTCTAAATGTTAAAAAACAAAGATGATTTTGTGCAATAAAAAATGCTTTAAGTCTGTCACCATTTCTTTCATCATTAAATTAAAAAACACCGCAAAAAAAATTAAAAGCATCGCCAAATAGAAACCTCAATGTAGAGGTAATATTCATATAACCAAATTTTCAACCTTCCAAAAGAATTTTTTTTCTGTGTATACCGTAAACCGGGGTAACATTGATAATATTTTAATTTATCTTTGGAATATTGTCCAACTGTTAAGGTTTTTCTCAAAATTATTATTTTAAAAACATTTACTGGGGTAAGCCACACAAGGTCCATGCACTATTTAAAAAAAGAGTTTTCATTATTGTTAAAAAAAATAGTTGCGTTAAAAATTCTTATTTTGAACTCCGGGTGACTTTGATAGTCATAGTTTTACTTGTTAAAATCAGATTTAATGTGTTCAAATTTTATTTTTAAGTCAAATAATCCATCAATAAGGTTGCTGATATAATGTTTAAGAAAAAAATCAATGCATTGATTTAGTTTACTAAGTTTATAAGCTTTTTAACAAAATACATATAAATTTAGGGTAAAATTGTTAAAAAATCACAATTTTGCCTAGACTTCGTTAAAACTAATTTTGTTTATAAAATTATCAAATCATATGGCATATTTAACTGAATTCGAAGCAAGAATCAAAAGTTTTCACCAGACATGCATCCTCTCTAACTCCTCAAGAGGGTTTTGCCTGGCAACAAGCATAACATTACTTTAAACGAAAATGCCATGTGGAACAAGCTGAGTGACGTTAAGAAGAGCTCTTAGTGCCGATGCATGTCTGGTTTTCACATGTTATATGAAATTTGTTCTGCTGAAAATGCCTACAAATTTGAATTTTTTTTAATTATATTTCAAAAACATATTATATTTAATATTTAAAAAAAAATTTACCTTCTCTTCGAGAAAAATTATCTAAAGAATAATTTTCATAAAGAAAATCATGACACATTGAGAATATTAAAATAATGATTTTCATCATTAATTTCACGATAATAGTTAACTAACTTTTCAAAATTATAAATATTTTATGAAAACTTCTTTTTGAACTACTTTTAACACTTCTCTACCATGGTCTGTATGATTCCATAGCATTCCGTACGTATTAAATTTGTACTCTTCATTTTGAGGAAAAAATCTCAAACCTATCAAATTCACCCCGTTTTACGGTATTTCAATCGTTCATCTTTTTCATCTGAAATTAAATAACCTTTTTTTATTTATTTTTTTTCTATTTTTCTTGATCCTCCAGGGCCAATTTTACAAAAAATATTTAAAGTTTTCAAGGTACAAATATTTTTTTTTCAGGTCTCATCTGTTTTTTTAAGGCGTCATCCATAAAGTATGTCACGCTCTAGGGGGGGAGGGGGGGGGGTCTGAGCAAGTGTGACATTGCGTGTTGTAAGTATAGGTAAAGCGTGACAAAGGGGGGAGGGGGGTAAATTTTGGCTGATTTTAGCGTGACGTACTTTATGGATGAAGCCTAAGTTGTAGAAAAAAAAGTAAAAGTAAGTTTTTATCAGGATCCAACTTAATTTTTTTTATCTTCCCCTTTTTTTGCGGAAAACAAGCAGTTCACAAATGGTTTAACTAAAATTGAACAAATTGTAACTTATTTATTTGACTGAATATTAAATAATATTTGTAATAATACTTAGATATTTTCATACAATCATTTTAATTAACAATCAAGTTTGAATTAATATTCTGATTTTCAAAAAAAGAATGCGAAAATCAACATGAAAGGTTTATAAAAAAAATCGGATTTTTTTTAAACTCTTAGAGTGAGTTTGAAAATCCTGATTTTTTAAATTATTAGAGTATCCAAATTAAGAATTTATTTAATTTTTTTTTGTTTCTTCCAACCCTTCAATTTTTTCCAAAACATCAGAGGAGAAAAAAAACTTAAAGAAATAATTTTAAGGAAAAAACTTCTAGAATCGATTATAATCTATTCAGAATACATTATATTGATTTCATATTAGCAATTAAATTTTGAAAATTTCAACTTTTCAGAATTTGTTTCGAAAAGTAATACTTTTAGAAACTGTTTTTGTTTTTTAGTTGACTAATTCATTCAATTTTATGTTTTTAATACCCTGAAAACAAATTTTAAATATAGTTTGCGTTTATACTCATATCAACCCTTGACATTTTTGTCGATTTACATGTATGTAACCCCTTAAGTATTTAATAAGGAAGTGTCTATTTTTGCATCACAACGAACGGCCCTCAGATAATCTTTTGCGTAGGTCAAGGTATGTGCTGACTATTGCAACCTTTAATCCACTCGACTATTTATGGGCTCTCCAGAGCCGGTGGGATTAACAACCATGGTGAGGGCCTCATGCCTCGATGGCTTCTCAATGATGACACCGACCCTCCGTATTAGAATCATCGAAAAAGCTCTTCTAGAAAGGAAAATGTTTCGTTGCATGTGCATGGATTAAGCACTAATGAAACGAATGGTGCTTAACGAACGGCTATTTGGCAAGATTGTCGGACCTCTGGAATGCAGCAGCAGCAGCAGCAAAACCTCTCCTTGGGAAAGAGTAGGTACCGGGTACCCGTAGTAGAATGCAGCAGACATTTCGTGGTTGGCAGTGATTCCAGGCCAGGCCGTTCCGAACTCTCCGGTAGGTTGATGAAGTGTAGTTTGTGGTGAGAAAATGGGGACAGTGTTTTATTTCTGTGGGTTTGCTGCAGTTCTGCCCGAGTTGGTGGTCAGCAGGATTGCTGCAGAAGTTAAGTTAATTTATTAAATTATCCCAGTCGATGGTTGAATCAGTAAAGAGATTGAAAAGCCAGCAGCAATTTATTCTCAAATCCTCAAGGTCAAAGCTAATCCAACCCAAATAACTTACCTTGGAAGCTGCTGCTCGACAAATAAAACCCAAATCTCAAGCCATTTCACACCCCCTTTTCCGGTGCCAACATTGTTCAAATTGACTGATAACCTTTTTTCCTTTTTCCGAAAAAGAACCCAATTTCGATATCGTCTTTCAGCCCATTAAACGCTGCTGGTGCCACACGGCATACAAACCTCCAAAAATCCTCCAGTTGGCGCCTTTTTGCCCTCGTTTTGTTGCAGCAATACATCCTGATAAGAAACGGCGAAACCACCTTTTCCACCCAGTTTTCCACCAGCCTACATAAACTCTCCCGAACGAAACATCGTGTGAACATATTGAAATAAAAATTTATGCCCGCCGAGTGTGAGTGTGGGAAACTTTTGCCTTCCTCTTATTTTCACCCACACACGGAGTCAGCAGCGGCAGCTGGCAAGGATCGCTTTTTGATTCAATTTAAAAATGGATATTATCCTTGCTATTTTATTTCCCGTCGATTTCGGGCCTTCGGTTTCCGGTTTTTTGCCTTCTTCGGTGTGTGACACAGTGAAAATTGTTCTATTTTTTGTGCAAGAAAATTAACAAACAAAATTGTTTTGATTTCAAAATGCATTTCTGAATGAACACTTTTAACACAATATTGTCAAATGGTTTTTTAGCTAAAATTTGCGGAAAATTCAACCCCAATTCAAATTCAAAATACAATTTTTGTTGTTGCCTAAAAGCAATTCTTAGACACTTCGTAAAACGTTTTTTTACCTGTGATTTGTGCTTTGTCCGTACTCTTTCTAAAGAAGACATTTTCACATCATAAGTTCGTCCAAACAAGTCCTCATACAGTTTTGGCAGCGATTGAAATATTCATAAATCTGTTATAAGACCGCATTTTCTGCTCAATTTGGAATCTTTGGCAAAGTTGTTGGTATTGCCTAGGACTTCACAGAAAAAATATAACACTCTTAAACATATAATCTTTTTTAATTTGACACACCATTTGACCACACAAAAATTTTAATGGCGCAAATTAAGCATTTTTGAAAAATTCTCATTCTTGGATATCGATGCCCGAATGCTCTTTTGTAGGGGGAGAGGGGGTAATATGCCCCCGGGGCAAAATGCACCCCCAGCTTTTCTCGTTATTAGGAAGAATTTTCCAGGGAAAAAACATGGTAATTGGAAGATTAACATTGCAAAAGAATACTTGCAAAATTTTAGCTTCGTAGTATGAAAACAGCTTGAGTTATTTGCAAAAATTTAAAAAATGTTGTGTTTTCATCTAATTTTCATTGAACTTTCGATTTTATTTGGATAATATAAAAAGCATTTATTGATATTGTAAATAATGATTTTTATAGTTTTTGCCGTAATCTTCATTATTATATAGATAGATGAGTTCAAAAATATCAAAAAATGTATTTTCCATCCAATTTTCTACAAAAAGCGTGGTCGGGGCAATAAGCACCGCTGTGATGGTCCTTTGTGAAAACAGCGGTGTCATCTAGTGGTGACTAGTGAAAACTGCTTCAACCTGGTGCATTTTGCCCCGTTGTTGTAGTGCATTTTGCCCCAATGCTGTGGTTCGTATTGTCCCGCAAGGTTGTTTTAAATGAATCAAAAATGTTTTCATAAATATGTCATTTTTAAACAAATTTGAGGTTTTTGAAGATTTTTTTTACTTGGATGACGTAGAATAATAATTGTTTAAGAACATCTAGCAAAATTCTTTCATAGAAATGCTGCTATGGTTGAGAAATTACAATTTTCCCTTAGGGGTGCATATTACTCCCTGTCCCCCTACTATCTAAATAGGAATTCCAGCAAGCTTAGTATAAAAGAGCAAATTGGCATCGATATGCTACAGGTGACAAAAAAGTGCTATGGCACGAGTTGGTAACAATTTATTTGAAAGAGTTGCTGATTTTTCGAAAGAGTCATATTTTTGAAAAATAAGGAAAAACATTATTTTTTTATATTTTCAGATGAAAACAAAATTAGAAATTAGTAAGTATTTTTCATGAAATTTGATAAATTTTATTTTTTTTATTTGTGACTTTCTAACTGTAGTACTCATGATCAAGCTTTATCATCTCAGAAAATATTTTTTTCGGAAAGATCCTGCTAATTAGCTTCAAAGACATTGAAGTATGGAATAATGGTTACTAAGAATACAGCCTCTGAAAGAAAAGGAAACAACCAAAACAAAAAATAACCATAATTTCGTCAAATAAGTCTATTCTCACTATGCTCCTAATTTTAAATACCTAAACGTGAAATCATTTTATAATTCAATGTTTTTCTCATTTTTTAAAAATCAACTTTAACATTTGATATGGTCCAACATATGTAATTAGAGCAGTTGCTAATTTTTGGATTGAATGAGGATTGAAAATTAAAAAAAAACGGAAAATTGTATGATAGATAGTTAATTTTTTTTACAATGAAAATCGAACGCATATTCGCTGAGTTAGCGTATTTTTAAAAATCAACGCTATTTTGAAAATTAAACCTCAACCTAAAAACTGTTTTTTATTCGTTAGTACCTCTATCTCAGCTACAATAGGTCCAATTTGAATTACCTTTAAGCTAATTTTCAGACATTTTTCTAACGTTGGTAAAAATATGTTTTCAGACTGGTCATGACTTCTAAAAAAAGATTAAAAAAGTCTTTTAGGCCATTGCAAATATTTTTCAAAGTTTCTGTACTTTTATGTTTATGATATTTTGCAAACGAAAGATTATAAATCACTTTTTTCATTCAAATGTTGAATATTTTTGGCTTGTAATTTCAATTTTTAACATTTTTTTTACCCCTCCCCCCCACTCCCCTTCTCGAATTTGGTTAGAGTCGAGCATTTCTATTTTTCTATTTTCATGGGCATTTTGAAGTTTTTTAAATATTTTTTTTTGCCATAAACATAAACGTTAAAAAATATTTGTAACGGTCTAAATGAAAAAAATACAAAAAAAAACATTCTTGTAAGAATAGCTTGTAGTTAAGTAAATTTAATAAATATTATGCCCGAGCTGAACCAGCCTCCGGCTGTTAGCTCAATAATAAAGTTAAATAATAATAAAAATTATGCCCGTTAGAAAAAAAAAATATTGTGGACAAATTTGAAATACTAGAGACTAAAATGAGGTTATTTTTAATTTGTATTTTTTATTTCAATAATTTTCTACAAAATATCCTAGTTCTACGAAAAAATATTAATAAATTTATCACTGTATATTTTTTGTTGTGTCTCCCCTTTCACATTTGGTCATCTTTATTCTTCCAAGTGACTTTTTACGGTTCGAAAACGACAAAAAAACTGCAAAACGCCGATCTAGATCCAGGCACCGGAAAACAGGGAAGACCCATTAAGCCGTCAATAACTGTTAACGAGCACAATAAGGCGGCTGAGCGTTTTGACCCTTCCGGGCGGCCATGAGGACCCTTCAATAGTGGAAGAGGGAGTGGCAAGAAGGGGGTGATGTCTATATTAACCCGTTGAAATGACCCGTCGATCGAAGTGATAGCTTCGGAGTGGCCATTTTTCAGACTAAATTAAATTTCAATTTCCGACCGGCAGCAGCAGCAGGTATTCGAGAGTGGGCGGTTCAGGATGATATTGGATTTGTTTCTAATTGACACGTGACGAAAGTGGCTGGAAAGCTTGTGACTACAGTTGAATTTACTGTTCTGGGAAAACCTAAATTAATATTGGAAAAATTGTTGAATAATGTAATAACGTTATGGCATAACTGTCACTCAGAATGGTTTCTGTTTCTTTGTGTTACTCTTTTTCATGTATTGTCTGATCAAAAATTCTAAAAATAAAAGAAAACATTACAACAAAAGCAGATGATGAGCAAACTTTTATCCCAAGGGTATTAAAGTCATCTACCATCTCTAAATCTGTAACGTAAGATTCAACCGATCGTAAACTTTCTCAAACTGCAATTTCCTCCAATCGCTTCTTCAACACTTTTTGCCGGAAATCTCTGAGAGTCAACCTTCAACATCCCAGCAACCCTCACCAGCCCGTCTCGACTTGGCCGACAATGAAAGTTCCTCAATCTCGTGCCAACCCGAGACTGCCACAGTGGTCTGGAAGCTGTCGAAAAAGATTTGATTAAAGTTATAACCAAGTTTTAGTCATAAATAATTCATCTCAACTTCTGGTTCCTTCCGGGACGTCGTCGTGTGTCTTCTTCAAGCTCATCATCGTCTTCTCCTGCGTTCATCTTGCAGGAAGAACTTGACTTCCGGCCGATCCTGGCACACCGATCTCAGACCATCTCCCAGTGCCAAGAGACGAGGAGAAGTGAGTGTGCTCTCAAAGCTCATATTCGCCTCATCGTCAAGACTGTGTGGCTGGTTGGTTGACAAGATGTATGAAAGGGGGAAAGACCGCGCCAGGGTCGTTTTGGGGGAGGAGACGACCACGAAGACGAGTTATTAAGAATAAAGCACTACCCTGAAAACCCTTGCTACGCCCTAGCTCTCAACTCTCAACCAAGTCGATGGCTGCAATTTCTTGACTTCTACACCGAGAAGAGTGTTAATGCTCTTTTTTCCAGCTGCCTCTGACAACGACGAAGACGACGACGACAATGACGATGATGATGATATCTTCATCGGGCTGTGCGTTGATGTTTGTCCTCATGACCATCGCACCACCAACCTCAACCTCAACTTCCGGACTCCACACCGCTTCCAGAGTACGTACGAGCTGTCTCAAAAGATGTCAGCGGGGAAGTTCATCAACCGGTTCTGCACCATAGAAGGTTGACTTAAACTTCACCGATGATGACTCTGGCTTCCAAGTTTGCAGATATGCAAAATGGGTCATTTCCCTCCCTCGACGGTTGGGGAGCAGTCAATGATGCTCGAGTAATGCTTTGAACCGGCCCGATGGTATTCGAACATCGAGAAATCGAGCATTCCAGAGCATTTTGAAATTGCATTGCTGCTGGTTTGCACAGATTAGGTACGTTTGTAATTTCCGACCATGCCAGGCATTTTGTGATTAGATTTTGAGTCAATCCAGACATTGGGAATCAATGGTTTGCAAGTTTGAATTCAGCCTATTTTTCGCAAATCGTCGTCATCGTACTGACTTGTCGCATCGCCAATTTTACAGCATTCAATGCTTCCCCTTTGGACCTCCACAGCACCCCAAAACATGATTTCAATACGTGAGATATTAATCTAACCTAACCTAACCTAACCTAACCTAACCTAACCTAACCTAACCTAACCTAACCTAACCTAACCTAACCTAACCTAACCTAACCTAACCTAACCTAACCTAACCTAACCTAACCTAACCTAACCTAACCTAACCTAACCTAACCTAACCTAACCTAACCTAACCTAACCTAACCTAACCTAACCTAACCTAACCTAACCTAACCTAACCTAACCTAACCTAACCTAACCTAACCTAACCTAACCTAACCTAACCTAACCTAACCTAACCTAACCTAACCTAACCTAACCTAACCTAACCTAACCTAACCTAACCTAACCTAACCTAACCTAACCTAACCTAACCTAACCTAACCTAACCTAACCTAACCTAACCTAACCTAACCTAACCTAACCTAACCTAACCTAACCTAACCTAACCTAACCTAACCTAACCTAACCTAACCTAACCTAACCTAACCTAACCTAACCTAACCTAACCTAACCTAACCTAACCTAACCTAACCTAACCTAACCTAACCTAACCTAACCTAACCTAACCTAACCTAACCTAACCTAACCTAACCTAACCTAACCTAACCTAACCTAACCTAACCTAACCTAACCTAACCTAACCTAACCTAACCTAACCTAACCTAACCTAACCTAACCTAACCTAACCTAACCTAACCTAACCTAACCTAACCTAACCTCGAAAAATCGAATCGAATCGAATCGAATCGAATCGAATCGAATCGAATCGAATCGAATCGAATCGAATCGAATCGAATCTAATCTAATCTTGTTTTATCTAATCTAATCTAATTTAATCTAATTTAATCTTATTAAATCTAATTTAATCTAAATAAATATAATTGAATATAATTTAAAAGTCGGGACTGGCAACACCAGCCAGCAACAGTCAAGTGTTCGGAGCTCTTCAAACTTTTCGATTTTTACGCCGTATTTAACTGTGATTACCCGCGAGTTTGCTCCTCCAGCATGCCAAGGGCCGGCCGTGGCCGAGGCAGTTCGAGTGCGGCCTCGAAAAACCCGCGAAGTTCATCTACCGGCAGAGTGCAGAAAGGTAAACATACCAACGCCGCATCGACCGCCATCGCGCACGGGAGCGTGCCCGGTGACGTCACCGATCCTTCATTTTTACACGTGTCATACCGTCCACGTGAGTCCCCAGTACGGACGAGACAATCGACTCGGGCATCCGGAAGCACTTCCGGGCAGCAGCAGCAGCAGTCCACCAGCACTACGACAACAACCACTTCCAACGTTCCCACCAGCAACGAATTTGAGATGCTGAGTGGAGATGAAAACAACACCGACAGTGACAGCAGCAATGCTGGTGACGACGATGACGATGATGAACTTGCGCGCAAGCAAGGAAAGCAGAAAAACGGTAACTCTCCGAAGGAACGACGACCACCTCCAATTTTTGTTTTGGATACGTTGGCTGACGATGTTGACGAGTTGCTTGAGGGACTCCAATATTGTCTCAAAATTGGCAAAACTTCTGTGCAAGTGATTACCCACAAGAAGCTGCATTTCGACTTGGTGGTGAAGAAGTTGAAGTTGCGAAACTTCAAATTCTTCACATTTGATCCTGCAGAGAAGGTCCCAGTGAAGATCGTCCTTCAGGGATATCCGGACCGCCCGATCTCCGACCTGGAAGAACACCTGACGAGCGTCAAGGTAAAGCCTCGAGAGATAAAGGTGCTCTCAAAATCGACTACGGTGACAGGTACGTACACCTTGTACCTCCTGTACTTCGATCGCGGGTCCGTCAAAATCCAGGACCTACGGCAGATCAAAGCACTGGACGGCTTCTTTGTGACGTGGCGATTCTATACGAAGAATCCGGCCGACGCAGCCCAATGCCACCGCTGTCAGAAATTCGGACACGGTTCCAGAAATTGCAATCTTCCACCCCGGTGCGTAAAGTGCGGTGAGACCCACTTCACCGAAAGGTGCAATCTTCCGCGGAAAGACCAGCTGGGGGAAAACCCCCAGCAGCACAAAGCGCGCGTCAAGTGTGCGAACTGTGGTGGTAACCACACGGCGAATTTCCGTGGCTGTGCCGCGCGGAAAAAGTACCTCGAGGAGCAGGACAAGAGGAAGAAAGCGCCAGCGTCCCGCCAACCTCCGAAGACTTCGAGCTCGAACGCTGCAGCAGCTGGCGGCGGAGCGGTTCCATCGACCAACCCAGCGTTCCCTCCCGGTTGGGGAGGTTCGTACGCTAGAGTAGCCGCTTCTGGGAGCGGTACTTCACCGGGACAAGCAAACGTCACCGGAGATGACCTCTTCACGCTTCCCGAGTTTTTCGCTCTTGCTGGAGAGATGCTCACGCGCTTCCGTGTCTGCCGGAACAAGGCAGAACAATTCCAAGCTCTCAGTGAGCTGATGATGAAGTACATCTACAACGGATAAGCTGCCTTGTGCAGCGAAGTTTTTCGACGTCAATGGACAAAACATACTGTGATTTAGTTTTAAGCTTTTCTATTTCTATCCTTTTCCTTAGTAAATCTAGAAGGTTTTTTTTTTTTTTTTATTTTTCCTTCTCTTGCCAAACCCATTGTTAGAATATCCAATTACATCAAAATGAATTATAGTTCAAATCATAGTTGAAAGGAACTCCAAAACTCTATTAGGCTATAAGAAATACGGAATTGTTAATTGATTATTTACTAATAAAATAAATTGAAATTGAATATAATTTAATAAAATTAAATCTAATTTAATCTAAATTAATCTAAATTAATCTAATTTCATCTAATTTAATTCAATTTAATCTAATTTAATCTGATTTTATCTAATTTTATCTAATTTTATCTAATTTTATCTAATTTTATCTAATTAAATCTAATTTAATCTAATTTAATCTAATTTAAACTAATTTAAACTAATTTAATCTAATTTAATCTTATTTAATCTAATTTTATCTAATTTCATCTAATTTAATCTAATTTAATCTAATTTAATCTAATTTAATCTAATTTAATCTAATTTTATCTAATTTTATCTAATTAAATCTAATTAAATCTAATTTAATCTAATTTAATCTAATTTAATCTAATTTTATCTAATTTAATCTAATTTAATCTAATATAATCTAATTAAATCTTATTTAATCTAATTAAATCTAATTTAATCTTAATTAATCTAATTTTATCTAATTTAATTCAATTTAATCTAATTTAATCTGATTTTATCTAATTTTATCTAATTTTATCTAATTTTATCTAATTAAATCTAATTTAATCTAATTTAATCTAATTTAAACTAATTTAAACTAATTTAATCTAATTTAATCTTATTTAATCTAATTTTATCTAATTTCATCTAATTTAATCTAATTTAATCTAATTTAATCTAATTTAATCTAATTTTATCTAATTTTATCTAATTAAATCTAATTAAATCTAATTTAATCTAATTTAATCTAATTTAATCTAATTTAATCTAATTTTATCTAAATTAATCTAATTTAATCTAATTTAATCTAAATTAATCTAATTTAATCTAATTTAATCTAATTTAATCTAATTTAATCTAATTTAATCTAATTTAATCTAATTGAATCTAATTTAATCTAATTTAATCTAATTTAATCTTATTTTATCTAATTTAATCTAATTTAATCTAATTTAATCTAATTTAATCTAATTTTATCTAATTTTATCTAATTTAATCTAATTTAGTCTAATTTAGTCTAATTGAATCTAATTTAATCTAATTTAATCTAATTTAATCTAATTTAATCTAATTTAATCTAATTTAATCTAATTTAATCTAATTTAATCTAATTTAATCTAATTGAATCTAATTGAATCTAATTTAGTATAATTAAGTCTAATTTAATCTAATTAAATCTAATTTAATCTGATTAAATCTAATTTAATCTAATTTCATCTTATATAACCTTATTTAATCTAATTTTATATAATTTTATCTATTTTATCATATTTTATCTATTTTTATCTTTTTTATCTATTTTAATCAAATTTGATCTTATTTAATCTTATTTAATCTAATTTAATCTAATTTAATTTAATTTAATCTAATTTAATCTTATTTAATCTATATTTAATCTTATTTAATATAATTTAATCTAATGTAATTTTATTGAATTGTATTTAATCTAATTTAATTTTATTTAATCCAATTTAATCTTATTTTATCTAATCGAATCAAATCAAATCTAATATTGATGTTTATAATGAATTTATTTACTAAGTTTTTAATTTCTCAAAGTACAAACTCCAAAACCAGTTGGTTAAGTTTTTGAGCCATTTTTGAACCAGTGTTTTTAAAACTAGACTACAATTGATTAATTGTTTAAGTTAAAAAAAAACAAACACAAGAAAATTAAAAATAATAAACAATTTATTTTATAAAAATTCATTCGTGGAAAATTGAACAACTGTAAAAATATAATTTAAGTGCTAAGCTAAAAAAAATCATCATTTTGCGAACAAGAGGGCGTGATGCAAACTAACCCGCTTTGCACTGCTTGGACGCTTTGAGATAACAAACTGATATTTTTTGTGTGCCTCTTCCATATTCATCGATTTAAGAGGCAGTATTTGTAAATATTGCTCGGTTTGTTCTAGAGGTCGTATCGAGGTGCTCCGATTTGGATGAAACTTTCAGCGTTTGTTTGTCCATACATGAGATGAACTCATGCCAAATATGAGCCCTCTACGGCAATGGGAAGTGGGGTTAAACGGGCTTTGAATTTTGAGGTCAAAAAAACATAAAAAATCTCAAAATTGTTCGCATTTCCGTAAAACTTTTTCAATTCCAACTCTCTTAGATGCATTCGAAAGGTCTTTTGAAGCACTTCAAAATGTGCCATAGACATCTAGGATTGGTTCAACTTTTTCTCTTAGCTTTTGCAAATTACTGTCAAAAATGGATTTTTTTAAAACCTTAATATCTTTTTGCAACAGCCTCCAACACCCACACTCCCATAGGTCAAAAGATAGGTAATTTCATGGACTATAAGCCTACGGTATTAACTTTTTGGCCAATCGCAGTTTTTCTCATAGTTTTTCGATTTTTCTAGAACAAACATTTTACAACGTTAGTTTTTGCCCTGTAGGCCGCCATAGCGGCACTTTTTGGTCTCAATTTTGTCATATTCGGAATTCTCGGACAATTTCACGTAAGTTAGAAGTATTGGAGTTGTAAATTTGATTAAAAAAATAATTTAATAAAACATTTTTGAAAAAAGAAATAGATCTTATTTACCCTGTGATCAATACGTCAAATGCTGTATCAAGTAGGCGAAAACCTGTTTTACGCCTTATCCAACAAATTGTTAAAAATTATTTTAATTCATTCTGAATGGCAATTTTTCCAATCAAATTTACAACTCCAATGCTTCTAACTTACGTGAAATTGTCCGAGGATTCCGAATATGACAAAATTGAGACCAAAAAGTGCCGCTATGGCGGCCTACAGGGCAAAAACTAACGTTGTAAAATGTTTGTTCTAGAAAAATCGAAAAACTATGAGAAAAACTGCGATTGGCCAAAAAGTTAATACCGTAGGCTTATAGTCCATGAAATTACCTATCTTTTGACCTATGGGAGTATGGGTGTTGGAGGCTGTTGCAAAAAGATATTAGGGTTTTAAAAAAATCCATTTTTAACAGTAATTTGCAAAAGCTATGAGAAAAAGTTAAACCAATCCTGGATGTCAATAGCACATTTTGAAGTGCTTCAAAAGACCTTTCGAATGCATCTAAGAGAGTTGGAATTGATAAAGTTTTACGGAAATGCGAGCAATTTTAAGATTTTTTATGTTTTTTCGACCACAATCTTCAAAGCCCGTTTTACCCCACTTTCCTTTGTCGTAGAGGGCTCATATTTGGCATGAGTTCATCTCATGTATAGACAAACAAACGCTGAAAGTTTCATCTAAATCGGAGCACCTCGATACGACCTGTTACACATTGGTGAAAAACTCGCTCTTAAGTCCACTTTCGCATTTTTATTAGCTCCAGTTATGGTTATCGCCACAGACAAAAACGTATAAATTTCAGCTGTGAACCAAGCGCTACCATTCGTATCGGCCGAAATAGCTCAGTTGGGAGAGCGTTAGACTGAAGATCTAAATGTCCCCGGTTCAATCCCGGGTTTCGGCAATCTTGATTTTTTTTTTTTAGTTAGATGTTATTTTTTTGTTAAGTGAATTCAGTTCAAATATTCTGAACTCGAGAAAAAGCGTTGCATTCAATTGAAAACAACAAAAAAAAAAAATTATGCCGAAACCCGGGATTGAACCGGGGACATTTAGATCTTCAGTCTAACGCTCTCCCAACTGAGCTATTTCGGCTGATAAATTCATATTTGAAGAATTAGTTTGAAAATATCATTGAAAGTTCGATGCATTGTTTTGCAATTTAAAAAAAACAAAAGGGATCATTCATACATTACGTAACCCACTATCGGTATAGGAAACTCATGACTGTGTTGTTTGTTAATAGATTTAAATTTGAATGGACATTGGTTGACGTGAGCAAAAATGATTCCTGAAAAGCAAAATTTTGTGTTACGTAATGTTTGAATGCATTAGCGCGATGTTTCTGAAGCTGTTGATTTTTGGTCGAGAGATTCCTACTCTTCCAAAAAGATCTAAATGTAGTTAAATAGCTTTAATTTACCTTCCAGCTTCAACGAATAAGCATCGGTTACTCAAAAATGTCCCCTAAATCACCGGTAAATTCTTTCTAAAAAAAAGGTCATGAAACAAAAGTTTTTCCCCGTTAAAGAATGTCCTGCGGAAAAGCGAGACAGACACCCCGAAAATGGTCTCACATACACACGAAGTAGCATCACACACACACAATGCTGCAGCCTTCCAGGACCATATATTTTCGTGGAGTTGGTTTCATTTCACCTCAATTACCCCCTATTATTTACCCCGAAGTCATCCATCTATCTTGTCTAGGTTAATGTCTTCCCAGAGTGTCGCCGTCGCCGTCTTTTGGTGGTTTGGTTTTTGGTTCAAATTCAAGCTGCTGACTGCAGAGCAGAAGAAGCAGTTACATCAACCGACATTGAGACGGGGCTGAAAATTGCACTGGAAAATGGTGCCGGTCGCCGTCTTTTTCGCAATCACAGTAGAGTAGGTGAGAGAGGGGAATCGGAATAGCTTACCTTTGCTGGTGAAACTCCTTGGTTTGCTTGGATGGATGGAGATCGTGCTCTCCGCAGTTTGCCACGGAGCCATTTTTCCGCCCCGACAATGTGTGTTTCTACGTCGTTTGGTTTGTGATGTAATTCACGGGATTTAAAGGGCTTTCGAGCAGGAGGCTGTGAAAGTAGCTCTGTGGGAAAGTAAACCGAGGGGTTGGTCGATTTTAAATTAGATTTTGTATATATTTTGCAAACTTCTAGTAAATACATAATTATGTAAAAAAAAAATGTTTCATACAAATTTGATGCGCTTTGAATCCAAACAAATATTTATATTTAAAATATAACAGACATTAGGTTTCCAAGAAATCGATAGTTTAAAAAAAAGACAATTTTTTAGATGACACTCAGAAAAACACATTTAAAAAAAAATAAAAATTTAAGAGCTTTATTTCAGCAACCAGTAGTCCGATCAACAATTTTAAAGATAATATAAAAATCTTCTGATGCCTTTAACTTGAAAACAGTGCACTTTATCAAAAAAGTGTAAAGTTAATTTGACTACACAATTTCATTTTGCTTCTTTAAATAATTAAAAATATCTAGATTGGCAAAGTTTTTTTTTTCAGGATGTGGAAGATGTCTTTTTTAGTTCCCAAAATAAATATTTACTTTTGATTTTTTTTTCCGAATTTATGTCATAAAAAAAGGTCCAGACTCTACGGGATTAGAGTAGTATGACGTTAATTTTGCTGCCGAGTTGTAATTTTCTAAAAATAATTTGTTTTTTGAAAAAAAAAAATAGTTATAAAAAAAGTTTGTTTCACTTTTTCATATAAAATCATATTTGCAATCGAAATAGTAGTTTATGCAACAAGTTGCAAAAAGAGGATTTTTTCAGCACAAGTCGTACATTTATCCAACGAGGTTCACCGAGTTGGATAAATACGACGAGTGCTGAAAAAATCAAGTTTTGCAACGAGTTCCATACAACATTTTTTGCAATTTCGAAAAACACCCATTGAGTGAAATTTTAAGTCGAATTTATATGTATTTTGTCAATAAATCGTTTAAATCAAAAAAATGTTGAAAAGTGTTACTTTTCGAAACAAGTGCTGAAAAGTTCAACTTTTCAGCACCCATTTCAGTGCTGAAAAGTAGAACTTTTCAGCATTTATTTTGAAAAGTGTTGCTATTCGATTCTGTTATTTTTGGTACAGAAAAGTAGGCTATTTCGTCGTTCAAGAATGACAGGAAAAGTAAGTAGTTTCACGACGGAATTGCAAAAAGATTTTTACAGATTGAATATTTCGAATAAAATATTTTCAAAATTTTGGTAGCAAGACTAATAATTCAAATAAGCGTAGTATTGAATGCCTGGCCCTTTCGAAATGATAGTCTTGATTCCATTCTTCAAAATCTCTTATGCAAATTTATTGGAAATTTTGTGAACCATTCGAAAAAATATTTTCAGGGATGGACAATCATAAACACTACTAACAAATCAAAAAACATAAATTCAGTCAGGTAAAATTATATTTTATGTGGCTATATCTTGAAAACGCTGCTCTATTTCAAAAATATATTTAATATATTTTCCGCCATTTAAAAAAAACATATCGCGGCAACCAAATATTTCACCATATTTCTCTATGGCTCATAAATTGCGTTTTTTTTTAAGGGACAACAATTAAAATAATAGATTTTGAGGGATTAAACTTTTGTGAAAAAAAATTTAATTCAAAAATCAGCATTTTTTATTCTTTGGTGTACTTTTTTTTCTTGAAAGTTCTCAAAACCAAATCGATCAAAAATTTCGTTCAAAAGTAACAGATTTTCGAATATTTACGTCCCTTTTTTGTATGAACAGCTGCCAAAATTGTATGGAGACTTGTATGGGTGAACCAATGCCAAAATTGCTTTTTTGGTCATTGGGAAGGCCTCTACAAGCTTTGAGCAAAGTAAAAAAAACTAAAAATAAAAATGGTCGAAATCGGCCGATTTCTCAACGAATTGCTCTGATGCAAAATAGACGCTTTTGACACCTGGAAAACACGGAAAAAATTTCATTCGAATTAAAAAATACAAAAATTTTAAATCTCGATTTTTATAAAGAATAATCCAAGTATATCTGATATTTTCAATTGTCAATTCTTAAGAATATAAATGTCAATAAGCTTTGCAAAAACGTATCTATGATGTATTATGTTATTTATATAAATACATAAATAAAATCGCCATTTTACGAAAAAAAGTTTTAAAAAAGTTGGTCATCGTTGACCAGGGCCGTTTAAGGTCATCCAAGACAGACACAAACAACGAAACAAAGAAATACAAAAACAAAGGTAACTTTTTAAACTTTTTTCTCGTATAATCGTGGTAACTCGTGATGGTTAAGAGGCAGTTTTTGTAAATATTGCTCGGTTTGTTCTAGAGGTCGTATCGAGGTGCTCCAATTTGGATGAAACTTTCAGCGTTTGTTTGTCTATACATGAGATAAACTAATGCCAAATATGAGCCCTCTACGACAAAGGGAAGTGGGGTAAAACGGGCATTGAAGTTTAAGGTCCAAAAAACATAAAAAATCTTAAAATTGCTCGCATTTCCGTAAAACTTCATCAATTCCAACTCTCTTAGATGCATTCGAAAGGTCTTTTGAAGCACTTCAAAATGTACCATAGACATCCAGGATTGGTTTGACTTTTTCTCATAGCTTTTGCAAATTACTGTTAAAAATGGATTTTTTTAAAACCTTAATATCTTTTTGCAACAGCCTCCAACACCCATACTCCCATAGGTCAAAAGTTAGGGAATTTCATGGACTATAAGCCTACGGTATTAACTTTTTGGCCAATCGCAGTTTTTCTCATAGTTTTTCGATTTTTCTAAAACAAAGTTTTTACAACGTTAGTTTTTGCCCTGTAGGCCGCCATAGCGGCACTTTTTGGTCTAATTTTTTTCATATTCGGAATCCTCGGAAAATTTCACGTTAGTTAGAAGTATTGACGTTGTAAATTTGATTGGAAAAAATGCCATTTAAAATGAATTAAAATACTTTTTTACAATTTGTTGAATTAGGGGTTAAACGGGTATTCGCCTACTTGATACAGCATTTGACGTATTGATCACAGGGTTAATAACATCTATTTTTTTTCAAAAATGTTTTATTTAATTATTTTTTTAATCAAATTTACATTTCTAATACTTCAAAATTACGTGAAATTTTCCGAGGATTCCGAATATGAAAAAAATTAGACCAAAAAGTGCCGCTATGGCGGCCTACAGGGCAAAAACTAACGTTGTAAAAACTTTGTTTTAGAAAAATCGAAAAACTATGAGAAAAACTTCGATTGGCCAAAAAGTTAATACCGTAGGCTTATAGTCCATGAAATTCCCTAACTTTTGACCTATGGGAGTATGGGTGTTGGAGGCTGTTGCAAAAAGATATTACGGTATTAAAAAAATCCATTTTTAGCAGTATTTTGCAAAAGCTATAAGAAAAAGTCAAACCAATCCTGGATGTCTATAGCACATTTTGAAGTGCTTAAAAAGACCTTTCAAATGCATCTAAGAGAGTTGGAATTGATGAAATTTTACGGAAATGCGAGCAATTTTAAGATTTTTTTTATATTTTTGGACCTCAAACTTCAAAGCCCGTTTTACCCTACTTCCCTTTGTCGTAGAGGGCTCATATTTGACATGAGCTCATCTCATGTATAGACAAACAAACGCTGAAAGTTTCATCCAAATCGGAGCATCTCGATACGACCTGTTACACATTGGTGAAAAACCTGCTCTTAAAAGCAATCTCCTTATGTTCATGAATCATTTTTTTGCAATTGTCTGCTTTACAACTTTGTAGAACATTGATCTGCTCTAAAAAATAACCATGCAAACTTATGAAAAATACAAAATTTTTAAATGAAAAATTATGTTCTAAATGAAAGCTAATCCTTCTGGGTTATTGCATATTCGAAAAGTATATTAAACTTCCCATACAGTCAAGTAACGAAAATTGGCAGAATTTTGGAAACTTTATTTTATTTTTGTATTTATACAATCACCATTTTAGGCTGCAAATTATGAAAAAAAATTCATCTTCTGCGAAATGTATAAATTTTTATCATTTTAATATTACATCTGAAAACACAAACAAATTAAATACGTTTTCTAATATAAAAAAAATCAATACGGTCGATATTCTGCATCATCCTTTCCAACTAGTGACCCCTCGTCGCAACTATGCCAATCCAATGCTTTCCCCTTCTTGAAGTGAGCATTCAGGCTGAAAAACGTGGGAAATCAACTCATGGGACGTTTGAGAAGCCTCAAGAAATAGCAGGAAAAAATTTATATGTCCTCGTACACTCCTTATGGGTTTTTTTCTGGAAGCTTTTAGTGGCATTTTGCCAACAGTTTGAGCCCCATTTTCCAGACGTGACGATCCATTACAATGGGTTTATTTCAGGAAGAAAGTACGTTTGATATCGTTGGAAGTTTTGTTCGGAACTGACCTTAAAGAGACAACTCTTTGACCTTTGATTATCCTTGTTCAGGAATTCAAACAAAGCCAACTTTGAATCTCTATCGCAATTTTCTAATCCCTTGTTCCCTGCTCGCTGCGAGAGATCAAACATTTATTTGAAATCTGTCGAAATATTTCCCCCATTCATAAATCATGCTCCTTCCATCTCAACCCAGTAAAGGAATTGCCAGAGTGCGCGCGGAAATTGCTGAATGGCGAAAGGAAAACGTTTAAGCTTATCCCGCTTCCAAGCTTTCAAGCCGTATGTGGGTGTGTGTGAATTTCGCACACTCAAAGAGCTTTCTTTTTTCGAGTGATGCAAATCAAACAACGCGAACGTGTCGAAATAAATCTTTTCCGCAAACAGGTGAAGTGGCCGCGCTTCGTCGGTTTTCCTTCTTTCTCTCCTCTGATTGATTTGTGCGCCATTTTAGGGAGATTTTTCACGATTTTCACGATCAGCTGTTTGGGTGATTATAAGACTCCATAAACTTGATAAATAATTTTTAACTGATTGTTTTTCAAAAAAAATATTTTGATTTGAATTTGCCAAAATAAATTTTAAAAGTTGGAGCCACCCTATCAACGAATCAGACAAATTCTCACACATGTGACTTCCGCTAACAATTCTTTTCCCGTGGGTTTACAATGTGACACCTCTTATCCGTCATCGTCACTTCCGGAGAGCAATGACAAAAAATCGGGTGAAAATGGTTGTAGGAAACAGGAAATCTTTCGTCTCAAAAAAACAAAAAAATTACAAAAAGCTGATCGAAACTTATTGGCGTGTGTTTGGGCTGGTGGTATGATGGCAGAAAAATTGTGAATGGCGGAGAAAGCTAAAACGTGATTCAAGTCGGCTTAGTTTTGAGAAACAGTTACATTTTAAAGTCAGTAGTTTTTTTTTGTTTAATAACGTTTCATTTTTATGTCTTCGTTCGTTATGTTTGCAATCACTAAAGGGCTCAAAGTTTATGGCTGAATTGCCAAATCTTGAATATTTTTTTATAATCCTTTTAAAATTGTTTAAATTTTCCAACTTTCAGTAAGATTTTGTAGGTAGAACTATTTTATTAATTTACTTATCCTAATAAGGTCATTGCAATCTATTTTTTTGCAATTCCGTCGTGAAACTACTTACTTTTCCTGTCATTCTTGAACGACGAAATAGCCTACTTTTCGGTACCAAAAATAACAGAATCGAATAGCAACACTTTTCAAAATAAATGCTGAAAAGTTCTACTTTTCAGCACTGAAATGGGTGCTGAAAAGTTGAACTTTTCAGCACTTGTTTCGAAAAGTAACACTTTTCAACATTTTTTTGATTTAAACGATTTATTGACAAAATACATATAAATTCGACTTAAAATTTCACTCAATGAGTGTTTTTCGGAATTGCAAAAAATGTTGTATGTAACTCTTTGCAAAACTTGATTTTTTCAGCACTCGTCGTATTTATCCAACTCGGTGAACCTCGTTGGATAAATGTACGACTCGTGCTGAAAAAATCCTCTTTTTGCAACTTGTTGAATAAACTACTATTTTGATATTGGTACCAGATATATAATTTTTTGAATAAAAAAATTGGATTCAAAATTCAATACTGCTAAACAAAATTTTGAATAATCAAAAATTAAGAAAAAAAATGCTTTTGAAAATGTCTGAAAAAATTTATTTAATAAAGTGCACCGTTTTTAAAGGTGCAATTTTTCGAATATTTTTTTGTAATTTGTATATTAGGCTGGTACAAATTTTAGTTAAAGTTTTTGTCTCCTCCCTATCAAGAAGAGGCCAGAAAAATCAGGGGGGTGGGGGAGGCAAAAAATATTTTTTCAAAAAACTTCAAATTTTTAATGAAATGTTTGAAAATGTTCGAGGTTTATTATTGCAAAAAGTTTGTGTGTTCATTTTTGTGTTCGTCAAATCAAATTCTTTGGTCGTGCCTTGGAACTGATGTTGAGTTGTCGGCGGGAGCAGTGGCAGAAACTGGTGAGAAAATTCCAATAGGAATCCAGAGCGAGAGAGTGCCAAAGCATGTATGCGTGTGTGCATGTGATTTTACAGTTCAGGGTTGCCGGATGGTCTTTTTTTTATTTTTACAACCAATTTTTTTTTTACGATTAACTAAAAGATGAACCTTTTTACGTTTTTTTATTTGCTATTCTTTGGTGCTAAAATGCATCAATAGCTAAAATGAATTGATATTCAAGCATATGTGTGCGTCTGGTGTAGTGGTTGGTTTTTTTTTTTCGTGTCGCTGTTTGTGTGCCTAAAACAGTAATTTAAATTAATTAGTTTTTTGTGTGATTGGCTGAGTGAATGAAAGAATGATAGGGTATATAAATTACTAATGACATATTTGTTTTCAGAGCAAGCTTACTGCTGATATTAAAACGAACGGGTAGCGTTTTTCGGTAGTCTTGCGATCGATTTTTATATTAATGTTCATAAATCAATAAACAAATATAGTCCGAGCAACTCGTCGGGGCAGTTTTGATTTGCGCGTTCGTCGCCGTGTTTGATAAATGATATAGCAGTTTTTCCTTGTATTATTCTACGGCCTGAAAATATGTATTTTGTAGGAGCGCTATATGCTTGCGAGGTATACATTTAAAATTCGGAAAGACGTTTCCCTTAAACGCGTGAAAAAACTCTCAGCATTATAGCCCGGAGCTTCGTAACTCATCAGTTATCGGTCGCTATTCTTATAACTATACAAAAGTTGAAATCGTCTATGATCCACTCGAACTAAACACTTTACGTAGAGTTTAATGTGTTATATGTCTTGTTAAATACATTCTTTGTGGTTTTTCATCTTTCCACAGCCGGCTGTCTAAGATAATCCAATCCTATAAAAATCACAAGTAAACGGGAATAGTCTCAACAGCAGCATCCGATTGCTTGCCTTGGGAATAATACATCACCCCATTAAACAAAACTCGATCGATTATTTGGGTCACATCATCATCTTCTATGATGAATCCTGACTATTACCCTTCCCTACTAACAAAATCCCAAGTAGAAGTAGTTTTCCGGCACAAGCGGGGGTGTGGATATCGTATAGAACCCACCCTTGGTAGCAGCCTGTGCTAACTAACATTCCCATCCCTTTCCCTCGAGATCTACAAACTGACATGGCGGGCGCCGTTGGTGGCCAACGACTGTTTCCTATTCGCACCGGCTCTAGTTTTGATGATCGTGATGTTTTATCTTATCAGCGCATTCATGCATGCTGTTGATAAGAGAAACATCACCAGATCGTTGTAGCGTATGAACGGTTGTGCTGATAGGTTGTTACGGGCCTGTTCAGCAACGGAGAAGGACAACCATGGGTGGTCTCTCATGCTCATGCTCATGCTCATTTTTGTGTTCGTCAAATCTTACATTTTTTGAAAACTAATGATTGCAAAACAATTGAACTAGTCTTAAATGCATTGTAAAACAACTTTTCAATGGAAATTGTGGAACTATGGCTTGTTATTTAATTGTTTTTTTGTTATGTTTTTTTTTTTAAGAAAATGGAAGTCTATGCAACTGAAAACATTCTAAAATGCAATTTTCTGCACTGATAATCACATTTACCATGTTTGGGCTGGTTCACAATTATTTTTTATGAAATTTCGATGATTGCAACGCAAAAAAATTTGTTCGCTAAAAATAAAATTTTCGCTAATGCTTATAGATATTATGGAAACTAATGATTGCAAAACATCTGAACTGGTGTATAATGCATTTCATAACATATTTTTCGTTAAAATATTAATTTAAATTGTTATACATGTTTTGTTTTTTTTATGGTAATATTCATCAGGTGGCAGATTTTGTGTCAAAAAAAGTGTAATATATACCAGAAGCTGGTGAACTTCATCAGTTTCTGGTAAATTTTCATCAGGTTCACATTTTTTAGGTAATATTACTCAAATAAGTTGTACAATTCTACCAACCAAATTTTCAACCTTCCAAAATTCAACTTTTTTTTCAGTGTAATGTTATTGAACCAGTATGACCCTTTTCTGGCAAAATGTAAAATATAATCTTTAACAAACGCATGCTCTAAGGTAAACGTGGTCAACGTTAAATTTTAACCTGCAAAGCTTACTGATATCATTATTCTATCCATTTCACACCATTAAACGGACTTTACAACAGAGATTCCATATGTTCGCACGCGCTGTGGTTACTGAAACCCACGGACTCTATGCGTTAAGACTCCAAAAACAAACATTTGGAAAAGCTCCCACTTTCCACATCTCGCCATGAGCTGCTGTCGGGTTTGGAGGGGATCTTCCACGGAATAACCAAAACTATCAAGCGCTTCTCGGCACTATCACGTGTGCTGCACACGTGTCCACAAACAGCTTCAACGGCGCCACGCGAAGCTGTTTGGCTAAATCCTACTTCTAATACCACATAATCCTTCTTTCTTTCAACGTCGGTTGGTTTGTGTAAGTGTGTTGTTTCCGTGTCCTTCCGGCTGGGCACGCGAAATGTGCACAAACGGATAAAACACACCCCTGGAGTGCGAAAAGCTCAGCCACCATCAAGCTGAAAACTTTAAGCTTTTCGATGCTACAGAGTTGCAGCACCATTTTACAATTTTTTTTATGCTAGTTTAATATATTCTCAATTTTTTGTTTGTCAATTTAGCTTTTTTTCGAATTGCTGTAATTTGATCGTTATCGTGTTGACATTGTTTTCATCAATAAAATTTCAAGTTCTAACCACCCCCATTTGACGGTACTTTCCTTGGTACTTTCCCCCTCCCACTAATGTAATGTGGCCGACAATGACAGCGTAAAATGGCCGTGTCCCCCCCACCCCCTCGTGAGTGTGTCCCATGTGGCCAACTGTCCAGAATCCGGATCCTCAGCAGATGTGCCGAGGAGGGGAGGTGCGAAAGCAGACCAGAAATCGCTTGTCTTTGTCAGGATAGCTGTTAAGATAACGGGCTTTAGGATCGGTTTCCGGTCGTTTCCGCATGCGGAAATCGTCTCCGTTTGCTATAGTTAGGTGACGAAAAAAACTGTTCTCAGTTGAACCCAGTAATGGATAAGGAGAGTGGTTGAAATAGAGGAAATTTTGTCGATTTCTGCGGTTTTCCCAAAGTCTGCAGGCAGTATGATGACCAAGTTGAGTTGAGTTGAGTTGAGTTGAGTTGAGTTGAGTTGAGTTGAGTTGAGTTGAGTTGAGTTGAGTTGAGTTGAGTTGAGTTGAGTTGAGTTGAGTTGAGTTGAGTTGAGTTGAGTTGAGTTGAGTTGAGTTGAGTTGAGTTGAGTGAGTTGAGTTGAGTTGAGTTGAGTTGAGTTGAGTTGAGTTGAGTTGAGTTGAGTTGAGTTGAGTTGAGTTGAGTTGAGTTGAGTTGAGTTGAGTTGAGTTGAGTTGAGTTGAGTTGAGTTGAGTTGAGTTGAGTTGAGTTGAGTTGAGTTGAGTTGAGTTGAGTTGAGTGAGTTGAGTTGAGTTGAGTTGAGTTGAGTTGAGTTGAGTTGAGTTGAGTTGAGTTGAGTTGAGTTGAGTTGAGTGAGTTGAGTTGAGTTGAGTTGAGTTGAGTTGAGTTGAGTTGAGTTGAGTTGAGTTGAGTTGAGTTGAGTTGAGTTGAGTTGAGTTGAGTTGAGTTGAGTTGAGTTGAGTTGAGTTGAGTTGAGTTGAGTTGAGTTGAGTTGAGTTGAGTTGAGTTGAGTTGAGTTGAGTTGAGTTGAGTTGAGTTGAGTTGAGTTGAGTTGAGTTGAGTTGAGTTGAGTTGAGTTGAGTGAGTTGAGTTGAGTTGAGTTGAGTTGAGTTGAGTTGAGTTGAGTTGAGTTGAGTTGAGTTGAGTTGAGTTGAGTTGAGTTGAGTTGAGTTGAGTTGAGTTGAGTTGAGTTGAGTTGAGTTGAGTTGAGTTGAGTTGAGTGAGTTGAGTTGAGTTGAGTTGAGTTGAGTTGAGTTGAGTTGAGTTGAGTTGAGTTGAGTTGAGTTGAGTTGAGTTGAGTTGAGTTGAGTTGAGTTGAGTTGAGTTGAGTTGAGTTGAGTTGAGTTGAGTTGAGTTGAGTGAGTTGAGTTGAGTTGAGTTGAGTTGAGTTGAGTTGAGTTGAGTTGAGTTGAGTTGAGTTGAGTTGAGTTGAGTTGAGTTGAGTTGAGTTGAGTTGAGTTGAGTTGAGTTGAGTTGAGTTGTGAGTTGAGTTGAGTTGAGTTGTGAGTTGAGTTGAGTTGAGTTGAGTTGAGTTGAGTTGAGTTGAGTTGAGTTGAGTTGAGTTGAGTTGAGTTGAGTTGAGTTGAGTTGAGTTGAGTTGAGTTGAGTTGAGTTGAATTTAACCGACTTTATTGGATTTGCAAAAGTTTAATCAACTTCTCATTTTGATAATAAAATCACTATTCTCAAAAATGCCAAACCCTCACTCTCAGATCCTTAAATACTTGAATTTTACTTTAATTAACTGTAGTTCAAAGATCAATTTTGTAAACGTTAACCTCGTCCAGAAAACTTTTCAAATTAGAAGTAGATGTCAGAGCTCTGTGTGACTGTGATTCAAACTGTGTGTCATACACTTTTCTTCTTACGCCCGAATCCAACTTCCAAAATCTCTCTAGCTGCGGCACCGTTAATTTAATTCGTGCGATGGTACCTAGCTGCTACCTCACAGCTGGCTTCACACAAAGTCTGCTGCAAGAGTGGCAGTCTACCAAAAAGCACCTGCCTGCTCTGGCAGCGAATGCGTTTCACTCCGTGCTGCACTCTCGTGAGTCTCCTCGAAAAGTTTCTTTAGCACAACGCCAAGATGTAGATCTTCAACCAACCAGTGTCAGCCGAAAAACACGGAAACACCATCAGCTTCGCTTGCTTGCCATGAAAATTAATGAATGCTAAAATCGAAAACTTTTCCCCAAAAGTTCAACTCATTATTTCCCCCCACCCCCACCCCACCCTGTTTGTAAGGAAGACTTTTGGTGTGGTGTTGAAGATACGAATCGCTACCGCCATCTCGAAGAGATGCACATCCTTTGCTTTCTTTTTTTTTCTTTCGGGAAAAGAACAGTGAAAAGTTTCTTGATCTTGCAGAGTTTTCCCGACATCGTCGTTTCACATTCGCATCTTCGCCATGCAAAATGCCAAATGTCCTACGCCGGTGGCGGTTGAACCCTTTAATGTCGAAATTTGGATTTAGATTTGGTTCTTGGATATTGGTCATTGGTCATTGGTCATTGGTCATTGGTCATTGGTCATTGGTCATTGGTCATTGGTCATTGGTCATTGGTCATTGGTCATTGGTCATTGGTCATTGGTCATTGGTCATTGGTCATTGGTCATTGGTCATTGGTCATTGGTCATTGGTCATTGGTCATTGGTCATTGGTCATTGGTCATTGGTCATTGGTCATTGGTCATTGGTCATTGGTCATTGGTCATTGGTCATTGGTCATTGGTCATTGGTCATTGGTCATTGGTCATTGGTCATTGGTCATTGGTCATTGGTCATTGGTCATTGGTCATTGGTCATTGGTCATTGGTCATTGGTCATTGGTCATTGGTCATTGGTCATTGGTCATTGGTCATTGGTCATTGGTCATTGGTCATTGGTCATTGGTCATTGGTCATTGGTCATTGGTCATTGGTCATTGGTCATTCGTCATTCGTCATTCGTCATTCGTCATTCGTCATTCGTCATTCGTCATTCGTCATTCGTCATTCGTCATTCGTCATTCGTCATTCGTCATTCGTCATTCGTCATTCGTCATTCGTCATTTGTCATTCGTCATTCGTCATTCGTCATTCGTCATTCGTCATTCGTCATTCGTCATTCGTCATTCGTCATTCGTCATTCGTCATTCGTCATTCGTCATTCGTCATTCGTCATTCGTCATTCGTCATTCGTCATTCGTCATTCGTCATTCGTCATTCGTCATTCGTCATTCGTCATTCGTCATTCGTCATTCGTCATTCGTCATTCGTCATTCGTCATTCGTCATTCGTCATTCGTCATTCGTCATTCGTCATTCGTCATTCGTCATTCGTCATTCGTCATTCGTCATTCGTCATTCGTCATTCGTCATTCGTCATTCGTCATTCGTCATTCGTCATTCGTCATTCGTCATTCGTCATTCGTCATTCGTCATTCGTCATTCGTCATTCGTCATTCGTCATTCGTCATTCGTCATTCGTCATTCGTCATTCGTCATTCGTCATTCGTCATTCGTCATTCGTCATTCGTCATTCGTCATTCGTCATTCGTCATTCGTCATTCGTCATTCGTCATTCGTCATTCGTCATTCATCATTCGTCATTCGTCATTCGTCATTCGTCATTCGTCATTCATCATTCGTCATTCGTCATTCGTCATTCGTCATTCGTCATTCGTCATTCGTCATTCGTCATTCGTCATTCGTCATTCGTTATTTCTTTTGAGGCAGGGTTTTGCTTTGTATTTTTTTTTATTTTGGAATGAGGTTTTGATTTTGCGATTTAGAATTTCAGTCCCAAAAGGGATAGACAGCATCTGATCGGTTCGGCAAACATTGGCTTGCGGTTTTAGTTTCAGCATCCCGGCAATGATAGTGAAATTGCCAACTGAAAACGCCACAAAAAACTTTTGGGAACCCGGGCAGACGGTAATAACAAAATTCATGCTATTTCAATAACAAATACTAGAGGTGGGCAAAACCGCTCTTTTTTAGGAGCCGCTCATTTTCGTTCGCTCATTAAAAAGAGCCGCTCTTTTGAACGGCTCTTTCGCTCTTTTTCAAAATTTTGATGAAAAGTTTTTTCTAAAATCGTATGATTTTATAAGTTATTTCACATTGGACTTTTACAAATAATTTGATAAAAAAAAATTAAAACTGAAAACGAGAAGATGCCCTTTAAAACCATAGGTCTTGGCGGTCTCTAGGTCAAGATTTCTACTCGAACCTATACATTCAAGTAATTGAATGACATCCAAACTTAAATCTAGGATGTTGGAAAAATTGCTTTTAATTTTAAAATTGCGTTTATTTCTGCCAGAATTGAACTAATGCTGATATTTTATTTCGAGAAAACATTTTGCGAACTCTTTTCTACATTCTGATTTAATCAATAAAGTCTGTAATTGCTAAAAGGATTTTTTTTCCCAAATCTCTAAATTATTCAGTAAATTTTTGGTAATATTTTACAAATTATGCAATTTGAAATACTCAAATTTGTATTCCGGTAGTACTTTAATTTACAATAGTTTTTTTTTTTCATATTGTTTAATAAATCAATTAATTTTCATAAGCATTGAAAAATTTAAAATTTTATTTTCAATTCTCAAAAACAAATTCAATACTATTTTTTTTTTTTTGAAGTTCAATAAATTATATTTATAACAAAAATCATGCCATTTCGAGCCGGATTTTTCAAAAGACGGAAGTTTAAAAAAGAACCGCGGTTCTTTTTTTGTGAGCCACGGATCTTTCGCTCTTTTTAGTGAACCGGCTCTTTGAGCGGCTCGCTCTTTTTTTGCCCACCTCTAACAAATACTGTTAAAATAACACAAATTGTTATGGAATTTTCTTGCAAAATCAATTTTTGCATAAGAGTTGAATAACAGTTAATGTTATCATAACATAATTTGTTATTGGTCTGATATTGGTTGAAAGCCAAAACAACTTGGGAATATCATTTTTTGTTATGGAAGAATAACTCCAACTGTTATTGGGATGATCGGATTAGTTGTTAAAATAACAAAAAATAATAACAAAGATTTGTTCGAAGAATAACTTAAAATGTTATAAGTCTGTTATTACAATAACATTCCAATAACAAAAAAAATCATAACGTCGAATAACGAATCTTGTTATTAATAACATAATATGTTATTGGCCTAGTATTTTCAAATATCAAAAAAAGTTATTCCCAAGTTATTTCCGTCTGCTCGGAAAACCTCATAACGAAGGAGGAAAGCCGACGAAAGAAAACGAACGGAAAATTATAGCGAACTATTTCTTGGTTTTGATTTAATCTAATGGAAACATCGTGTCCCGCAAAAAAAAGCTCGAAGAAAGGAAAACTTTTCCGTCAATTTGCGACTGCGACCTCAAAGTTCCTCTCGCTGATGGTGACGGATTTCACTTTTTTGTTTTGGCTTTTCATTTCCTCCCTCGATTCATGCCAAATTCAAGGACAGCATCGCATTCAGGTGAAAGCTCGCCAACCCCGTACCTATCCATCAATTGGGCTTCTTTTATGAAACGTTGAGTGGAGAAAAAACAGTTCTCTTGGCCTAGATCTCCCGACCAAAAGAACTCTCCGGTCATTAGTGGCGGCTTTGCGTTCCGGTTGCTTGTTTGGGTGGGGGTGCACGTATTCAGAACGCGATACAAACTGGCGCAACACAATTTGAAAATGAGCACCATAAAAAGTGTCATTAAAATGTCGTTTTTGTCCGGCTCTTCAACTCGCAAAAGTGGGCGAGGGCTTTTCCCCGGAGCACCCTCACGTGGAGTGCAACCACGTGTTGTTTGCATGCTGGCTGGATGAATTAACGTGTCACACGGTTGTCACGTGAATTGCGGTGATGAATGTAACAGTTTTGATACACAAGATTCAATGATGAGAAAAATCTGAAAAATTTAACTGACAGATAGAAGGAAATTGATCATTGGTATGTTGTCCCTTCTGCCTACTGCCTTTAACCTTCTGCCTTCTGCTTTCTGCCTTCTGCCTTCTGCCTTCTGCCTTCTGCCTTCTGCCTTCTGCCTTCTGCCTTCTGTCTTCTGCCTTCTGCCTTCTGCCTTCTGCCTTCTGCCTTCTGCCTTCTGCCTTCTGCCTTCTGCCTTCTGCCTTCTGCCTTCTGTCTTCTGTCTTCTACCTTCTGCCTTCTGCCTTCTGTCTTCTGCCTTCTGTCTTCAGCCTTCTGCCTTTTGCCTTCTACCTTCTGCCTTCTGCCATGCCTTCTGCCTCTGCCTTCTGCCTCAGCCTTCTGTCTTCTGCCTCTGCCTTCTGCCTTCTGCCTCTGCCTTATGCCTTCTGCCTCTGCCTTCTGCCATCTGCCAGCTACCATCTGCTATTTGCTTTTTGCTTTTTGCTTTTTGCTTTTTGCTTTTTGCTTTTTGCTTTTTGCTTTTTGCTTTTTGCTTTTTGCTTTTTAGTATTGAGTCTTGAGTCTTGAGTCTTCAGTTTTCAGTTTTCTGAAAACAACTCTAAGTAAAATAGTCCACAAATTGCACTCTCCTACTATTCATTCCATGAGTAGCCCACTTGGTGGCTTTCCACCAAAGTAGCAGCAACTACTGCAATGTTCTGAGAAGAACCTGTCCCACAACATCCAACTCACGTGTTTTGATGAAAGCTTCAAATCCACATTCGCAAGAGCTTCAAGAAATGAGTCGAGCTGTAAGTGTCCCGTCACCAACGTCGTCGTCACCTCCACGCAAATGGCCTCCTCTCAGAAGCCAGCAGTCAGACTGTCATGATCCTGCTACCTGATCTGGAGGAAGGTAAATGTGCCATTTTTACGAGTGGATGCTTTTCGCCCTTACTCGGCTATTCATTCCGGCTCACGCTCGAGATGCACGACCACTTTGCAACGGGGGCTTAGGTGCCACCCCGCGTTCCCACCCTCTTCCAGAGGGGGGAGCTTTTCTGTAATGCCTAGAGGAAAAAGTGCACCTTGGAGGAACCGTTACTGGACTGTATTTTAGAATTACTGAAGAAATCTTTGAAAAATCTGACTAAAATCAAATCTTTTCAGAAAAAAATATTATTCATTTTATTTAGATAAATATTATTTTAAAGAAACTGTACCTCAACTGTAAAAATTCACACCCAAATTACCTCTTATCAGCCTCAATTACAGATCCAACCGATTATCCCCGCGCCGATTATCCGCCAATTGTCAAGATCCTTCCCAGCGACGGTGGGTGTGTGTGTTTTTCAAAAATGTTGCAGTCTCCCAGCCAAGAGAGAAGTCCAGGCCAACGCGAGGGCATATTTATGTAAAGTGTTTGACGACAGCGACATCGTTCGGTTGTTGTAAAGTCACTGGTGTGCTTGGTCGAGGGGATAAACGGTCTGATGCAGCGCGCTCAACGGAGATTCAACGGTTTGCAGTGTTTTTTTGTGCTCAGTGGGTTTAGATGACAAAATAAATTAAAAAAAACACTCTAGAAGCAGTTTAACATTGTTTGAGATAATTTTGAATATTAAAAACAAAACTAAATTACTTCAAAAACTAATCCATTCATTTATTTTAAAAAATCATGTAATTTTGAGAAAAAAAAAGTTTTCGTTTCACTATATGTTTAATTTTGCTTGATAACGAGTGAATGACCTCAAACACATGTTTTTTTTCGAAATAATCTAAAAGATTCAAAGGTTCACAGCAACTAAGGAAACTGTCTTCCAGCAATATTCTGACTGTAAATATTGTCTAACTATCTTGTAAAAAAGAATTTGAAGAGTTTTTCAGGGGAAGAATAAAAAATTGTATCGAAATTTCCCGTAGTTTTCAAAATGCTCAAATGTGCGTTACAAAAATCTCGGTGTAAAAGTGTTGGTTGATGTACTCCGTTGAAATTCAAAGATTGATACTATTTGTGGGCTTTTTTTTGGAAATCCTTAGTTTCCTAAAATTATTTGCTTTATTTTGAAGAATATAAATCTCATGAAAAAAGTAGTCGGCACTGTAAATTGAATGGGAAAAATTATAATTAAAATGGATTGGAAAACTTTCAGAATTTAACAAAAAATCAGTGATTCAGGTTTTTATGAAAATCTGTTCTCAAGAATCATGATTAAAGAATATTGAAATCAAATTTATTAGAATTTTAATTAAGTAAATTCGTCAATTATTTTACTATACTCAACTATCTTGCAAGATTTAGCTGTAATAAACAATAGCAAATGTGATTTCAAAGTGAATTTATTTTCATAAAAATTAAAACGAAACATTTTCAAGACATTATACCAGGGGTGACCAAAGTATGGCCCGCGGGCCAAATATGGCCCGTGAGGTGATTTTTTGTGGCCCGCGGGCCCATTTCGAATGATCATTTTAAATGGCCCTTTGACCAATCTGTACAGTAATTTGTAATTTTTAAAAACTACGGTTTAGTTCAAGTGTGGTTTGGTTGAGCGTTTTAGTAGAATGCTAATTTGACTAAAGTGAAATAACTGTTAAGATATCAAAAATATAGGCATTCCATTCAAAAATTAGAACGCATCATTTTTAAAGGACTGAGCCTCAAACTTATCTTGCTCCTATACACGGAAAAAAAATCAATTCTCGAAATCGTGAATTAAATTCACGAATGCGAGAACCACGAAGGAATATATTCACGTTTATAGTGCAAATGCACCATACTCATGAACAAAATCCTTCGTGGTTCTTACATTCGTGAATTTAATTCACGATTTCGAGAATTGATTTTTTTCTGTGTAAACCACCTAGGGATTTGAAGTTATGAAATTTGGTGACAAATCTGAGTGCATAATCTGATACAGACAGGCAAAAAATATTGAAATTTTATTGAAATTGGAGGAAGAATTGCTGAAAAATCTTTTGCAACGAATTTTTATTATTTTTCAAAGTTTATTTTAACATTTTTAAAATATAATAAGAATCGTTGAAAATAATTACACCGCTCGACTTTGGCCAGGCCATGGTATTTAAAATTCTTACAAAAATACTGTATTTCCTGATTCAACGTTTGGCATAAACATTGCAATAAAAAGCTTACGAATAATATGTTTTGCTATTTTTTTTTAATTGGCTGATTAATGAAATTGGAAGGTATTTGGAACAAAACTGCTGCAAAGATTTATTATTTGTTAACTAATATTTAAACGCCGAAAAAAAAACAAAAAATACATGAAAATCAACAAAAAACTGGTAGTTATAGTTTTTGCTATTATGGATTGAAATTAAGTAATTTATTTTTTCTCAAATAAACAATTTTTACATTTGGCCCGCAAGCTCATGTAAGCTACAAATTTGGCCCGGCATTCAAAAACTTTGAGCACCGCTGCATTATACTCTTATCTTTTTTTAATTTAAACATTTTAAGGCCATCGCAATTTGTATTTCAAGTTTTGGTCTCCCACTCCTTATTAAAAAAACATGGGCAGAAAAATTTATTACTGAAAATTTAAATATTCATAAAAAAAAACTTTTACAATTAAGGGTAAACTGTTTAAAATGCAATGTACAATATTTTCTTACTCTTTTCATTTTTAGACTTTTTGCCGATTTTGAATTTTGTTAAAAAAAAAAGAATATTTTCATAAATTAATTTTGTTCACAATGCATTATGTAATACTTTTTACTTAAATTTTTTAGAAATTTGCTTGAAATTCGAAATAAGGGTTTTTATCGAAATATTTTAAGGATGTAAAAAAAGGCTTAATAGTATCAGGGAAAAAAAGCAAAATTTTTACAACAACAAAAACAAAAATAAAATAGAAGTATTTTTATTTTAATAAAAAAACTTCGCTCAAAATTAACTCTTTTAAAATGAAGAGGAAATAAAATTAGAGTTAAGTTGAGTGAGCATTTCTTTACTAAATTTGCATGTTTTCAAAAAATAATTTTTGTATTTTTCATCTGTTGGAACCTTTTTGGGTGGCCTCCGTATGCCCAAAGAAGACATTTTGTATCATCAGTTTGTTCATATAATTTACCATTCAAATTTTAAAGTTGTCCATTCAAGAATGATATGTGTAAATTCAAAAATCTGTATCTGTTCAAGAAATGACACAAGGATTTTTTTTCGATGATTTTTATATCGTTTATTTTTGCTAAAAATATATTTTTTAAATTTTGAATTGCTTTTTTGTTACTAGTGGATATAAAATTCATATAAAAAAAATTTAGAAAGGTCAAATAAATATAAACGAGATTAATCTTTCAAAAAGTTCCATTTTTTACAATTTTAAAGAGTTTTTGGAACGATCACTATTTTTACAACAAAAAATTGCTTGGTTATTGATTGGTTGGTTTGTCCTTTTTGGAATTTCCTGAAAAGATGGCAATTTATATCCTCTAAAATATATGGGTAATTCTCTACCAACTCACACGAAATCAGGAAAAGTTGCCCCGACCCCTCTTCGATTTGCGTGAAACTTTGTCCTAAGAGGTAACTTTTGTCCCTGATCACGAATCCGAGGTCCGTTTTTTGATATCTCGTGACGGAGGGGTGGTACGACCCCTTCCATTTTTGAACATGCGAAAAAAGAGGTGTTTTTCAATAATTTGCAGCCTGAAAAAGTGATGAGATAGAAATTTGGTGTCAAAGGGACTTTTATGTAAAATTAGACGCCCGATTTGATGGCGTACTCAGAATTCCGAAAAAACGTATTTTTCATCGAAAAAATACACTAAAAAAGTTTAAAAAATTCTCCCATTTTCCATTACTCGACTGTAAAATTTTTTGGAACATGTCATTTTATGGGAAATTTAATGTACTTTTCGAATCTACATTGACCCAGAAGGGTATTTTTTTTCATTTAGAACAAAATTTTTCATTTTAAAATTTCGTGTTTTTTCTAACTTTGCAGGGTTATTTTTTAGAGTGTAACAATGTTGTACAAAGTTGTAGAGTAGACAATTACAAAAAAATTGATATGTAGACATAAGGAGTTTGCTTATTAACATCACGAGTTATCGTGATTTTACGAAAAAAAGTTTTGAAAAAGTTACTTTTTGCGTTTCTCTTTGTTTCGTCGTCCGTGTCTGTCGCGAGTGACCATGAACGGCCATGATCAACGACGACCAACATTTTCAAAAAAAAATTTCGTAAAATTGCAATAACTCGTGATGTTTATAAGCAAAGCCCTTATGTTTATATATCAAAATTTTTGTAATTGTCTGTTCTACAACTTTGTAGAACATTGTTACACTCTAAAAAATAATCTTGCAAAGCTAGAAAAAATACGAAATTTTAAAATGAAAAATTTTGTTCTAAATGAAAAAATGCCCCTTCTGGGTCAATGTAGATTCGAAAAGTACATTAAATTTCCCATAAATCGACATGTTCAAAAAAAATTTACAGTCGAGTAACGGAAAATGGGAGAATTTTCAAAACTTTTTTAGTGTTTTTTTCGATGAAAAATACGTTTTTTCGAAATTCTGAGTACGCCATCAAATCGGGCGTCTAATTTTACATAAAAGTCCCTTTGACACAAAATTTCTATCTCATCACCGTTTCAGGCTGCAAATTATTGAAAAACACCTCTTTTTTCGCATGATCAAAAATGGAAGGGGTCGTACCGCCCCTCCGTCACGAGATATCAAAAAACGGACCTCGGATTCGTGATCAGGGACAAAAGTTACCCCTTAGGACAAAGTTTCACGCAAATCGAAGAGGGGTCGAGGCAACTGCTGTGTGAGTTGGCGGAGAATTACCCATATCAAAGAATAATAAAATTAAAAATACACTCAACCCCCGAAGGTTGGAAAAAGTGAAACTAAAAAGTGACGAACTGTCACTTTTTACACTGGACTTACACTTACTACCAGGATTGCCAAATCAAAATTGAAAAAAATTGGCAAAGCACCGAAAAAAATATATAATTAGACAGATAATGGCAGACAAAAATCATATAATTATAAATAGGTTAGGGGAGGGAGGATATGAATTAGTTAAATAGTTTGTCGAATTGAGATGTATTTATTGATTTTGTTTGGCTTCAAAATGCTTGAATTTTTTTTTTATTAAATTAAGAATGTAATATAATGTTCGATTTTTGAAGAAAATCTTTCAATTCATGCATAAAAAAAGTTCGAAGTAAAAAAATGGCAAAATCTGGCACAGAAAATGATCTGGCAATCCTAGATTTATCAGACAACCTAACAATCCTGCTTACTACCGTCAAAATGGTGACATTAGGTCTGGGGGGTGAGATTGAGTCATACAATTTTAAGTATTTTTGTATGAACCAATCTCACCTTCCCCTTCCCCTGATGACGGTATCAAACCAATTCCTGTCAAACCATCAGGGTTTCAACTTAGTGTTCTTTGGAAATCATTTTTAGTGACAAAGTGGAATTTAAAAAATCAGCAAAAAAATGTTTTCCGTATATTTTTTTTCTCGGTGTAGTTCTCATCCATAACTACAACTTTGCCGAAGACAACATATCTTGACTTTTTTTTGATAAGGTCCTATAAACAAATGTAAACATTGAGTGTATCCCGCTTACTCCGATGGACTTTGACATAAGGTGTGAAAGGGATACACTCAATGTTTACATTTGTTTATAGGACCTTATCAAAAAAAAGTCAAGATATCAATTTTAAATCCTTCAATAGATACAGGCATAAGGAAGACACCTAGAAATCAAATGAGCGAAATCTCAAAGAATTGCTTAATTAAAATAAATTATACTTTTTGGAAATTAAAATTAAAAAAAAAATCTTTAAAGCCCACCATGTTCCCTGAAGTTGCCTCCTCAGGAAGCAAAAGTGTGGTTTATTTTCTATTTTTAATGTCCCCAGTCCCCATCTGGTTGTGGGAGCCCCCTCTCGAGAACTCTCCAGCCTTTGAGCCAAGTCACTGCTAAAGCTGTATCGTGTATGTGTGTGTATGCGAACAAGGATTTAGAAGGTCCTCAGCAGCATTCTCACATATGTGAAGAGGATGTTGTACTGCCAGTTGTTGAAATGGAAATCGAGCGTGAAAATGAGCCTGGGCTTGGTCTCTTGGTTGGTTGGTTGGTGCTTGTTGCAGTCATTTGCATTTAAGTGCTTCTGTGGTGGCCCGTGTTCACTGCAAATCGTTCTAACCTGGCTGAAGGAAAAAAGAGGCAAGTTGGAAAAAAGCGGTCCTTAGAAGCGGGAGATGCAAATGATTTGCATATATTCCATGCATTTATAATGCAAATTTCGCGTTATCATTTTATTTGTACATATGTGTGAATGTGTGCTGGGTCGCTATTACTATCATTACGACTATTATTGCAGTTAGTTTGACCTTCCTGCTGGCCTGGGTTGGCTCCTACAAGCCACACTCGTTTACAGCGAAAAGGGTCCACTCTTGGTGCTGCTTCATGGGAAAGGGTAATGGTTTGGAGCAATAGGTTAGGACCCTATGCACTCCCAGAGTGAAATCTAGTTAGAAATAGGACAAAAAAAAAGAAAAAAGGAAAAAGGTTCAAAATATGTAATTTGGATTTTGTGAAAAATATCGAAAAAATTAAAGAACTTGTTTGATTTAAACGAAAAATGTTGCCAGATTTTCACCCCTTGAAGTTGATTTCGCTGCTGTTGGTGGCAAAATTTCAGCTACACAATCCACCCCGAGCACCCGGAGGACAATTCCTCTAGTTTCACTAGTTTTCAGTGCATCACCCTCCAACACTTCCTCCGTTTTTCGCAGAATTTCCATTGTTGTTGTTGTCAAGCTTCACGTGTGTTTTCTATGAATAACAAGCATGTGTAGAGAGAGCGCTAGCGAAGTCCACTGCTCTGTGGGGTATGTTTTCCCGGGGAAAACCACACCACCACCGGTTCTGGTGTGTCGCTTGTACCCGCAAAACTGGCTTGTCCTAGCTGTTTCCGCCCCACCTTCGGAACCTCCTCTTTTGGTATGTTTTGCCGAAAGTTAGACCCCTTTACCCTCGGTTGGTGTGAGCGCTACCAGAGTGTGCACTCTGAATATTTATTATATTTCTTGTTTTTCGAATTCAACAAATTGCATTCACTTTTTCAGAGCCCGTCACTGCACTGTCTCCCACGCAATTTGTTTTTACCAACTGGCTGCACTGCCGCTCTAATCGTGTCCGTCCCATATGTAAAAACAGCAAGCCGAGAAAAACGCGTGTCAAAGTTGTCCCGCCCATAAGACTACGTGTTAGAATTTCACGAAAAAGTGGATTTTCTCCGGCTTTCTAGAACAAAGTACTACATTTTATTGGTTTTTCTGATAGTTTACATGATTTTGAACCAAACTGCATCATTACCTCAAAATTGACGAAATTACATATGGGACGGACTAGCTTCGAGCGGCAGTGCACTGCTGAGGGAAAAATGATACTCTTCTGGTTGGCAGTTTTAGAGGGTATACGAGCAGTTCTTGGCTAATGAACTATGCATTAGAATTTTTTGAAGTTTTTATTAAATTCAAAGACCAAAATAAAATAGAACTATCCAAACAACATTTGTTAGATTCAACCCTCAAATCCCAAACAAATTCCCAAATCCGCTGTTCGTTTTCCAGGCCAAAGCAATTCGTTTAAGCTGTCTGTTCTTACCCCCTTGAGAAAAACACCCTCCCACCATTCCATCCAGCAAAAGCAAGAAATCCGTTTGCCAAAACTTGCCCCCCGAAAGTGGGGCAGCATTTCCCAAACCTGTCAATTGGGGCAAACTTTAAAAAAGCGATTTTCAAACCTAACGAGCAAACAACCAACTTCGCCAGAAGCACCGAGCACCAGGAATCAACATTGTCAGCCATAAATCTTTTCCTCTCCCACCGGCAGCCGGTTATTTCAAGGGTCTTCACTCCCCGGAGGAAAAACTGGGTCCAGAATTTGCCATTGATCTGAACACGGTTTGGTTCACCACCACCTCCACTAAGTGAGTCTGGTGACGGGGCCATTGATTGTGGTGAGTAGGTTGGGAATTTTGAAGATTAATTTGGTGGTTGCTTGACATTTTTCAAAATAACTGTTTCTCATTATCAATCTATAATTTCTTATCTCTTAATTGAAAAAAAAAAAAAAGAATAATTTCTTCATCCGTTTATCGGAGAAGTTAGTTCTTAAATTTCAATTCTCAACATTTTATTTCATTATTCTTTTGTTTCACTCAATTCTAATTTCTTAATTCATAATTTTCAATTTTAAATATTACAGTCTCAATTATCATTCCTCGATTTTAAATTCATTGTTCTCTTTTCTCTTCACCAATTATTGATTCTTAATTTAAATTCTCAACTTACAATTCTTTATTCTTAATTTTGAATTCAAAATTTCCAGTTCTTAATTCTTAATGAATATATTTTCTTATATTGCAATTTGAAAGAAAATTATTACTTCAACTTCATTTTTCTTTAATTCCAATTTTCAATTTATTTATTTTTTATATTCTCTATTCATAATTTTCCATAATCATTTTTCAACAATGAATTTTAAATTCTTGGGTCTTATTTCTCGGTTCTCAATTTTTTTTTATCTAAATTTCAACTCTCAACTTCCAATTCTCAACCCTCAATTTTCAGTTCTCAATTCATAATTCTTAATTTTCTATTCTCAATTTTCAATTTTTAAATCTTTGTTTTCTGTTCTCAATTAACAATCAATATTAAAAAATCGATATTTAAAAAAAATACATTTCTTTATCCCCATATCACACAACATTTCACTAAAATTGTTTTTCTTAAATTCATTATTCCTATTTCTTTATTCCTTAGTCTTATTCCTAATTTCGAATTTTTTTTTTTAATTTTCAACATAATTGTTAATTTTCAAAACAGAGTTTCATATAATGTTTTTAATCCTTTACTCTAAACTCTCAAATTTTCAATCTAAAATCTTATTAAGACTCAGAACTCTCAATTCGGAATTTTCAAATTACAAGTCTTAGTTCTCAATTTGCAATTCTAACTTCTTTATTTTCAGTTTCCAATTCATAGCTCTCTGTTCTCATCTCGGAATTCTCCATTTTTAATATTAAATTTTTAATTTTCGATTCAAAATTCTCAATTCTCAATTCTCAATTCTCAATTCTCAATTCTCAATTCTCAATTCTCAATTCTCAATTCTCAATTCTCAATTCTCAATTCTCAATTCTCAATTCTCAATTCTCAATTCTCAATTCTCAATTCTCAATTCTCAATTCTCAATTCTCAATTCTCAATTCTCAATTCTCAATTCTCAATTCTCAATTCTCAATTCTCAATTCTCAATTGTCAATTCTCAATTCTCAAATCTCAATTCTCAATTCTAAATTCTCAATTCTCAATTCTCAATTCTCAATTCTTAATTCTCAAATCTCAATTCTCAATTCTCAATTCTCAATTCTCAATTCTCAATTCTCAATTCTCAATTCTCAATTCTCAATTCTCAATTCTCAATTCACAATTCTCAATTCTCAATTCTCAATTCTCAATTCTCAATTCTCAATTCTCAATTCTCAATTCTCAATTCTCAATTCTCAATTCTCAATTCTCAATTCTCAATTCTCAATTCTCAATTCTCAATTCTCAATTCTCAATTCTCATTTCTCAATCCTCAATTCTCAATTCTCAATTCTCAATTCTCATTTCTCAATCCTCAATTCTCAATTCTCAATTCTCAATTCTCAATTCTCAATTCTCAATTCTCAATTCTCAATTCTCAATTCTCAATTCTCAATTCTCAATTCTCAATTCTCAATTCTCAATTCTCAATTCTCAATTCTCAATTCTAAATTCTCAATTCTCAATTCTCAATTCTCATTTCTCAATCCTCAATTCTCAATTCTCAATTCTCAATTCTCAATTTTTTATTGTTTAAAATTGTTTAAAATTGTTTAAAATTGTTTAAATTGTTTAAAATTGTTTAAAATTGTTTAAAATTGTTTAAAATTGTTTAAAATTGTTTAAAATTGTTTAAAATTGTTTAAAATTGTTTAAAATTGTTTAAAATTGTTTAAAATTGTATAAAATTGTTTAAAATTGTTTAAAATTGTTTAAAATTTTTTTAAATTGTTTAAAATTGTTTAAAATTGTTTAAAATTGTTTAAAATTGTTAAAATTGTTTAAAATTGTTTAAAATTGTTTAAAATTGTTTAAAATTGTTTAAAATTGTTTAAATCTGTTTAAAATTGTTTAAAATTGTTTAAAATTGTTTAAAATTGCTTAAAATTGTTTAAAATTGTTTAAAATTGTTTAAAATTGTTTAAAATTGTTTAAAATTGTTTAAAATTGTTTAAAATTGTTTAATATTGTTTAAAATTGTTTAATATTGTTTAAAATTGTTTAAAATTGTTTAAAATTGTTCAAAAATGTTTAAAATAGTTTAAAATTGTATGAAATTGTTTAAAATTGTTTGAAATTGTTTAAAACTGTTTAAAATTGTTTGAAATTGTTTGAAATTGTTTAAAATTGTTTAAAATTGTTTAAAATTGTTTAAAATTGTTTAAAATTGTTTAAATCTGTTTAAAATTGTTTAAAATTGTTTAAAATTGTTTAAAATTGCTTAAAATTGTTTAAAATTGTTTAAAATTGTTTAAAATTGTTTAAAATTGTTTAAAATTGTTTAAAATTGTTTAATATTGTTTAAAATTGTTTAATATTGTTTAAAATTGTTTAAAATTGTTTAAAATTGTTCAAAAATGTTTAAAATAGTTTAAAATTGTATGAAATTGTTTAAAATTGTTTGAAATTGTTTAAAACTGTTTAAAATTGTTTGAAATTGTTTGAAATTGTTTAAAATTGTTTAAAATTGTTTAAAATTGTTTAAAATTGTTTAAAATTGTTTAAAATTGTTTAAAATTGTTTAAAATTGTTTAAAATTGTTTAAAATTGTTTATAAATGTTTAAAATTGTTTAAAATTGTTTAAAATTGTTTAAAATTGTTTAAAATTGTTTAAAATTGTTTAATATTGTTTAAAATTGTTTAATATTGTTTAAAATTGTTTAAAATTGTTTAAAATTGTTCAAAAATGTTTAAAATAGTTTAAAATTGTATGAAATTGTTTAAAATTGTTTGAAATTGTTTAAAACTGTTTAAAATTGTTTGAAATTGTTTGAAATTGTTTAAAATTGTTTAAAATTGTTTAATATTGTTTAAAATTGTTTAAAATTGTTTAAAATTGTTTAAAATTGTTTAAAATTGTTTTAAATTGTTTAAAATTGTTTATATTTAAAAAAAAAATCAAAATTGTTAAAATTGTTTAAAATTATTAAAAATTGTTTAAAATTGTTAAAAATTGTTAAAAGTTGTTAAAAATCGTTGAATATTGTAAAAAATGGTTAAAATTGCTAATTTAATTAAAAAAAAGTATTAAGAAGTGTTAAAAATTGTTATTTTTTTTTAATTTTTAAAAATTGTTTTAAACTGTTAAAAGTTGTTAGATATAGTAAAAAAAAATTAAAATTTGCTAAAAATTGACAAAAAATATTCAAAAAATTTATTTATTCTTTGAAAATTGTTTAAAAATTGTTAGAAACTGTTAAATTTTTTAACATTTGTTAGAAATTGTCGAAAATTGTTAGAAATTGTTAAAAACAGTTAGAAGTTGTCAAAAATTGTTGAAAATTGTATTTTTTTTAATTGTTAAAACAATTGGTGTTTATAAGAATTTAACAGTTCTGCTTCATGATGTTACATTTTTAATTCAGAGATTTGGAGAACCTTTCAACTGAGTCAATTCATAAGCCTTTACAGGGAGGGTACATGTTTCTAAGTTTAGATTTTGCTAGCTGCGTGCTCTTTTAGGGAACAAAACTTGTTTGAAATTGTCAAAAATTGTTAAAAATTGTTTTAAAATTGTCAAAAACTGTTAAAAATTCTAAAAATTTGTTAAAAATTGTTTAAAAATTCTTCAAAACTGTAAATTTTTTTAAAATTGTAAAAATTGTTGAAATTTTTTAAAAATTGTGAAAAGTTGTTAAAAATTGCTAAAAATAGTTATAAATTGTTAATTTTTTTTAATCGTCAAAAATTGTTAAAAGTAGTTATAAACTGTTAAAAATTGCTAAAAAAAATGCTAAATATTGTTAAAAATTGTATTAAATTATCAAAAATTGTTTGAAATGGAATAAAATTGATGAAAAATGTTTAAAATTGTCTAAAATTGTTTAAAATTGTTAGATTCAAATAAAGTAATAGGTAAAGAATATTTAATAAAATGTTTAAAATACTGTAAATATATGAAACAAAAAAAACAGTTTAAAAGAAAACCAATTGATTCAAAATCATTCGTTTTCATTCCTTTTCAAATAGATTTCCACCCTCCACCGAAATTGCATTTGCATAACAATTTTAATCCCCCGCGTCAAAATATTCAATCAACTCGTTCCGCGAAAACAATGCAACAATTCAAAGGGTTCAATCCTTCCACCCCAAAAAGCTCACTTTTAGCCATCGCAACAACAACTCTGGCACGCAACCGGAAATTGAAACAAGCACACCCTCCACACCCACACCAATGCTATTCTAGGCGATTGATGGCAACCGGAAAACGGTTCCGCCGATTTCGAGCGCCGTTCACCCACGATGAAACCGCAGTAAATTTTACGACGCGGCCACTTTGGGGGTGGGGAGTTCAAGGCGCGATATGGTTCTCGGACGCTTCCGACCCTTTCGGGTGAACTTGGGAGAAATGCCGGAAAAATCACTTTTCTGGTTATTTGAGATTAGGTGGAACACGGATTAAAAAAACTAAAATTTTAATTATTTTGAAAGTTACGTGTTTAATGAAATGATAAAAACAAACTCTAAAAAATATTTCAACAAATTAAAGAGATTTTTTTACACAAAAACAACACAGATTGACCATCAAAAACTCCGTCGAAGGGTGCCAAAAGTTCCTTCCTTTCCCCTCACCACACCATGTTTTATTAACGAAATAAGAAAGTTTTTCCTCCCTCATTTTCCTCAATCGGCCAGTTTTTTTTTCGCCCATTCGGGATGCTAATCCTGATGGATATTTCCGGAATACTTTTCGCGCGTACTGAAAATGGACGCCCCTTCCCAGGATGGTGGTGGAGGTGTTTGGGGTGGTAAATGCCGGAAGTGGTAGAATGCGTAAATTAATTTTTGGCTTTCGTGAAGAGTTTTTCCTCGGCAGAAGCAGCAGCAAAAAAAGAAGAAAAAGGAAAAAAGTGTTTTGCGCGCCGAGGGTTCGATTTACGACGAGTTTTTTTCCGAGGGGCGAGATTTTGCCAAGTTTTTGGCCACGCCCGTAAAAAGTATCGGAAACTTCAATTAAGCGAACGAGAGCGTGCGGCGGAAAACAATCTGCTATCAAATTTTTATTTTATGAACTTTTTATTACCCAATATGGGCAAGGGAAACGGTTTCCGGTTTAGGAAGAGAAAGTTTTTTTTTCTTCTTTTGCGTGAGACTAGATTATGCAATAAGCTTAATTGTGGTTAGGTGCTGCGATTGAATAAAGTGATGGTGAAATGGGAAAATTTATGTGCAATAAAATTCATTAAAACTTAAATTAATATCAACTCATCAAACTTTTGCTTAATTCTCGGGTCTATTTGAATTTTTCGTGCCGAAATGAAGCTCATATAAACTCAGACTCAATTTCATGGAAAGGGGGAAAAGTGAAACCATAAGTTTCAAGTGAGACCAGCTTTCGAAAGGTAAGACAACCGGAACGGAAAGTTTTGTCACTTTTCAGCAGCTTTCTTTTGCGCTGTCCGTGGATAAATTTTGCCCACTTGGGAATGGAGCACATTTTGATGTGCTCAGACTTGGTCACATGAAATGCAACGTTAATTCTCATCGTCAAACTTATTTTATAACTGTTTTAAATGTACATAAACAAATAAAGAGGCAATTTAAATAAATTTGAAAAAACTGAACAAAAAAAAGTTCCGCTTAAAAATGCAAGAGTAAAATTAATAATCATTTTCAAACAATTTTTAACAATGTTTGACAATTTTAAACAATTTTAAACAATTTTGAACAATTTCAAACAATTTAAAACAATTTAAAACAATTTTAAACAATTTTAAACAATTTTAAACAATTTTAAACAATTTTAAACAATTTTAAACAATTTTAAACAATTTTAAACAATTTTAAACAATTTTAAACAATTTTAAACAATTTTAAACAATTTTAAACAATTTTAAACAATTTTAAACAATTTTAAACAATTTTAAACAATTTTAAACAATTTTAAACAATTTTAAACAATTTTAAACAATTTTCAAAAAAATATAAACTAATTTAAACAATTTTAAACAATTTTAAACAATTTTAAACAATTTTAAACAATTTTAAACAATTTTAAACAATTTTAAACAATTTTAAACAATTTTAAACAATTTTAAACAATTTTAAACAATTTTAAACAATTTTAAACAATTTTAAACAATTTTAAACAATTTTAAACAATTTTAAACAATTTTAAACAATTTTAAACAATTTTAAACAATTATAAACAATTTTAAACAATTTTAAACAATTTTAAACAATTTTAAACAATTTTAAACAATTTTAAACAATTTTAAACAATTTTAAACAATTTTAGACAATTTTAAACAATTTTAAACAATTTTAAACAATTTTAAACAATTTTAAACAATTTTAAACAATTTTAAACAATTTTAAACAATTTTAAACAATTTTAAACAATTTTAAACAATTTTAAACAATTTTAAACAATTTTAAACAATTTTAAACAATTTTAAACAATTTTAAACAATTTTAAACAATTTTAAACATTTATAAACAATTTTAAACAATTTTAAACAATTTTAAACAATTATAAACAATTTTAAACAATTTTAGACAAATTTAAACAATTTTAAACAATTTCAAACAATTTTAAACAATTTTAAACAATTTTAAACAATTTTAAACAATTTTAAACAATTTTAAACAATTTTAAACAATTTTAAACAATTTTAAACAATTTTAAACAATTTTAAACAATTTTAAACAATTTTAAACAATTTTAAACAATTTTAAACAATTTTAAACAATTTTAAACAATTTCAAACAATTTTAAACAATTTTAAACAATTTTAAACAATTTTAAACAATTTTAAACAATTTTAAACAATTTTAAACAATTTCAAACAATTTTAAACAATTTTAAACAATTTTAAACAATTTTAAACAATTTTAAACAATTTTAAACAATTTTAATTTTTACAATTTTTAGACAAGAGACAAGAGACAAGAGACAAGAGACAAGAGACAAAAGACAAGAGACAAGAGACAAGAGACAAGAGACAAGAGACAAGAGACAAGAGACAAGAGACAAGAGACAAGAGACAAGAGACAAGAGACAAGAGACAAGAGACAAGAGACAAGAGACAAGAGACAAGAGACAAGAGACAAGAGACAAGAGACAAGAGACAAGAGACAAGAGACAAGAGACAAGAGACAAGAGACAAGAGACAAGAGACAAGAGACAAGAGACAAGAGACAAGAGACAAGAGACAAGAGACAAGAGACAAGAGACAAGAGACAAGAGACAAGAGACAAGAGACAAGAGACAAGAGACAAGAGACAAGAGAATTTGTTAAATGGTTAATTTCTTTCAATTTAATTAAGTTTCACTGTTTTAATTAATCTGTTTGTTTATTTTCATCTCTCTTTTTTCCTTCACTTCTATTCCTTGTATAATATATTGTATATTTACACAACGCATTTCGCATATCGCCTTTTTTATAATACATAACCGTACTCACAAGCATTAATGTTTTGTTTTTCTTTGTATATCTGTGTATTTATAGGTTTACTTGTTCTCTTTCATCACTTACACAAATACACATGGCACATCATCGTTATCAGCAACGTCATTCAGAATCCAAATATACGTTCAAATAAACATCATAATCACCTCCTCTCCTCGCTCTCCGTTTGTATTGTTCTGCATCGCATTGATCTGATTTTGTTTATTTACTTTTAATTATCTCGTGTGTATGTAACTTTACCAGCAGCATGTTATGATTTATTGCCTTTTTACAGTCGATATGTACAAAGTTTGCTATCGTTATCATTTTTATCATTAACCTACTATTTTTTGTTTGTTTATTAAACATTATTCTTTTATCTCACAATACAGCCTGATTGCTCGACACGTTTCGTCACGTCGTTTTTTGAAGCGCCCCTCCTCATGCAAAACGTGACACGTGACTTGTCAAATGCCACAACTTACGCAACACTTTTGCTCTCTCTCTTTCTTCAGGAAAGAGTGCGGTAACGGAAAATAACCTGCCAACGAAAGGACTAATTGCTAGGTTTTCGTTTGCTGACAGGATTTTCGTTCGTTTTCCATCAACCTAGTATTTACAACCCAGTCAACAGTTTTTTTTTCTCTTGCTGTCTTTTCTTCGTTTTTCATATGAAATGGAAAATCCACTCACCGACGTTCGTTATTATTCAAACTACCTTTTTTTTCCTCTCCACTCGAGAAGAAGAAAAAACCCAAACGAGGGAGATTATTTCGCGTGGAGTCTTGTTTGCCGTCCCGATTTGGAGTGACATTTGCATATTTCTGCCTGCCTCATGATCTGCTGCTGGCGTCTCAGCATATTGGAACGCAGAGAGTCGTCGTCGTCTCGGGAATTAGTTTTTCCAATTTCGTCCCGCTGTGCTGGGCTACCATCGAAGCGATATTAAACGCAGAATCGACATCGAAATGTTGTTCGATCAGCAATTTGCCTACCTACCGCTACCCACTTAATAAGGGACGGTGGCACAGTGAAGGTTTTTCAAGTTTTGTTTGCTATCATGCAAATTATTATTAATTTTAATAAGTTTTGACAATATATTCTATTGGCAAATTTAGAAATCAGTTGAAACCACCTAAACCATACCAGCAAAAATATAAAAAAAAACTGATTTTAATCCATATCGGGCATCCCAAGATTTCGCATTTTCCCCAAAAAGGTTAAAAATATCAAATTTTAAACTATGATATCGGAATCCACAAGTCTCACAAGGTATTTCAATGACTCATTTTTTGTGAATTTTCAAACCAAACAATGTTTTTAATACTTGTTGTCAATTTTTACATTGGGCTTGCATACAAATAAACTTTCCACCGTGCACCATGCTTTTACATTATTGTTTCAATATTGGCAAAAAGTTTCCTCTTAATTTGCGAGATATTAAAGGATGAAGATGAGATTTAAATAATTTCCTCAAATCCTAAATTGAAGTATGACCTTAATTTAGAAATTGGGCCACATGTTTTGCTTGCACAACAAACTAAAATGTTTTTAAATCAAAGCATGATATCACTAATTTAAATTTGAGGTTTTTCACAATTTTCGAGGTGGTGACAAAAAGCGTGGAAACGGAAATACTAAATTTGAGGCTGACCTGAAAAAAATAATGATTTCAATTTTGCACTTTCGGTGTATTATTGAAGTGAAATGGATTAGGAATTTTGACCATTTTACATTTTTTAAACATGAATTGCATACTTCTAGTTTGATGTGATTTACTTAAAAACATGTCAAAAAACTGGAAACTTAAAAAAATAAAAAATAAAATACAGTGAATTTTACATTGAAGTTACACTTATTTTAATTTTGAAATGCAATTGTAATAATATCATAATTACTAACAGTGTTAAGTTAAGACAACTCCATATTTTTTTCAATTATTTTCATTTTATATAATCAGAACATAAAAAAATATAAGCGAAAACTTTCAAATTATTGGTAGAAAATCTATTGAATATCTTTTTGCCAATATTGAGAAAACAGTTTCAAATAACCCCTAGATTTTAAAACATTTCTTTAATTAATTTATTCAGAATTTTGATTTATTTTTAATATCCCTAACAGTTGAGAAGTTTCTTCCAATGTGACTTTTTATTTTTATTTATCCTGCGGCCATTACTATTATTTACATATTTTTTGCATTTATCTACAAATATTGCCAAAGAATTGGACACCTAGAAACATTTTTTTTTCGTTTGGATGATCTTAATAAAATTCGCAAAAATAATCATAAGTGTGTGTAAAAAAATGTATAAAAAATATGTTCACGAAAAATATTTGCAAAAATTCTCAAATTAAGTATTTTTTTTACTTCATGTTTCAAACACAACTTTTGCTGGCTCATAAAAAGAAAAATTATTTGTTTGAAAATCTCATTATATTTATATGGTTTGGTAAGCATCTCAATGCTCCAAGATAAGAATACCAAACCATTTAGACTAAATTTTCTGATTTTCAACCGCCAAAAACCGATTGCCAATTTATTCCTTTTTTTCGATTCAAAGTATAAGCTGAAATGTCAAATGATCAAAAGATGATAAATACGATTAAAGAATTGAGTTCATTAAAGTTTGATACAATTAAATTCAGTTTTACTTGATTTGATTTTTACTCAGTTATAGTATTTTTTCACAAACTATAAAATATTTAAAACACGGTATTTTTCAGTAAAGTTTGAGTATTTTTGAAAAAAACAATCACTTCGTTTGATACCAACATTGAAAATTATAAATATTGGAGTATTTTATAAAAAACGGTATTTTGTGAAAAATAGTATTTTTAAAAAAACAACGCTAGTAAATTAAAAATGCATACAAAATTTCGCTTCGTTTTAACCCAAATTGCGAATTATGAAAATTTGAATACTGAATTGGAATGGGTATTCTGTGAAAATTTGTGAATTTTACAAAAATACTCTGATAAAGTGAAAATGCATACTTAATTTCTTTTCGTTTGATACTCATATTGCGTATTGTAAATATTTGAGTACTCAAAAAAAAAGGTATTTCGTAAAAATTTCAGTATTAAACAAAAAAAAAACAACTCTAATAATTTGAAAATGCATACACCATTTCGCTTCGTTTGAAAATCAAATTGCGTATTATAAAATTTGAGTAAGACTTTCCGAAAATAGGGTATTCAGTGAAAATATGATTTTTTTTTTCAAAAATACTCTAATGAAGTGAAAATGCATACACAATATCTTTTCGTTTAATAATCATATTGTGTATTATGATAATTTTAGTACTTACGAAAAAATACGGTATTTTGAGAAAATTTAAAAATTTTACAAAAACTATCTCAAATAAAGTGAAAATGCATTCACAATTTTGCTTCGTTGGCTACCCATATTACAAATCATGAAAATTTGAGTATTTTCAAAAAAAATACAGTATTTTGTGAAAATTTGAGTAATTCACAAAAAAAACTACTCTGATAATGTGAAAATTCATAAACCATTTCGCTTTGTTTGATACCCAAATTGCGTATAATAAAATTTGAATACTTTCCAAAAAACGGTAATTTGAGAAAATTTTTGAATTTTACCAAAAACTTTAATTACGTGAAAATGCATACACAATTTCGCATTGTTTGCTACCCATATTGCAAATCATAAAAATTTGAGAACTTTCTAAAAATTACGATATTTTAAGAATATTTGAGTTATTTACAAAAAAAACTACTCAAGTAATGTGAAATGTATACACAATTTCGCTTCGTTTGATACCCAACAAAACGAAGGGTATCAAACGAAGCGAAATTGTGTATGCATTTTCACATTACTTGAGTAGTTTTTTTTTTTGTAAATAACTCAAATTTTCTTAAAATATCGTAATTTTTCGAAAGTTCTCAAATTTTTATGATTTGCAAAATTGCGTATTATAAAATTAGAGTACTTTCCAAAAAAACTGCAATTTGAGAAAAATTGAGAATTTAAAAAAAAAACTCTAATAAAGTTTAAATGATTACAAAATTTCGCTTCGTTTGATACCCATACAGTCCAGACTTGGTAAAATTTCACTTCAGATAATCGAATCACGAAAAAAAAAATTTTTTTTTCGTTGTCATATTTTTGATTGTTGAGCTTTAGTGTGACCTCTAAACTTTTCTAAAGGTGATTTAGTATTTTTAAATCCAAGATGGCGGCCAAAATGGCGCAATGATATATTCAAAAAAGATTTTTTTTAATTTAATATGCAATTAGCCATTCAAATTTGACTAAAATGGGGTCGCAGAACTCGAATTTGATGTTAAAAGCAAGAAAATAAAAAAATGCGATTTTTTTTATAGTTCGTGATTCGATTATCCGAAGTCCCATACAAACCTTCGGATAATCGAGTTTTGGATAATCGAAACTTCGGATAATCGAGGCTTCGGATAATCGAGTTTGGGGATTTCAGCATTTTTATATGACCTAATCTCACCCTCCAGACCCAATGTCACCCCTAAATATGTTTTAAAAATAAATTATCCTTCGTCATGTTAATTTTATCGTTTATCTTGGCGAAAAAGTTTTTTACATGTTTCAAGGATTTTTTTTGAAAAAAAAATAGCTTTGAAGATTAAGAAGACTAAATAAGATTGGAAAAACAATATTCGATTCATTTATTTAAAAAATCAAATTCAAATTCAAACAAATTGTCAAATTGACCAAAAAGTTTCGTTAAAATAAGGAAAAGGAATCTTTGTTCTACGGATTTCAAAATAAACATGATTTTATTGCTAAGTATTCTCAAACGAAAATTTTATAGCAAAAATGTTCCATTGAATATGAATAACATCGACCAACAATATATCTGCTTTGGCTCAACTTGAGGGGGAACAAGACATTTTGGGTCCCAAGAAATGCATGCACTTTGATTTGATTCAATTTCTGTAGAATTTTACACCTTTACACATTTTTTTGTGTAAAATTACTCCAAAAAAGAGCAATATTTAACTATCTCTCTCGAATCCAAAGAAATAAAAAAAATAAATGTGTACAACCTGTAAAAATGTCTAATGATAAATAAATTCGACCTTTCACTCCACTGTGCCCACTCCTCCCAAAGTTTCGATTTCGCTCGTTTGGGTTTATTTTTTCTCATTTTGTGGAGCATAAGCTTTTATTTTTCGTTACTTTTTTTTACCCCAGCCTGGCTCGTGTCGTCTCTCAGATGGGGGTATTAGCTTTTCTTTCACAATATCTGTGTTTTTTTTTGTTGTTGCATTGTTGCTGGCTGCTCGATGAATAGATTCTGGGAAGGAATAAGAAGGCAAACATCTCTTTTTTTCTGCTGCTGCTAGCTTTTTTACTTTTCTTTCTCTTTTTTTCACTATAAAATAGATATGTACAGACTGCCTGCCACTGATGCTTTCCCGCTGATATTTGTGCTCTCGATTGCTCGCGCGATTTGATTTCGGTTTTTTTTCTTCTTCGAAGGGTATGCTCAATTTGAGATTTCTTGGAAAACGATTCGTTTTGACGGTTGAAATGAAAGTGTGTTTGGTTTTGAGGAAACTAAGCCACTTGTCCCCTTCAGATTTGCACACAGTCGAGAAATCTTGATTGATGATTTCTCGCGAGTGCCAGTGTTGGTTTCATTAACATAACCCCTTCTTCGTGATGATGAGCTTCCACCGAGTGGCCATCAATCATCTTAAATTTGGGAGGCTTTTCCAGGGTAGGCCTCTACTTCATTCGAAATCACTGATAAACACCCCGCCGAGCGCGCACACTTCATTTTCATATTTTGAAAGAGAGAGGCAGCATTTTTGGTACGAATGCCTTCCAGGAAAATTTACGCACTCTCATCACTGCTGGAAGCTTTCGGCCGGTCTTTGGTTGGGGGACGTTTTGGCTCTTGGAGGCTGTGTTCAAGTTAAGCTACCAGCAATCGTTTCGAAAGAGAAAAAATCCTTAGGGACTTGGGAAAGCTTAGAACAATTTTGAATGAACTTGTTCTTGATTTTAAATTGGTCTTGTAATAATGGGTAAATAAATTATAGAATTTTATGAAAAAGTTGATTTGAAAAAAAAATATTGCAATGCTTTGTTATAATGGTTTCAATCAAGGTTTCATTCAATTTCCCTTTTTCGTATTTTTCTGTCAATTTGCTGAGTATAACTGTTTAAAAATGATTCATTATAATACAAATAACAATTATCAATAATCTATCTTTTTTTTTAATATTTTTAGTTTTCAATTTGGGTCATTCAATCTGGTGTCAAATTTAAAATGGAGTTAAATTGTTTATTTTGGTAAGACTAATCAAAATATTTGAAATGTATCTTGTACAATAAATTAAGAAATAATTAATTATTTGGACTATAATATCATAAAAAAGGAATATAAACATTATGTAACAACATCAAAACATGTTTTCTGCATTGATATACAATAAAAAGTACTTCAGGATCATTATCATTTGAAGATTTCTTTCAGTAAAAATAATATTTCTGGTAATTATATGGTGACTTCTCAATGTTTTCACGAACAAATTCGAAACAGGTTTTTTTCTTCGAAATTAGAACGGAATTGACCTTTTGAACTAAAAGTTTGGCCTTCCTAATTTTTGTCAAATTAAATTTAGTGATTATTAATTTTATTATTTTTTTAAGCATTTTTTTAATGTTGATCCGCATAATTTTTCTAAAATTTTATTTTTTAAGCTCTCGGAAATAAAAAATATGGAAACCATGCAACTTAAATTTATTTATTTATAAAATATAAATGCTATAATTACTAGGATTTGTGGAAAAAGAAAATCAACAAAAGATAGATAAATTTTTAATTAATTTATTAAATCAGTTTAGCATGTTGTTCCATACCTGTTAAATATTTTTTCATGAGTTCTTGCAGTGTTTTGAAAATATTTATTCGAATATTGTGTTTTTAGATCGGTCAAAAGAAGCCATTTTTGCATAAATTGTTTTTCTAGACATGATTACTATACAATTTTATGAGTTGTTGTGACATGATTTTCTGATCGATTTTGGTGTCTTTGGCAAAGTTGTAGGTTATAATTAGACAAAGCAAAAAATTTCTCTAAGTTCACAAAAATGTATTGATTAATTGTTCGATATTATTTAAATGATTTAGCAAAATTTGCTGCTTTGATGCAAAAGATAAGAATGTTGCAAAATCTGGTACAGAATTTTTTTTAATCAAAATGATGATTTTTGGAAACAAATCTAAAACATAATCAAACTTAATTGAAAAAAAAAACTTTTTAAATTACAAAATTAATATTTGCCACGGATAATAATTTTTTTTAATATATTGTTTCAAATTAAAGGATAAAAGGTATTTTTTCCAAAATGGTCAGTAAATTTGCAATAAAAATTTAGTATTAATAAAAAGAAAATCACCGATGCCAGATATTCTTTGAAAAGCTGAAAAAAATCCTACAATATTCTTTTTGACAACTCAAAGCAAACCAAATGTGAAAATTTCAGTTTTTCGACACATTTTTCGACTCACAATTTTTCGTAAACTTTTTTTTCAATGTCAAAATACGAAACATTTGAAAAAAATTGAGCTTTTCATAAAAAAAAATTTCATAATTTTATAATCAAATCAAAAGGATTTTTTTTTAATTTTCATACGTTGGATTACATTCTTAAATAATGGAATCATTATTTAAAGAAAACCCGAGCAGACGGAAATAACTTGGGAAGGTCAGTTTTTGATATTGTGAGAAGATCGAAATATGTTATTGGGATGATCGGATTAGTTGTTAAAATAACAAAAATCAATAACAAAGATTTGTTCGAAGAATAACTTAAACTGTTATTATGTTGTTATTTCAATAACAAATCAATAACACAGAAGGAATCATGAAGGAATAACAAGATTTGTTATTTTGTGCGGAGAGGTGGAGCAGCATAATAACAAAAAATGTTATTGAACTGGTATGTCTCCATAACAAAAAAAGTTATTGTTTTGGTTTATTTGTAATTTGCAAATAAACCTGCAGTTGCCATAACTCCTCTGTACTAGTCAGGGCTGCAGAGTCGGGTACCTCCAAGCGACTTTGAATCCATACTTTGAAGACAACTCCGACTCTAGATGCTGGATATGACGTAAACGACGACTTCAGCTCTCCAAAAATACCCGACTTCACAGATTCCGACTCCAAGTAAAAGTTGCTGAAAATTTGCTGAATCCGATGCAGTCTCCGAGGTCTCACTCCAGCTCGAACTTCAACGTCAGCTCCGACTTCCTGGCTCTGTGAAAAGAATAACAGTTTTTGTTATTCACACTTCAAATAAATCAATTCCGTTAGGGAATATAACAAAATTAAAAAAAATGAACTCTCAAAAGTTAATTTTATCGGATTAATTTCAGCTTAAAACCCCATTTCATGGGGAAATAAATGACCCCGATAAAATTGGTCAAAATTATTTCATAGTTTTAGCCAATTTTAGTAAAATCCCTTAGGGGGTATATCAAATAATTACAAAAATCTACTTTCAAAATTTCAACTTTTTAGAATAATTTTAGCTTAAGGACCCCATTTCATGGCCACAATAATGACCCCGACGAAATTGGTCAAAATTATCCCATAGTTCTAGCCAATTTTAGCAAAGTCCCTTAGGGGATATATCAAATAATTAAAAAAATCAACTTTCAAAATTTCAACTTTTTAGAATAATTTTAGCTTAAGGACCCCATTTCATGGCCAAAATAATGACCCCGACGAAATTGGTCAAAATTATCCCATAGTTCTAGCCAATTTTAGCAAAGTCCCTTAGGGGGTATATCAAATAATTAAAAAAATCAACTTTCAAAATTTCAACTTTTTAGAATAATTTTAGCTTAAGGACCCCATTTCATGGCCAAAATAATGACCCCGACGAAATAAGACAAAATTATCTCAAAGATCTAAACATATTTAACAAAAGAAAAAATAATAACAGATTGTGTTATGGACACTTAGAAACTTTTCCATTTGTGCGATTTATGGTAATTTTATTTCTAAGTCAGTATACCGAACGAATAACAAATTTTGTTATTAGGAGAGTTTTTGAAATGTATAACATTTCCTCTTATTAGCGTGTTATTAAACATTTTCAATATTATATCACTTCAATACCAAATTTTGTTATTTTATCAGAAACTGTTATTATTTTTTCTTCTTGAAGTTGAACTTCAGGATAAAATAATAACAATTTTTGTTATTTTAACAGGATTTGTTATTGAAATATTATTAATTTTGTTATTACCGTATGCCCGGGAAAGTAGAAATTTTAATAAAAGTCTCATATTTATCATTAAAAATTGAATCAATAGTTTTCGAAATTTGTTCAAGCAAATTAAATAACACTGAGATTTTTTTTCATTTTTTTTTTTTGCTTCGAGAGTTTATATATCAGCAACCAGTAGTCCAATAAGCAAAATCAAAATATCATTTTGTAGAAAATATCCTTTGCTTATCGGACATAAATTTGGCAAAACACTGAAAAATTTTCGAAAAAAAAAACATTTTTAAATGGCTTTACGGTGCACTTAAGTAATTTTCAATTGCAAATTTGATTTTGCATCTAAAAATGTTTTTTTTTGTAAATTTGTTCGACTGAAATTATTTTTTTCTTCCAAAAATCTGCATTTAAAAAAATATATTTTCTGCTCCAAATTTTGTATTATTCTGAACTGAAATTCAAAGAAGCATTTTTAATAACTCTAAAATATATCATCAAAATCGATAATTAAGATTTTTTTTAATTTAATTTTTTTTTTCTGAGCCAATATTTTCACATAATAAATCTACAACTTTACCGAAGACATCAAATCGATCATGAAATCCTGTCCAAGATACAGATTTTCGCAAAATTGAAAGAAGTCTATGATTTAAAGTAAAATACGGACCCTATTTCAAGGTTTTGGAACAAAATATGATATTTTTAAGATCCCGGGCAGACGGTAATAACAAAATTCATGCCATTTCAATAACAAATACTGTTAAAATAACTAAAAGCGTTATGGAATCTTCCTGAAAAATCTATTTTTGCATAAGGGTTTAATAACAGTTTATGTTATCATAACAAAATTTGTTATTGGTCTGATATTGGTTGAAAGCCAAAACAACTTTAGAATAACATTTTTTGTTATGGAAGAATACCTCCAACTGTTATTGGGATGATCGGATTAGTTGTTAAAATAACAAAAAATAATAACAAAGATTTGTTCGAAGAATAATTTTAAATGTTATTAGTCTGTTATTAGAATAACAATCCAATAACAAAAAAATCATAACGACGAATAACAAATCTTGTTATAAATAACAGAAAATGTTATTGGCTTAGTATTTTCAAATATCAAAAAATGTTATTCCCAAGTTATTTCCGTCTGCTCGGGATAACAGACCAGTTTTCAGTAAATCGTTAATCGCGAGTTTTTTACCTTTTTTTTGGATTTTTTGTTGTATGAAAACATTGTTCCTGAGACAAAATTCTGTCAAAATTCGGGTGAGCCCGAAAATTTCCACCACATCGCCTTTTTTTTTGGGACACACTACTGTTCAACTATTTTTTTTTTTGTAATTTTTCAACCTTTGCATAGGTAGTTTGATGATAGAAGTTTCAAAATGATGGTTTTTTCAACAGAAGCGATTTAAAAATCAAGTTATCTAATGAGTTAAACTGTGTACTGTTTAACATGAATTTTCTTTAAAAAAAAAAGATTTCCCCGGGCAGACGGTAATAACAAAATTCATGCCATTTCAATAACAAATACTGTTAAAATAACAGAAAGTGTTATGGAATCTTCTTGAAAAATCCATTTTTGCAAAAGAGTTTAATAACAGTTAATGTTATCATAACAAAATATGTTATTAGTCTGATAATGGTTGAAAGCCAACACAACTTTGGAATTACATTTTTTGTTATGGAAGAATAACTCCAACCGTTATTGGAATGATCGGATTAACTGTTAAAATAATAAAGAAGAATAACAAAAATTTGTTCCAAGAATAACTAACAATGTTATTAGTTTGTTATTACAATAACAATCCAATAACAAAAAAAAATCATAACGACGAATAACAAATCTTGTTATAAATAACAAAAATTGTTATTGGCCTAGTATATTCAAATATCAAAAAAATGTTATTCCAAAGTTATTTCCGTCTGCTCGGTTCGTGATGATTGATTACATTACAATACAATATAAATCATTTCTTTTGAAACAACAGTTTGAATTAATGTAATAGATTCAATAAATAATGGAATTATTCATGCTTAAAAAGCCCAACTTCATCCCAAATAAAGCTCAACCAAAGCTGATTCAACCACAATTTTCCGAAATTTTCTCACCCCAGAACGACGACGAATTGATGGAAAAATAATCGGATCACACGAATTTCTTGGACTTGGCATAATTTGCGGATTTCCCGAAACTGCACAAATTGAGCTCCCAATTCTTGCTGTTTCAAACATCAACCGGACGGAGTCCGGAAATCACTGCCAAAATTGCAAAATTGGCGCTTCATTGTGCGTGGAATCGCCGAAACAATCCCAACAACGTCGACCGCCGCACTAATTCGAAGGAAATGTGTTGTTCATGAATTTTGAACGATGGATCATGGATCTCGGAACGAACGCAATGACGACGGTCTCCGACCCGGGCCCGAGAGTCTATTAAAATTTCAATATTGGTTTATGCGAAACGCTGTTCGCACTCTTGTATAAATGATTGATTGCTCCCCGATCGGGGACCCTCGACGTTTTCGGGACGAAAATTTTGACGGGATGACGACAGGATTTCCCACACTCCCGCGCACATCATATGGTCGTCATGAATTTTGGGAAATTTTTGGGGGAGGGCAGGGATGGGAAAACTGAGTTATTTTTGATTTTGTTTTTAATTTGAACATTTGGAAATAAAATTTTGTAAATATTATTGAAAAATGAAAATAAAAATGTTAAAATTATGACTCCTCTGCCCCCGATGAAAAGGCCTAGTTTCAAACGCAATTGAGTTTCATCTGAGAGAAAGTATGTGTGCGTTGCACGTATGTGGGTGGTCCACCAAAAATCACCATTTTCGAGCCAGAGGGGGGAGCTCGAGAGTCACTGGTTGGCATAATTAGGAGTGATATCCTTCGTCCATTTGTCGTCCGAATTTTGGGAACCCGGCAGGGTGAAGATGATCCGTGCCAGAAACGTCATTTTGAGTTCTCGCACTGTGTGACCAGACGATCAATATTCATTCCGCGTTTATTAGGCTGCGGTTGGTGCATAATTTCGGGGCAAGCCAAATGGAATTTCGACGCCAAATGAGGAACATTGGAATTGAATTCCAGCGATGATGTTGGTTGGACGGTGTTTAGTGAAAATGGAGTAGAAATGTATGCCTTTTGGAGTTTGAGTTTTTGGACAGCACTTTATTTTTTTTGCATTCCATGACTTTAAAATTAATTAAGTTTTTTTGCACTATTGAGTCCAACATACATTATGAATCGGTTGAAAAATTAGATTTAAATAAACTGATAATGCCAGTTATGATCACCATAACGGAAAGTGATATGAGCTTTTTGTGGTCATTGTGCAAAAGATACAAAGTTTGAAAAACATTTAATTCAACTACAACAAAAAAATAGATCCTTTTATGGATTTAATTGTTCAAAAAACCCTCTTCAATTTTGAACACATAGAATGAAACAAATTAATGAATTTTTAAATAATGTCCCTTTTTTCAATAAAAAAATCTTAACAATTTGTTATTTTGTAATCTGCGATTATAATAATATCTCTTTTGTTAAAAATTAAGAAATCAACCATTGAAACTAAAAATAAATCAGGTGACGTCATGATTCGAATTCCGGACGCTTCGAAACCCGGACCCTTCATCTTGTTTTATCAATTATTTTGGTATAAGTTCACATAATTAGTGTAAAAACTGTGTTATTTTATAAATCCTAACATCAACTTTCACTTCAAATATATTTGGACGCAGTAACCAATGCCAAAAAATTAAGTAAAATAAAAATATGAGTTTGAGAAATGTGAAACATTTCGCTGAAATATTTCATAGGCGTTCGAAGCACCGGGGAAGCAAAGCAGAAAATGTATGGTTCTGATTTTCTTAAATTATAGCATTTTTTACACAAAATATCGATTGTTTTGATGTTAAAAACTTATTTGAGACTTAAAACATGCCATTCACTTAAATTTCAGTCCAAATTTGTGCGATTCATAAGCAAAATCGAGTGTCCGCAATTCGAATCAAAAGTGTCCGGATTTCGAATCAGCATTTTGTTTCTGTGCTTAAGTTTCAGTAAATATATTGTTTTCGCATAATTTTTTTGCCCTCTAATTTAAAAAAAAATGCTTTAAAAGGCTTATTTAAAAAAAAATCCTAAAATATAAATAATTTTAAAGTATCGCTAGTATCAAAAATATTATAAACATGCTAAAAATCTGAATACTATTTTGATTGATTTTTTTCAATCCAAAGATTCGTTTAAAAAGTCTATCAACTTATTCAAATTTTAAATTGCACCATTTTCAAATGTGGTTGTTTGTTAATTAAAGATGGCTTTAACCTTTACATGGTCATTCGTGAGCAATTTTAAAATGAGACTTTTATTAAAAAGCATTTGATTTGTTTTAGGATCTTATTTATCTTATATTTTTTTGATTTTTTTTTGGAAAAAGAAATAAAATATCATAGAATAATAACAGCCCAATTTGACACACTTTAAATTTTTGTATGGATTTTTGAAGATTTTTTTCTTGATTTTTATTTCAAAGTATATGAGCAATTCTCGCTGAAACCGTACCACTAGATGCACATGTTCTCAAATCGTTACGGCAATGTTCTCATTCGATTCAGCGCACCAAAAAATCATAAAAACAACCTTTGAACTAATGAAAATGTCAGCCGTTAGCCACCTGTAAATAAAAACTTGTTTTGAACAATGGATTTTTTCGAAAAAATGACTTAATTTGAAGAAATGATATCTCCCAAAATACATTACCAAACATCAAAAACTTATATATCGTTGGAAAGGTAATCGCAAGGTCTTTCTATCACACTTTGAGAAACATTTCAAAAATTATTTTTTCAAGGGTAATTTTCAGGGTTTTTGGGAAACTTACTCTTAATTTTGAATTTTGACCGTGTTCGCAACCACTTATCGTTACGAAACCATTTTCATTCGAAAGATTGGACGATTTTGCATAAAATTAACTTGAGAAAAGTAGTGTAATGAAATAGTTTTCGTATAGTTATTAACGGATGAAAGAAATTGGTCAAATTTCATTTAAAAATAATCAAAGCTCAGACTTCAGAAATGAGCCTTATTTACAGGCAAAACAAAGCAGGATTGTATTTGAGCCAAATTTACAGTCATCTGAGGCAAATCTGGACATATAGTATGAATAGGGACAGTTATTTCAACTATACTTTCACTCATAAGATCATATTTTTAATTTGTTTATGTAAAAGCATACATAAACAAACAAGTTTCTAAATTTTAAGCTTTTAAGTACTCTGAAAAGTAATGTCCTTACTTAGACTGTGGTCTCGATTTGCCACATTTCACTGAAGTAATATTGTATGTACAGATTTTGTTTTAGGAAGGTCTGCTTTATTTGTAATCGTGCACATAAAAGTGCAAATTTGAAATCAATATTTTTTGATCAAGTTGAAATTTGGTGGGGCTGTTGATACCAACAAAACAAGCAAGAAACTCGATTTTCGTCCAAATCGGGCTACGCCTTTTTATTTGACACCGCCCCAGAGTTTCGCTTTTTTTTGCAAACAATGTTAAAAACCTTCATTTTTAAACTGCTATGTCTCTAAAACCGCAAGCCGTACAAAGTCGAGCCAGAATTCACTAGAAAGATAATTTTACATAGAATCAATAGGTGTAATCGAGTTTCTTGCTTGTTTTGATGGTATCAATAGCACCAAATTTTAACTTGATCAAAAAATATTGATTTCAAATTTGCACTTTTATGTGCACGATTACAAATAAAGCAGACCTTCCTAAAACAAAATCTGTACATACAATATTACTTCAGTGAAATGTGGCAAATCGAGACCACAGTCTAAGTAAGGACATTACTTTTCAGAGTACTTAAAAGCTTAAAATTTAGAAACTTGTTTGTTTATGTATGCTTTTACATAAACAAATTAAAAATATGATCTAATGAGTGAAAGTATAGTTGAAATAACTGGTCCTATTCATACTATATGTCCAGATTTGCCTCAGATGACTGTAAATTTGGCTCAAATACAATCCTGCTTTGTTTTGCCTGTAAATAAGGCTCATTTCTGAAGTCTGAGCTTTGATTATTTTTAACTGAAATTTGACCAATTTCTTTCATCCGTTAATAACTATACGAAAACTATTTCATTACACTACTTTTCTCAAGTTAATTTTATGCAAAATCGTCCAATCTTTCGAATGAAAATGGTTACGTAACGATAAGTGGTTGCGAACACGGTCAAAATTCAAAATTAGGAGTAAATTTCCCAAAAACCCTGAAAATTACCCTTGAAAAAATATTTTTTGAAATGTTTCTCAAAGTGTGATAGAAAGCCCTTGCGATTACCTTTCCAACGATATATAAGTTTTTGATGTTTGGTAATGTATTTTGGGAGATATCATTTCTTCAAATTAGGTCATTTTTTCGAAAAAATCCATTGTTCAAAACAAGTTTTTATTTACAGGTGGCTAACGGCTGACATTTTCATTGGTTCGAAGGTTGTTTTTATGGTTTTTTGGTGCGCTGAATCGAATGAGAACATTGCCGTAACGATTTGAGAACATGTGCATCTAGTGGTACGGTTTCAGCGAGAATTGCTCATATTAAAAAAACGCAATTTTTTAAACATGGATTCATTAGCATTGCAATGGATTCAAGTTATTTTCGTTTGCTTTTATTTTATCAACGTAATAAAAAGTTTTTATAGAATGTTTTTATTTTGCCCGCAGATTTCTAATGATAATTTTAGAAGCAGAAAGAACAAACACTTAAAAAAGTATAGTTTTTTCTTTTGTAATGAAAACAGGGGTTGATTTAAAACAAAAAGATTAAAATTCATGCTTCAATAATATATTTTAGGTAAGACGGGTAGTTTTTCCATTTTCATAAATCTATGAATTGACAGCAAATATCACAGAAATGCTTATTCAATTCAATTCAATTCAATTTATTTTATTAGTAAATAATCAATTAACAATTCCGTATTTCTTATAACCTAATAGAGTTTTGGAGTTCCTTTCAACTATGATTTGAGCTATAATTCATTATGATGTAATTGGATATTCTAACAATGGATTTGGCAAGAGAAGGAAAAATTAAAAAAAAAAACCTTCCAGATTTACTAAGGAAAAGGATAGAAATAGAAATGCTTAAAACTTAATCACAGTATGTTTTGCCTATTGACGTCGAAAAGCTTCACTGCACAAGGCAGCTCATCTGTTGTAGATGTACTTCATCATCAGCTCACTGAGAGCTTGGAATTGTTCTGCCTTGTTCCGGCAGGCACGAAAGCGCGTGAGCATCTCTTCAGCAAGGGCGAAAAACTCAGGAAGCGTGAAGAGGTCATCACCGGTAACATCAGCTTGTCCCGGGAGAGAACCGCCCCAGAAGCGGCTACTCTAGCGTACGAACCTCCCCAACCAGGAGGGAACGCTGGGTTGGTCGATGGAACCGCTCCGCCGCCAGCTGCTGCAGCGTTCGAGCTCGAAGTCTTCGGAGGTTGGCGGGACGCTGGCGCTTTCTTCTTCTTGTCCTGCTCCTCGAGGTAGAAATGCTTATTGATTGAAGCCCATTTTAAAAGTAAAATGCAAAAACATACAAAAATGATTTTAAAAAAACCCAAAAACTTTCAGAAAATCCTTATAAAGTGAAACTGATTTGATTACAACGCAAAAAATCAATAAATCCAAAAATATACAAAAATGTCCTCTTATCTACTTGATCAAAAAAATGCAAAAACTTGAAAAAACAAAACAAATTAAAGTGTGTTTTTTTAATCTCAGAAACACTTTATGTTTGAATGAATTGCAATTGTATTTTTTTTCTATTTTTTTTCTGTCAAATTTAAACTTTCGGCCAGATGTCTATTGGACGAAAAGACTTTTTTACAAATTTCTATCACTCTTCAAGGATCCATCAACAAAACTCAAAATTTCACAGAGGATGTTATAATTTTGTTTAGTTTTTCGAAAAAAAAGTTAATTTTGGAATAAAAATATTTACCATTCACGATTAATTAAAAAAAATCATTGTTTAATTTATGAATTCAATCAAAAACTGATTAAAATACGTTTGCCGCATTGTTAAAAAAATAATTAAATTTCTTTCGGAAGCAAATCTGCCTTCTCTCCTGTAAAAACACATTTCACCCTTTTTAATGGCTAAAGGCTGAATGGGTGAAGGATTAAACTTGTCAAAATTTTATTTTTAATGGTATGAAATCAAACATAATTTGACAGAAAGAAGTTTACACAAAATTGACGAAAATCATCAGTTTTGACAGCATGTCAATGTCAATGTATGTTGTTACATTTCCTAACGATCAAAGCAGGAAAGACATTCATTAGGAAATCAGTTTTCTGAAACCACGTTTCAAAATCGAAATATCTTCATTTTTCAATACCAAAAACCGCCACAGGCATCAATAACAAGCCCTGTCCGTATCACACCAAAGTGATTGCCACATGACACGTTCAATGCATGATACGATCCGAACAAATCCTTCCCTCCTTCCTTTCCCCCAACCTTCTCCCAGAACTGTGTCAAATTATTTTTGCTGCGCTGCAGAAAATGAAAATTTCACTTTTTTTTCCTTGCTCATTAAAACCTCCGGAGGCAGATGATGATGATGAAACCGAAAATGAGACCCGATGCTTTTCACCAGCAAAATGAGAGCAAAATCTCGCAAAGCACCCAATTACGAACGATTTCCAACCGGGCGCGCCGGAAAATGCCGTGGGGGCGGAAAAATGTCAGCCATCAATAGCGCGGAGGAGCTTTTTCCTGTTGCCAGATTCTGATTGATGATTATTCGACATGCATATCGATACTGCGAGTGTGTGGCGTATTATGGTTTCATGCTCATTTTAACGATAAGTGGCTCGAAATCGCGGTTTGAACGACCGAAAATCGCTGCAATTAGGGTTGTTTGTGAAATTGAAGAGATTCTCAATAAAATCTTTTCAACCCAGGCTAAATAATTCATCAAAAGCCTTGCAGTCAACGAAGTGCAAGCTGCACGCGTGTAACACTACACTCGTGTGTTGGCACGTACTCGCTAATTGATAACCGTGAAATCAGGAAAGCTTTCCTTCCAACACAACATAATACATAATTCCAATCTAACCGCATACACACGCGAAATGGCTTCGGGCCTGGCAATTTCTGTAATAACTGTTTCGCGGTGTAATTAGACACCAACCTGCACCCCCGGTGCTCTCCCTTAACCGGAAAGCCTCTACATAGGAAGGTCTTTCGTACGGAATAGTGGGCATAAGTAGAGATGGGCTTACCGCGGTTGGTCATATCGTTAGTAAGGTAGAGGGATTATTATTAGATTTTAATTTTTTTTGATTGAACAAAAATCGTGCTCAGAAAATCAATTTCATGCCAGGTTATTGTATTCTAAGCAATATGTTTCTTGTGAATATTGCATAAAAATTGAAATAATACTGTTAAAATGTGAAAGTTTTGGTTATATAGTAAAGTACAATCGAATATCTGTTAGAAGAATTAAGTTGCTCCTGGGAAGCATATTCTAGCAAGTGTCCAGTGAGAATTTTGACTCTAGCCTCGAATCGATTTGGCTCGAATTTAAGCCCTAAATCTACTTGAGGTAAGAGCCAAAATTGGCACTGTGTGTTGGTGTTCTGATTAGTTACAAGGGAAAAATGCCTAGTTCTAATATGATTTTTTATCATCAAAAATTCAAATACTTCACTGTTCAAATAATTACACATATTTTCACAATTTCAAGTATTGAGCTGGATTTTAAATTGTAAAATTATTGTTATTGAAAAGAGCAGAAAATTTCACAATTTAGTTTGGATATACTAACATATGGGGTTTGCTTGTAACCACGCAATAACTCGCGATTTTACGAAAAAAAAGTTTTGAAAAAGTTACTTTTTGCATTCCTCTTTGTTTCGTCATCCGTGTCTGTCGCGGGTGACGATGAACGGGCATGATCAACGACGACCAACTTTTTCAAAACGTTTTTTCGTAAAATCGCGATAATTCGTGATGGTCACAAGTAAACCTGTTACATGTTTATACATAGATTATTTGTAATTATCTGTTCTACATTTTTGTAGAAAAAAATCTATAAAAAATACCCTGCAAAGTTAAAAAAACACTAAATTTTAAAATCATAAATTTTGTTCAAAATGAGAAAATTACCCTTCTGAGTTAAGGGGTTTCATACATGTAAAAAATCTCAATATTTCATAATTCCGAAAAAAAAATTAAATCCTTTGAAAAGATGAATTCCAATCACTCCTGAAAGTTTCATGAAGATATGTCATGATTTAAGTGAGTAGAAGACGATTTAAGTTTAAACTTTTGCCATGCGCAAAGCGGACTGTCAAACTTTGTGAGCGTTTTTCTCTGAACACCGAGTTGATTTACGGGTGCCACGATATCTCGAGATGGGATAGACCAAATTGGCTGAAATTTGGGTTTTTTTTTTAAATGCAAAAATCAAAAACTGACGAATTTTTATATGAAAAACACAAAAATATTTTTATCTTTTTTTTAAATAAACTTTTTTTAAATCGGCCTTCGTCATGCACACGGGACCGGTTTAATGAGTCTTCACCAAAATTTTGAGCCGATTTGGTCAAAGCAGTGTTGAGATATCGTGGCACCCGTTTTTTGAAACTGCTAACTTCAAATAGCTATATCTCGGCAAATAAACAACCAAATGTGTTCAAATTTATTTTATTGATAGATGAAAATTTATATTTTAATGCCTCGAAAACAGATTTAAAACAAGTTTAAGCGTGTGCTCAAACCAACCTCTGAAATTTTTGCCGATTTACATGTATGTAACCCCTTAACAAAGATTAGAAAGATACATTTCCCTTAAAATGAAATGTTCCGAAAAATTTTATAGTAGAATAACGGAAAATGGCAAAGTTTTTAGAACTTTTTTAAGTGTTTTTTTCGACGAAAAAAACGTTTTTTTGTAATTTTAAGTACGCCATCAAATCTGGCGTCATATTTTACATAAAAGTCCTTTTGACACGAAAATTTTATCTCATCACCGTTCCAGGCTTCAAATTATAAAAAACACCACTTTTTCGCATGTTCAAAAACTAAAGGGGTCGTACCGCCTTTCCGTCACGAGATATCAAAAAACGGACCTCGGATTCGTGATCAGGGACAAAAGTTACCCCTAAGGACAAAGTTTCACGCACATCGAAGAGGGGTCGGGGTAACGGCTGTGTGAGTTGACGGAGAATTACCTAGGAAGATTTCTCAACTTTTCTACAGTTTTTATTTTGCAGCTTTCCTTTTTTAAATTTTTTTTAACTGCAAAAACTGAACATTTTTTGAAAATATTTATATCAAAATGTCTATAACTTTAAAACGGTGAAATTTATCAAGAAATGTCTTTAATCATTTTAAATAATAAATTTGATTTAAAAATTCAGTTTGAAAACTTTTTTTTTTCAATAAGGCTGGTACAAATTATATTTTAAGTTTTTGTATCCCTCCTCCCTTCAAAGTTGGCCCAAAACTCAAAGGACAAAAAAAAAATTTTTTTTAGCTTCAAAATCTCAATGTAAATTTAAGTGCAATCAGCTGAAATCAATTTCAAATGCATTCCATTTTTATCATGGTTGGGTTGATTACAAAATATTTTGAATTTTTGAAAATTTTCGATGTTTATTATCGCAAAATGTATTTTTTGGCTTCCTCTCCGAGGAATGCCTTATAAAATTACTTGAAAATTGGCCAAAAAATGTCACTGCGATTTCTCGGAAATGGCTGAGCGGATTTGGACACTTCCGGTTGCATTCGATCCCTCTTAGCTTCCGATAAGTCGCTATTGAAAATCTTCCCCGTAGCCCTTTCCTGTCAAAAGATATTTACGAAAAACGATTTGCAAAACTAAAATCGAAAAACAAAAAACGATGAAAAATTTTCAAAATTGCTTCATTTTTGCACAACTAGGTAGTCTGGAATGTCCTCCATCCACGGCTGAAACGGGACAAAAATCCATTGAAATTTGCCAAAGTTACAGCCACTTTAAGAAAACTGTTTGCATTCAGCCGCCTCCAAATCGACTAAAACGTGGCCAAAATTAACCAAAATTTCGGCATGTTGCACATTTTTGTAAAGCTTTTTCAAAACCCAATCCAATGAGATACATATCTCGACGAATTATTAGGCTTAGTCGCTAATATCTGCACTAAACTGCTATTTTTGACGATACCAATGCATTATCACATGCTGGTTCGCCCATCCGGTTAAAAAACCCAGAACTATTATACTTCACTCGAAAGCATTTTTCATCGTGCTTCGAATGTCATTTTAGGAAATAAAATTCCCTTTGTGAATCGCCTCCAGCATGCAAAGATTCCGCCGACCTCAAATCAGGTCCAGAATGGCCCCAAAAGTCGAGCGGCCGGAAGATTGCTCGAAAAACCAAGTCGAGCACCTTCCGGCCGGAAGATTGCTCGACAACGCGCAGAGCGAAAAAAAAAACAAACCAGCTCAGAGAGAGCGGGAGAGAAGGAGATTCGAACCCACGGGCATACACCGGCCAAAAATAAAACTCTGGTGCGCGCCCCAGCTCACTACACCGACTCGACTCGCTGGGAAGAGAGCAACAAGAACGCGACCAACTGGTCACCGTTGGTTTATGGTAGATTATTTTATTTTGGGGGAAAACGGTCTTCTTACTTTTCCTACTCGAGTTTTGGCTTCCTCTCCGAGGAATGCCTTATAAAATCACTTGAAAATTGGCCAAAAAATGTCACTGCGATTTCTCGGAAATGGCTGAACGGATTTGGACACTTCCGGTTGCATTCGATCCCTCTTAGCTTCCGATAAGTCGCTATTGAAAATCTTCCCCGTAGCCCTTTCCTGTCAAAAGATATTTACGAAAAACGATTTGCAAAACTAAAATCGAAAAACAAAAAACGATGAAAAATTTTCAAAATTGCTTCATTTTTGCACAACTAGGTAGTCTGGAATGTCCTCCATCCACGGCTGAAACGGGACAAAAATCCATTGAAATTTGCCAAAGTTACAGCCACTTTAAGAAAACTGTTTGCATTCAGCCGCCTCCAAATCGACTAAAACGTGGCCAAAATTAACCAAAATTTCGGCATGTTGCACATTTTTGTAAAGCTTTTTCAAAACCCAATCCAATGAGATACATATCTCGACGAATTATTAGGCTTAGTCGCTAATATCTGCACTAAACTGCTATTTTTGACGATACCAATGCATTATCACATGCTGGTTCGCCCATCCGGTTAAAAAACCCAGAACTATTATACTTCACTCGAAAGCATTTTTCATCGTGCTTCGAATGTCATTTTAGGAAATAAAATTCCCTTTGTGAATCGCCTCCAGCATGCAAAGATTCCGCCGACCTCAAATCAGGTCCAGAATGGCCTCAAAAACGTCTTCGCCAAGCCAAGACAATTCAAGTCATTTCGGGAAATGACAATATGTAATGTGTTCTTAGATACCTATCCATGAGCCATCGATCGACTCCGTTAGCGATACACTTTTTACCCTTTCTTAAATTTTCGCTTTAGCTGTAGAAAGTGAGAGCGGAATGCAAGGCGAGAGAAGGAGAGAGTTTACGGAAATTTTGACTCGTTCGAGCACTGCATAGGGAAGTGGCGTTATATCGTGCTGCCATCTGGTTTTTTTTAAGTGCAAAAGTGCTGAGTCATCGTCTAAAAATAGACGGCGTCCTATCTCGCCCAGCAAAATGAAGTCGATAAAGTAGTCGGTTTCGATAAGAAAAAGTGGAAAACGTGGTTTAAAAATAGTGACGCCATCCCCCTATGCCGTCACGGTGTAAAAACTCGCGTGCATTGCTTACATGGATTTTCGTCGACGAACATAGGCGTATTTTACTTCTACTCGGATTGGATAGCATTCGATTTAGTAAGTCTCTAGACTATATACTAAGTATTCTGCTTTCAGTCAAAAAGGATCGCAAAGTTATTATTTTAAATTGTTTTAAAAATCCATTTTAAATCCTTTGCGGTCGTACAAAGGGTCATTGTACCCAGAAAATTAAGCTTTATCATTTTGAACAATAATATTAGCAATTTAGTTGAATTTTAGAACTCAATCAACGAATCGCCTCTATATATACATGTACATTCTCAATACATTTATTTGTGTATGAACCGAGAAGAGGAAGCCCCCATTCACCTAGGTGGATTAAGTAACATTTTTGCTTAAATTTTTGTTTTCGTCTAATCTTACATTTTTTTAAAACTAATGATTGCAAAACAACTGAACTAGTGCAAAATGCATTTTAAAACACTTTTTCCATGCAAATGTTGAAACTATGGCTTGTTATTTCAATTGTTATATTCTACTTTAAAGACGTTTTCTAATGAAACCACGTATGCTAATTTCAACTTTTTTTTTCAAATAATTTTTCTTTCTTCTCCCAATTTCATTGCACCGTGGAAAATGCATTTTCCGAAAAATTGTGAAGTTTTGGAGCTTAAGTGTCTTCATAAAAGTTGTTGTAAATGATAAAAAGCAACTTTTGGTTTGGTTGAAAATTAGGGTGGTTCACGATTAGGGTGATTTTGAAAATCTAACTTTTCAGGAATATTTTTGTGATTTTTTTTTGTCTTCTGGAAAGTTGTTGGACTTGCCAATCCAAGCAACTTTGTCGAAAACACTAAAATTTTATCTCGTAATCTACGTCTTCTACGACCAAATTTTAAGCAAGCATCTGAGCAAACCTTCAAAAATCTGTTTTTTGGGTGTGGAAAATCAGCGTCAAGTTTTAGAGAAAAGTGATATTCAGGGCACTTTTAGAGCTCTTAAAAAACAAACATCATTTTTTTTTGACGAGTCAATTTGGACTTGAGGGTAAAAAGTTGCAGCTACTTTAAGGTAAAAAAGATGTAGATTTAAAACTCTCATATCTCAAAAAGGCGCAAGCCAAATTTTAAGCACCAGGTTGCATTTGAAAGAAGAGATCCAGCACAGCAAGCGCTGAATAAAAACCTTAGGGGTGTTTTTCTTTAAACTCGAGATAGGGGAACATCATCTGATTCCAGCGTGCCTCTAATGTTGCCATATCAGAACTTTGACATTCAATTACAGCTTATTAAAAGCATTTTCAACTGATATCGAGGGAAAAATAGCTTAATAAGAAGTGAGCAAGCAAGTTTCTATAAAAAGTTTTGCAAAATTAATTGTTTAAATAGTGAAAATCAGCAAAGGCTTCATCCATAAAGTACGTCACGCTAAAATCAGCCAAAATTTACCCCCAAGGGAACCCTTTGTCACTCTTTTCCTATACTTATAACATGCAATGTCACGCTTGCAAAGACCCCCTCCCCCCCTAGAGAGTGACACACTTTATGGATGACGCCAAATTGGATGGAGTTTTTTGCGACCAGTTATAGGAATATTGTGGATGGAGTTAGGAGCGAGTGCTTAACCTGCCAAACATACGAGAATTTCCCCTATCTTCATTTGAAAAGGTCTTATTTCCAAGGGAAAACCATATGGGATCACCCTAACGAAATTCGATAATTGTCCAAATATATGTTTTTCCATATAAATTTGCCCACTGAATTTGAATCTGCTCTCAGAATTGAGCCAAAGTGTCGAAAAATCGATTTTTGGTCATATTTTGGGTTTCCAGGTAAAATTATCAAACAATTTCGGGATACTGTGTGGCACCCGGAATCGAAAGTGGTTTTCAGAAGAAACGCGATAATTTTATGAATCATGTTGCATGATTTTTTCAACCAATTTATTCAGAAAAAAATGTATAGAGTTAAATTTTATTTTGACTTTACATTGCAATTTTTATAAAGGAAATCATAAGATTGTCTTTGAACGCTTGAAAAATTAAAAAAATAATTATTAAAATTAAATTGAATATCTGCCATTGCCAAATATATAATTCCTTACCCTAGCCTTAATTTGAATTGCACATTCGCACTCCGATCGGCTGGGGAACAAAATTGAGCCCTCATTAGACGGTGAATGGCTAAACAAGGGACCACCAGCGAGAGAGAGAGGAATAGTGAAAGCCTCTTGATAAACTCGATACTATCGTGGTTGGTCTGCCAACGAGTTGTCACACATTTACAGCACACATACACGCGTGTGTGCATAATGACGGTAATTCATTAGTGTTCGCGAATGTGGCTTTGATCCTAATTTACTGATATAACAAAAGTGTGTGTTTGTGTGTGGAAAAGTGAATTTCGAAAATTGCGCAAATATTTGTAATTAAAACAGAATCGTTTTCCAAAAATCCATCAAATTGAGCTTTTCATCGCAATCGTTTCTTTTGGCTGATAAATTTTCTGATATGACGAAAGCATCAGTTTTGTAACACTATTTTTGCTTACTCTACCAGCTACGTTATTTACAAAACAGTTCAACCTAACTCAACTCAACATTCTAGCGCTCCGTATAATTTCTACAAACAATCTAACATATTTTTTTCTTATAAATATTTGCTAGCATCTTATGGTCAATTATTCTGCGCCGACTTCCTAAATAGAAATATTTTTTTTTCCTTTTCTATTCTCCTAGTTAAGAACCGTTACACTCTCTCTCTTGCTTCCATTCTTGTATACAAACAACGTGCTCCTTTTTCAAGCCGTAACACGTAACGCGTTACTCTTTGCACTTACCGCGCGCGGATAGATTTAAGCTAAACGATGATTAGTGAAAGATTTTGATGGTGGATGGGTGAAGTTGGTGCGCCGGGACTGGTGGGACTCTTTAGTTTCATCTGTTGGCGGAGGTTGTGGACAACCCCCGTAACACCAGCAGCATCACCACCAGAAGGAGAGTGGTCGTCGTCCGTTGCCACGGGAACCGTGACGGGCCGGAACTGCCGTTGTGGAAGGCGCCCGGTGGGTGTCGTATCGAGGGACCTGTGAAGGGGAGAGAGGAAAATAATGAGTGAATAGATGTTTTTTTTTTAACAAATTGTTTAATATTTTAAAACATGTTTTCGTTTTAATTTAATTTATTGAGTTGTTTTGGCAACACATTTGTGCCAACATTAGACAAGAGAAAGGTAAAAAGTAACAAAATATCCTTTGAAATAGCTCATCTTAAAAATATGTATCACATGTGATTAGCTTTAGATTTTGTCATATTGACGTAATTCTTTTGGAATCATGTTGTCATACCTTGGCAACACTGCGCGCCGGGAGTGTCACCACCCGTTTGACACCACCTTGACGGTGCGCTCCGCGACCGAGTTGCCGCGCTGACAAACGTCATTCTCACAACAACCACAAGCAGAGCAACAACGCGGAATCTATTCTTTATACTTAAACCTAGTTTAATAAACGTGTTAGTAATTAGTTGCTCGTTCATTACTGCTACTATCCGTCCCGCCTTGCCTCCGCTACCCTCAGATACAACACATGTTTTTAGCATTTTTTGTTTATTTTGTGATGTTGCAACCGGTATTGCAATAATTTTTAAATATTTTGTTTATCTAAATTGAAACTTTCATTTCTTGTTGGGCCAACAATCAATTTTTCATCCAATTTTTGATTTTTAAAAAGCATTGAAAAGAAGAACTCATAAAATTTTAAAAAGTTTATGGGATGGAAGTTTTACTTGTTTAATGTGACTTTGCCAATGATTTTAAAAATGAATTTTTTTTAGGGGTCAACTTTGGCTGTGTTTTTTTAACATTTTCTCTATTTTAAGTAAAAAGAAGTATGCAGTAATTTTTCTTGTATCCCAGACTATGCCTCTACGCATTTTGTTACAATTTAAATGATAATGGTGCCATTTTATAGCAGAAAATGTTAAAAACAAGCAAAAAATTTAAAAGTGACTGTAAAAACAGGAAAAAATTAGATAGGGAAAATGTAATGATAGAAGGTGGGAGAATAGGCCAAAAACAAACATAAACTGAACAAGATTAATGCAGACTAAAGTACTAAAAATGAATCCAGAAAAAACATAAAACAAGAGAAGTAAAGTTTTTTGTAGAACAAAAGTTGCTCAAAATGACCTCCTGAACACGGAAAAAATAAAAATTTTCGAAAAAGAAAATTTGGGCAGCAGAGGGTTAAGGTGTTTATGAAAAAAACGAGCTTTTTTTAATTTATCAACTCAGGATTTTGTCATAGCAAGTTGGTGTCTTCTAGTCATTTGTAGAACTTCAAAACACACATTTATCTTTCAAGAGAACAAAAATCGGGCCTTTGGATCGAAAGTTATATGACTTCACTCTTGGAAGCATCTGAACGAACACATTCTAGAGTACATTTGCTGAAAAAATTTCGGAGGTCTTTTTTGTTTAACTCATTTAATCTCAATTTGAAAACGAGGATTTTTGAATCGTTTTTTGTCCATAACTTTTGATAGAATTGACCAAAATTTGTTTTTCTAGAATAACAATGTTCATTTTGACAAGCTCTGAGATTGTCTAGAAGGGCTTAAAATTGTACAAAATGATTAAGTGATTGTAAAAGCAAAAACAAGTTTTAGCTAAAATACTTCAGGAATCAACAAAATTAGTAAAATTTATTGTAGAGATTCGACTTTAAAAATGTACTCAAATATTACCAATGTGGCCATACCAAAATATGGGGTTACCAAATTTAAAGTTTATAACTTATAAGAAAAGTATAACAAATTTAATTTTAATTTGAAAAAAAACTTGATATTTTTTCTTAAATAAGATGAAGAAATGATTTATTTTTTCAACAAACCAACATTAAAGTTTTATTTTTCTGCAAATCAGACAAATTTATTCAGCCCTAACAATTGATTTGGTCAAAAATATGTGTATAAAACCCTTTTAAAATGTTAAGGATGATTTGAAAACTTTGATTTTTTTTCGAAGGAACGGACAATTTTTTTGACAGTTTAATGTTTTGACAAATGGCGACACTTAAAAAGACAATTTTATTTTGATGGTGTTTAAAAACCTTTTTTATTTGGGCGCTCAAGTGACAGAAAGTTCAAGGAGTTCTAGAAAAGCTCTTCAAAATTAATACCGCACTAAAGTATGGACCGTTGTTTAAGTCATACCTTCAAGACTTAAAAATTGTCCTATATGTTATTTTCACGTTAATTTGGATGTGAATCACAATCAGTCAAATTGTGAAAAATATGAACTGCTTTGAAAAAGAAATTAATTTAACATTAAAACATATAGTTTTCTTTTGAAATTTTGGCATTCTCGAGTTAAAAAAATGGCCTTTGAAATATTTTGAGCACGATTTCCCCTTTAATAAGCAGCATCGTGCATTGATATTTGCCTACGCTTTTTCGAAATACTAGAGTTTTGAAATAGGAAAATTGCTGTAAATTTTCACCAATAAGACCAACATTATTTTTCAAGAAAAATTGTTGTTCAGAGCACACAAACTGCTCTGAACATCATTTTTTTGTAGTTTTAGCATAACCGGTGTTGAAAAATTGCTACACTCTCGTCTGCCGAAATTAGAACAACTTATCGATTTAGGCTTCAGGCTGTTCAAGTGTTATTTCGGCAAAATTTACACATTTACTTTTTAAATCGTCTAAAAAGCTCTGGTAACGAGAAACTATTCAAACTTCTATTTTCTGAATAGTGCGTCCATCCCGGGAATTCCCGGGACAAAAATCCCGGGATTTTTCCAAAACCGGGAATTCCCGAATCCCGGGAATTTTCATAATTTGTCCCGGGAATTCCCGAAATTGAAAAAAAATCAAATATTGGTCTGGAAATTCAGATTTGGTTGTAGAAATAGATGAACAGTTGAATACATAGTAATCGATACAAATTTTAAAGCATTACAATTTGTATTCGGCATATATCCGCTTTAATTATTCTTATAAGGGAAAATTGTATAATTTTTTTTATATCACCGTTCCCCAAAATGCCTGGTGTTTTTAATATTTTCTATTTAATTTTATGTTTTTTTAAAGACTGGGTATTATATTTTTATTGAGGATTTTAAATTTGAATAAAAATATATCATCTTGAATTATTTTTCATCAAACACAGGAATCTGCGGCAAATCACGACAAACGTAACGAATTAAGACAGCTATTTAAGTCCGATTTACAAATTAAATGCTCTAAAATCTCCTGTACCTTCTCAGCCTGTAGTCCTGATTTTCCCAAGTTGGCGGTAGTAACTTAAAGATTATTAGTAAAATATGTTTTATGTTAAATAAGACAATCAAAACTTATCTGAAATTTTACATTGACTGGTATCATTTTATTTCTAGAGTTTTTGTTTTAAAGGGTCCGAAAAACATATGAAAGACTTATAGGACTTAAAAAAAATCTGGTTTTGTTGCCACTTCTCGTTTTTTTACATTTTTAAAGAAAATTTTCAAGCTTTTCTAGTTATGGCATACAAAAAATATATAAAAGAAATATATTTTTAAAACACTTATTTAATTTGAATCACATTAAGATTGAAAATTATAGTTTTTTTTAAAGCACAAGCAAAGAACAAAAAAAAACAATTTTTAATTTAAGTTATTTAAAAACTGTCGTCCTTGTTTGGATGGAAGTGTATACTGTTGCCAATTATTATTATTGATCTAATTTATGATTTTAAGCTTGAAAACGTATCAAATATTATGAAAACATCGATTTTATGACTGCTTCAAAAATTTCCCGGGATCCCGGGAATTCCCGGGATTTCAAAAATATTTTTCCCGTTTCCCGGGAATTTCAAAACCCGGGAAATTTGGACGCCCTATTTCTGAAAAATGAATTTCAGTTGAAAACAAATAAACAATGTTTAGTCAAGGAAAATATTCATTTAGCTTTGTGCAAAAACAATAACTTTCTAGGATATGGATTTTAATTTTACGAATTAAAAATGAATAAAAAAAACTACGGAGGAAAACGAAATCAATGCAAAACATAATTTAAAAAAAATAAGTTATAACAATAATTCCCAAGCATCGTGTTGGCGAATCAATAAAAATGAATATGAATTTCTTATTTTCGTTTTTTTACGAAATATAATGTCAATAAAATAAGTTTCATCAAGAAATTGCGCTGCATTTTGAATGATCTTTTATTGATTTTGACGAAATTTTGTTCTGCCGCTGCGTGTTAAAAAATGATACTTATTTTTTTTTTTAATTTTGATGAAGGATTTTTTTTTCTAATAACACCGAAATGAAATCCAATGCAAAATCAGCTAAACATTTTACGAATTAAGGAATATTCTTTGCAATCAAATCAATACTAGATCGGATCAAATTATGCAAGCTTAGAAAGTATCAAATTAGCTAACAAGTTATAGCTAAATATATCATGATTTCTGTGCATTTATCTAAAAAATAAAGTTATTAAAACAAAATTCCTGATATAATTATCGATTTTATGAAATCTGAGAAAATATTCAGCCAACTTAATTCCTACAATAAGTTTTCAATTTAGCCTATCTCATACTACATAATTGGAAAAACAAAATATAAAAAAAACTGTGTTTCTGATTTTAACCATCATATTTAGGTCCACAATTGCAATTATAAAATCTAAACACATTGAAGAAATCATTGGAAATTACCATCAATTTATCAAAACGCTTGTAAATTTGGGAGGGGCGCCAAATTGATATTTCACCAAGGGCGCCGTTGAACCAAGGTACGGCTCGGACTACACTGAAAAAATATGATACACGATTAAAAAAATTGTTGATTTTAATTTCTTTTTTTGTCATAATTTCACTTGATTTGCAAAAAACACTATTTTTAATTTTTTTTCAATTTTCTGATATGTTTCAGAGGACATCACATGCCAACTTTTGGGATTGGGCAAAAAATCTTTGACCGAGTTATGAATTTTTGAATCTATACTGATTTTTTTCAAAAATACGAAATATTAGTCGCAAAAATTTGTCAACTTAGTTTTTCTAAGTAAAATTGTTGCAATGAAAAAGTACTTTAGTGAAATTTTGATTAAGTGCTCCGTTTTCAAGTTATAGCCATTTTTAATTACTTCAAGATCGTTTTGAATATTTTGAATTTAAAAAAAAAATTACATGTACAATTTGGAAAGGATTTTTTTTCGCCATTTTCTTTGTTTTTTTTTAACTAATGATATTGTTTAATATACTGAAAAAACTCCATGTAGTAACAATTTGACTATCGTTTGATTGTAAAAGTAGAATTCCAAATGAAAATAGATAGTGTAACTTTCACCGGCTTCCTGCAGCTGGTCAAGCTGAAGTTGCTCGTCTCAAATCGTCCACGTACCAGAATTGGACCTTTCCGCGAAAGGGGCTCATTTTCCAGCCATCAAAGTCGCATCGCTCCGCTAAACCCGCGCAAGGATCAGTGATGGATGGCGAATTAATTGGACCAAATGGGCGTAATTAAATGCCCCGCCTCCCCCCACTCCCGCGCTAATCTTCACGTGTGCCAGGTTGTGTCGACATTTGTTACACGCGTCGTTGTCCCTCAACCATCATCATCAGCAGCGGCGCGCACTCTTCAGATGATCTGCTTCTCCTCCAAACTGGGAAGTTGAGGGGGTGGAGTCCTCCCACGCACACTGCAGCCGTGGGGCCGAGGGCAATTAATTAGTAATTTCAAGTAATTTATGAGCTGCAAATCCCGCATCAACATTCGCCGCAGACCGGCTAACAAGGCTGTTAACAACAACCAGCAACAACAACAACAATTTCGCCCAATGAATATTACAGGGCACTCGTACTCTCGGGCAGTTTGGTGGGGTGGAAAATGAGGTTCGCGCATTAATGAAAAGCCACGTGGCCACTTAGATGATGGTGCACGAGCACTGGACTGGTAATTATGCCGTGGAATCTTTGGGCGCCGAGCGCATTTTCCAATCGAGTGACCACGCGCGCCGCACACCGTCATCATCGGGGCTCGGAAGGATAAGGGATAACTCGAAAACTCGCTAATAATCGGATTTTCATGGACAGAACCCGGCGAGGTTTGTGCGTAATTACGCTCGAATAATTGCAGGCTGCATTTGGTACAGCATAACGAATTGCGCTGTAATGTGATTATAATTGAAGATGCTGATCTGGAAGGATTTAGATGTATTTATTAGGGTGGCTGGACGTTTGATTCCTAAACAACCCCCAAAATGTATAGGGGTCATTCTCCGCCAACTCACACAGCAGTTGCCCCGACCCCTCTTCGATTTGCGTGAAATTTTGTCCTAAGGGGCAACTTTTGTCCCTGATCACGAATCCGAGGTCCGTTTTTTGATGTCTCGTGACGGAGGTACGACCCCTTCCATTTTGAACATGCGAAAAAAGAGGTGTTTTTCAATAATTTGCAGCCTGAAACGGTGATGAGATAGAAAATTGGTGTCAAAGGGACTTTTATGTAAAATTAGACGCCTGATTTCCTCAGAATTCCGAAAAAACGTATTTTTCGTCGAAAAAAGTACTAAAAAAGATTTAAAAATTCTCCCATTTTCCGTTGCTCGACTGTAAATTTTTTTGGAACATGTCATTTTATGGGAAATTTAATGTACTTTTCCAATCTATATTGACCCAGAAGGGTCATTTTTTCATTTAGAGCAAAAATTTTCATTTTAAATTTTCGTGTTTTTTCTAACTTTGCAGGGTTATTTTTTAAGAGTGTAACAATGTTGTACAAAGTTGTAGAGCAGACAATTACAAAAATTTGTATATATAGACATAAGAGTTTGCTTATAAACATCACGAGTTATCGCGATTTTACGAAAAAAAAGTTTTGAAAAAGTTGGTCGTCATCGATCATGGCCGTTCATGGTCACCCGCGACAGACACGGACGACGAAACAATGAGAAACGTAAAAAGTAACTTTTTCAAAACTTTTTTTCGTAAAATCGCGATAACTCGTGATGTTTGTAAGCAAACCCCTTATGTCTATATATCAAAATTTTTGTAATGGTCTGCTCTACAACTTTGTACAACATTATTACACTCTAAAAAATAACCCTGCAAAGTTAGAAAAAACACGAAAATTAAAAATTAAAAATTTTGTTCTAAATGAAAAGTTACCCTTCTGGGTCAATGTAGATTCGAAAAGAACATTAAATTTCCCATAAAATGACATGTTCCAAAAAATTTTACAATCGGACAACGGAAAATGGGTGAATTTTTAAATCTTTTTAGTGCTTTTTTCGACGAAAACTACGTTTTTTCGGAATTCTGAGTACGCCATCAAATCAGGCGTCTAATTTTACATAAAAGTCCCTTTGACACCAAATTTCTATCTCATCACCGTTTCAGGCTGCAAATTATTGAAAAACACCTCTTTTTTCGCATGTTCAAAAATGGAAGGGGTCGTACCGCCCCTCCGTTACGAGATATCAAAAAATGGACATCGGATTAGTGATCAGGGACAAAAGTTACCCCTTTAAACAAGGTTTCATGAAAATCGAAGAGGGGTCGGGGAAACTGCTTTGTGAGTAATTGTAAATTGTAAATTGTAAATTGTAAATTGTAAATTGTAAATTGTAAATTGTAAATTGTAAATTGTAAATTGTAAATTGTAAATTGTAAATTGTAAATTGTAAATTGTAAATTGTAAATTGTAAATTGTAAATTGTAAATTGTAAATTGTAAATTGTAAATTGTAAATTGTAAATTGTAAATTGTAAATTGTAAATTGTAAATTGTAAATTGTAAATTGTAAATTGTAAATTGTAAATTGTAAATTGTAAATTGAAAATTGTAAATTGTAAATTGTAAATTGTAAATTGTAAATTGTAAATTGTAAATTGTAAATTGTAAATTGTAAATTGTAAATTGTAAATTGTAAATTGTAAATTGTAAATTGTAAATTGTAAATTGTAAATTGTAAATTGTAAATTGTAAATTGTAAATTGTAAATTGTAAATTGTAAATTGTAAATTGTAAATTGTAAATTGTAAATTGTAAATTGTAAATTGTAAATTGTAAATTGTAAATTGTAAATTGTAAATTGTAAATTGTAAATTGTAAATTGTAAATTGTAAATTGTAAATTGTAAATTGTAAATTGTAAATTGTAAATTGTAAATTGTAAATTGTAAATTGTAAATTGTAAATTGTAAATTGTAAATTGTAAATTGTAAATTGTAAATTGTAAATTGTAAATTGTAAATTGTAAATTGTAAATTGTAAATTGTAAATTGTAAATTGTAAATTGTAAATTGTAAATTGTAAATTGTAAATTGTAAATTGTAAATTGTAAATTGTAAATTGTAAATTGTAAATTGTAAATTGTAAATTGTGTTTTTTCAGAACAAGCGTAACAAAACTCAACATTTTTGAAGCTGATGTCAGTAAACGGTAAGAGTTGGATCAATTTGGTAAAGTGCAAACGCTCGCTAGACCTTCGCTTGCCATTTAGTCGATCGTGAACTTCCAAGGAACGAACACACAGTGAATCCAAGCCTGATGTATTCAACGTTGTTACTTAACTCGCTGGTTCTGCTGATAGGCCTAGGTTCGGACATAATTGTTTTTTCAATATTAAGTTGCAAAATAAGCTTAATTTAAATTTTCACAGCATCAGCCAAAAGAATTTCAGAACTCAGTAAGTATCTCTGTTTCCTTTGTTAAGATTATTCCAACAGAAGAACTTCTTTGAAACAGATTGCCAGAACTACGCAGATAAAAACATAAGGTTCTCGTGGGCTGCTCCCCTGGTCATCGACCCGGAACCGATCCCCCTCAAAGCTCCCAACTGTTCGGACAGCATCGATCTGATCGTTAACGGAGAGGAAGCCGCCAAAGGGGAGTTTCCCCATCAAGCTGTGCTCGGGTACGCCAGCAACGAAACGGGCCACATTGGTGGGTATCAGTTCCGGTGTGGAGGATCGCTGATTAGTGAGCGATTCGTGCTGACGGCTGCTCACTGTGGACCGCCGCAGGTTGTACGATTGGGAGTATTTGATTTGAGGGAGATAGGAGATGGACAGATCTTCGATGTGGCCACGTTCTACAAACACCTAAATTATTCGATGAACGCATCGTACGACGATATTGCACTGGTGAGGATTACACGAGATGTTTTGTTCACCTCCCACGTAAGACCGGCGTGTTTGTGGACCAATACGGCCTTGAATCTAACCACGGTGATTGCGACCGGTTTTGGCAACTTAGATTTCGGTAAAGTTACTAGTTTCGATACAAACTGGTTATTCTTCCATCAAAAATTTCGTTGCAGCTTATGAAAGTTCGAACCACCTGATGAAGGTGCGTCTTCAAATCAAAGAGAGGGAATCCTGTGTGAAAAAGTTTAAGTTTCAAAGAAAATTTCGACTTGGCATCCAAAACAAGCAGCTGTGCATTGGAAGTCAGCAGAACGGGACGGACACCTGCCAGGGGGATTCCGGAGGACCGATCCAGACCATTACGGACCCCAAGTCGTGCATGTACCACGTCGTGGGAGTGACCTCAACCGGTGCTAGTTGTGGAGGAGGAAAGGCGGACAACGTTTACATCCAGGTGGCAAGCTATCTGGACTGGATTGAGCGCATCGTGTGGTTGGGAGAGCGTGCTTGACGAACTTGAAGATTTTAGAAACTTTAGAGTAACCCTGTTTCACTTTGCGGATGATCCGAACTCCTTTCAAATTCACTAGCTCAGTCAGCTGCTGACGCTCTTGGTGAAAGCATCATGCTTGCTACAGCTATCACCGTTCGTCTGTTGCTCTATCTAGTCTTTGCATTGGACGGCATCATCTCGGGTATGATGATTCATTTTGCGTACGTTATCAGCTTGATTACCCGACCTTTTCATTCCCAGCCTCAACGCAACGAGTAGCAGAGCGAAGTAAGTTGATCAAATTGAATTCAAACCGAATATCAACTTTTCTGTCTCGTAGAATGTCAGGAATTCCTCGCAAAGAACACCAAAACAACACTGTCGATACCGCTGTCCCTGCACGCCGAGATAATAACCTTGATCTCGCGCAACTGCTCGGACAGCGTCGATCTGATCATCAACGGTGAGGAAGCGGCCCGGGGGGAGTTCCCGCACCAGGCGTTGCTCGGATATCCCGTGAATGGTACCGCCAAGCGGCACGAGTTCCGCTGTGGAGGATCGCTGATCAGCGAGCGGTTCGTGCTGACCGCGGCCCACTGTGGAACTCCGAGGGTGGTTCGGTTGGGCGAGCACAGCTTGAGCGAGGTTGACGGCGAGGAGGACGTTGAGGTGGAAGCGTTCATCAAGCATCCGAACTATACGGTGAAGGCGTCGTATCACGACATTGCGGTTGTCAAGTTGGTTGAGCAGGTTGAGTTCGACTACTACGTGCGTCCGGCCTGCCTGTGGACCAGTGTTCCGTTGAACTTGAGCTCGGTGATCGCGACCGGGTTTGGGGTGACGGAGTATGGTAAGGTTTTCCTAGATCTTCATCTAAACTGTGAGTGACGAGGTTTATGTTTTAGCTGGCAACACGTCCGACGTGCTAATGAAGGTTCGACTGCAGCTACGGGACAGATCTTCGTGTGCGGAAAAGTTCGAGTTTGAGCGAAAGTTCAAGCTTGGAGTGCGCGAGGAGCAACTGTGCGTGGGAAGTCAGAAGGACGGTAAGGACACCTGCCAGGGAGATTCCGGTGGACCGATCCAGGTCGTTACGGACGGTCGGACGTGCATGTACCACATCGTTGGAGTCACCTCGCTGGGGATGTCTTGCGGGATTGGCAAGGCGGAGAACATCTATACCCAGGTGGCGAGCTATCTGGACTGGATCGAGGACACCGTGTGGCCAGGGGAGAGAAGGACTGCTCCCCAAATGTTCCCTGACCATGTGATATACTTTCCAGAGGATGATTATGACTAATTTAACAATATACAATCATACAAAGCTTCAACATAAAGCGTTTTATTTACCGATCAATATTCGTCATCATCTTCGTACAGCTCGCGCTGTCCCGGCCACACCGTATCCTCGATCCAGTCCAGATAGCTGGCCACCTGGGTGTAAATGTTCTCAGCCTTGCCGGCGCCACAGCTCGTGCCCACGGAGGTCACCCCAACGATGTGGTACATGCACGTCTTGGGATCCGTTACGGTCTGGATCGGTCCTCCGGAATCACCCTGACAGGTGTCCTTACCGTCCTTCTGACTTCCCACGCAAAGCTGCCCGTCAAGAACGCCCTGCTTGAACCGTCTATCGAATTCGAACTTTTCCTGGCAGGATGCCTTCGGCATAAACGCCAGCCGTACCTTCATCAGAACATTCGAACCGCTACCAGCTAAAACAAAATAAACTTTCAATCAAGAATCTTTACTCAAACCCAAAAGTAACCCACCAAACTTGGTATGCCCAAACCCGGTCGCGATCACCGTTGATATATTCAACTCCGTACTGGTCCACAAACAAGCAGGTCGTACAAAATTGTAAAATTCAACACCCCTAACCAACTTCACCAGCGCAATATCATTATACGAAGCCTTCACCGTATAACCGGGATGCTTGTAGAACGCGCCCACCTCAATGTCCTCCTCGTCCTCTTCGTCGCTCAAGCTGTGCTCGCCCAACCGAACCACCCTCGGAGTCCCGCAGTGGGCCGCCGTCAGCACGAACCGATCGCTGATCAGCGATCCTCCACACCGGAACTCGTACCCGTCGCGGCCGTCCGAATAGCCCAGCAGTGCCTGGTGCGGGAATTCTCCCCGGCCCGCCTCCTCACCGTTCACGATCAGATCGACGCTGTCCGAGCAGTTGACGGTCGTTACGACGAAAATGTCCGGGTTGAGCGTGAGCGCGGCGCCCATCGTGCGCCGGCTGTTTTGCTCCAGATATTGCTGGCATTCTTGAGGGGGGAAAGCGGAAACACTTCAAACTTTCTCAAACAACATCTTGAACAACTTGAACTTACTCAACTCCGAAACGCGAAGAGCCACCGAGACTGTAAAAAATAAGTCAAAGCGATTACATTCCAAGAATTGATTTGCATCTTAAGTTTCAGACTAACCTCGACCGTTCAAAAGCACTGAAGCTGCTAGTAAGGGTAGAAGTAACTTGAGCATCGTTGTTGTGGCGTGATCGCTGAAGGTTCACGGCAGACTGAGCGCTGATAAGTGTACGAATGCTGTGTAACCGGTTTGAGGCGTTACTAAGTTAGCGGTTTTCAACTGGGAGAGTTATGCGGTATAAGCAACGGTTTGAACCGGTTAAGGTGAATCTTGACGTTATCGCAACACTTTCTTTGCATGAAATATTGTTTGCATCTCAAACGCCCAAACAAATTTGCAGGAAATAATTATTAACACAAGTCTTTATAAAGCTGTTTTAAGCCTGTTGTACAAAACGAATTTATTTATTTTTTAAATTGTTTACATTCATGGGATAGATTTCCATCTAATATTTATCAAATCAATTATGTCAACTTCAGACAGATTAAACAGCTAATTTCTCGATTCAATTAGCTAAAATTTCAGCTCTGTTGTTGTTCAGCTCATTTTTTCTTTTTTTTGTCTTTTTTGTCTATTTTTGCCTTTTTTGTGTCATTTTTTTGAAAATTTTATGGCTATTTTTTGTTATTTTTTTGTATATTTTTTTGTTTGTTTTTGTCTACTATTTTTTGTCTTTTTTATTGCTTTTTTCCTTTTTTTTTCCTTTTTTTGTCAGTTTTTTGTTAATTTTTTTCTTATTTGTCTATTTTTGGTCTTTTTTTTTTGTTTATTTTTTGTCAATTTTTCGCAATTTTTTTTGTGATTTTTTTGTTTTGTTTTTTGTATTTTTTATGTAAATTTTTTGTATTTTTTTTTATTTTAAAATTTGTAGTAATTGTTTTGTGTAATTTTTTTGTCATTTTTTTGTATTTTTTTTTTGTTAACGATAAAACAACAGTTCTATCTTTATCGTCGGGACGAGAACGATAATCTATCGTTATCGTTATTTTGATCATTTTCCGGCGATAATCTTATCGCCGATAATAGACAATAACTTATTTTTAAAATCTTTCTAAACTCGACTTTTCTCATCTAAATCGTGTTAAATGTTTAATGCTTTCACCAAGAAAGTATGTTTTGAAAATTTAGTAAGCTTCAATAAATAAACGCTCAAAATTATTCACAAAATACCGTATTTTTTTGAAAGTACTCACATTTTAATTATTTGCAATATGGGTATCAAAGGAAGCAACATTTGTTTGCTTTTTTACCTTAGAGATTTTTTTTAAATACTAAAATTTTCACAAAATGCCGTATTTTTCAAAACTACTCAAAATTTCAAAATTCACAAAGGAAGCGAAATTTTGAATGCATTTTCACTTTATTATTGTTTTTGTAAATCAAATATTGCATATTATGTAAACTTCAGTACCTTGGAAAACAAGATATTCTTTTAGTATTTTTCAAAAAAAAAAAAACTCTTATGAAGTGAAAGAGCATACAAAATTTTGCTTCATTTGATACCAATATTGCAAATTTGCAAAAAATTAGTACTTTCGAAAATCATGGTTTTTTGTGAAAATTTTTGTATTAAAAAAACAATTATGAGATGAAAAAGCTTACAAAATGTTGCCTATTTTGCAAATTTAAAAAAAAACGTTTTGCGGAAAAACGATATTTTGTGAATATTTCGGAATTCGAAAAACAAAACTCTAAAAAAGCATACAGAATTTCGCTTTGATACCCATATTGCAAATTTAGAATTTGAGTATTTTCGAAAAAATAAGGTGAAAATTTTAGTATTTTTCAGAAAAATTTTAATGATGTGAAAAAGCATACAAAAAAATCGTTTCGTTTGAAACCAATATTGCAAATTTAAAAATATTTGAATATTTTCTTCAAAATACGGTATTTTGTGAAAATTTAAGAATTTTTCAAAAAATACTTGATGAATTAATAACGCGAACAAAATTCCGCTTCGTTTGACCTTATTGTACCAATACTGCAAATTTTTAAAATTTGAATATTTTCGAATAAAACGATATTTTGTGAAAAATGTTGTACAGTCCAGACTCAATTATCAGAAGGCCTCGGAAAAATTTCACTTCGTATAATCAAAACTTCGGATAATCGAATCACGAAAAAAAATCTTTTCACTGTCTTATTTTTGATTGTCGAGCTTAGGTATGACTACGCTAAAGTGATTTACATTTTTTAAATCCAAGATGGCGTCCAATATGGCGGTGACGAAATATTGACAAAATGCATTTTATTTTTTAAAAAGCAATAAACTATTCAAAATTGACTAAAATGTGGTCGCAGAACTCGAATTTGACGTCCCGGGCAGACGGTAATAACAAAATTCATGCCATTTCAATAACAAATTGTGTTAAAATAACAGAAAGTGTTATGGAATCTTCCTGAAAAGTCCATTTTTGCATAAGGGTTTAATAACAGTTTATGTTATCATAGCAAAATTTGTTATTGATCTGATATTGATTGAAAGCCAAAACAACTTTGGAATAACATTTTTTGTTATTGAAGAATAACTCCAACTGTTATTGGGATGATCGGATTAGTTGTTAAAATAACAAAAAATAATAACAAAGATTTGTTCGAAGAATACCTAAAAATGTTATTAGTCTGTTATTACAATAACAATCCAATAACAAAAAAATCAAAACGACGAATAACAAATCTTGTTATAAATAACATAAAATGTTATTGGCCTAGTATTTTCAAATATCAAAAAATGTTATTCCCAGGTTATTCCAGGTTTAAAACAAGAAAAAAATATCTTGTTCGTGATTCGATTATCCGAAGTCCCATACAAACCTTCGGATAATCGAACTTCGGATAATCGAAACTTCGGATAATCGAGGCTTCGGATAATCGAGTCTGGACTGTATTTTCAAAATAAATCTCTTTTTTTGTCTTTTTTGTCTTTTTTGTCTTTTTTTATCATTTTTGTCTTGCTAAATTTACAGTTTTAGTAACTGGTTGAAACTTGGGTTTTCAAAAAACTTTAAACTGTCAAATTATTAAAGTACATTGTAAATCATAAAATATTTATGTAAAAATGGTAAAACCTTGTCTTTTCAACTACTCACCATTCTCCTTCCACTCCTCAACGCCGTAATCTCCCACCATCATCGGGTCGAGCTTTTTGTTGGCTTTCCGTCCTGATGAAGGGTTGTCATATTTGTTGTAGTTTTTCCAAAGAAAACAAAACGAAACGAAACAACGATAAAATATGATTAATGAATTGATCGGTTATCTTGTCCAGGACACGGCACTCGTTATATCTCGCAGGACAATCGCTACTTTCTTAAGAACTCCACTCCACTGTCACACTTTCGTTAGCGTTAGCGTTTTTAGGAAAGGGTTTTCCGGTCAACAAAGCGATTCCCATTTTCTTCCAGCTAAGCTAATATTGATTGTTATCGACACCTCTCTCTTTGTTGAGTGGGCGAAAGGAGGGAGAAAGAGATTTTTCCAGCTGAGCGCCGCCGATTGAAAATTATGATTGGCAGTTTGGGATTCTTCGCTTTATTTGACTTGGCTGGAAAGTGAAAGTGGTGTCACCTCCCCCGCAACTTCCTCCTACTCGAACCTTGAAATTTATTGATAACGATGACGTAAATTTTGGGTTGGCGTCACTTGAAGAAAATTTTATCGCAGACGAAATCGAAAGCAAAAGTTGTAATGATGGAGGGCGTGAAAAACAATGACAGAGAAGTTGAATTTAGGAAGATTTGAGATTTGGGTTAGAGTTGGCGTTAGAGTTAGAGTTAGAGTTAGAGTTAGAGTTAGAGTTAGAGTTAGAGTTAGAGTTAGAGTTAGAGTTAGAGTTAGAGTTAGAGTTAGAGTTAGAGTTAGAGTTAGAGTTAGAGTTAGAGTTAGAGTTAGAGTTAGAGTTAGAGTTAGAGTTAGAGTTAGAGTTAGAGTTAGAGTTAGAGTTAGAGTTAGAGTTAGAGTTAGAGTTAGAGTTAGAGTTAGAGTTAGAGTTAGAGTTAGAGTTAGAGTTAGAGTTAGAGTTAGAGTTAGAGTTAGAGTTAGAGTTAGAGTTAGAGTTAGAGTTAGAGTTAGAGTTAGAGTTAGAGTTAGAGTTAGAGTTAGAGTTAGAGTTAGAGTTAGAGTTAGAGTTAGAGTTAGAGTTAGAGTTAGAGTTAGAGTTAGAGTTAGAGTTAGAGTCCCAAGTAGCAATGCGCAACATGCTAAAAATGACTAAGTTTTTTTTAAGTTGCATCTAGGGATCAGAAATCAAAACTGCAACAATCTTGCACAATATGTAACAATTATGTTTCAACAACGTTTCCTCGTTGGAGCATCTTTTTTGGAAACGGAATTCACGCTCTTCAAGTTATCGCTTTTGCGATGTTTCGGCAACATAATAATAACAATATTTTTGAACATCGGGGTGACAACCGCTCGTCGCGTGTTTTTGATTTTTTTTTCTGTTTTTACGTGTCCTGCGGAATATTTCCCTCAGCACCATATAGCTCGGTTCATAAGCCAACGGTACAGAACTGAACTGAATCGGATGGACCAAGAAAAATGGCACGGACTGAAGCCGCTGAAAAATCCCAGTTACAATCGAACGGAACGGATCACTTATTCTCTGCTGGAGAAAGTCTAGAAGATTACCGAGCGGCTGATGTTCAGGAAAAGCCTGTTAAACAGGAAACTCGAAGACTACAATGAGTAGATCCAGATTGTCCGACCTGAGTCAGAGGTAAACCATCGGTCCCGAATCCATGCAGGAGCTGTTGAACGCCCGGAAGAAACGGAGCTGCTGTGCGACGGCAACATAAAAAATATGCGAGCCAGTTCCAGCCGGGAAAATCTTCTGAAGTTGGTCGATTTTTGGAATCACGATTATTTATGTTTTATTTGTAAATTGGAGGAAGAATATTGTTGAAATTAATTGAAGTTTTGGAATAAACAACTTGAAAATATCACAAATTGTGTATTTCTTTGTCGGATTCTGAAGACTTTGTGATTGATGCTAACGATTGATTTTGTTTGACAGCTCCAGCAAATCACTGGGGCTGGAATATTGCGGTGGCAACAAAAATACAACGTTCAAATAACGTCATCAGATATTAATGTTGCTGTTTTGTTACAACAACATTGCATAAAATTCAAGAAGCTTAAAGTGATGGAAACTTATCTGAAACGTTTTTGCAACATTTTTAAAGCACAACTACTTTGCTGTTTCGTTTGCTTGAATGAAAATTAACAGGGACGTAATAAGGGGGCTTGATTTGGAACACATGTTATTATTATTTCTGTTTCTGCTGCTGGTTTACTGCTTTTCTTTGTCAAATTTTTGATAATTATTGATGTATTTGAGTTTTATGTTGTCTAATTAATTAAACATATTTTTTTGCTGGGCATTAAAACAATCATTAAAAACTTATAAAGTAAAACTGAGTGCATTTTTAGGAGTACAATTTTAATATCTTTGAAAAACCAAAAAAAATGCCAGCAAATTGCAATTGTAGCAATGCGATGCAAAGACTTGAAAGTGTATAAAAGATATACAAAAAAGTATATAGGGAAAATGCAAAATTTCGAAGGTTTTGTTCGAACGCGAATCAGTTCAATATGAAGTGTCGGATCGAGGTGCTCTTTTTTACGTTGGGTTCGTATAAGTCCAAGGAAGATTTTCACGCGCCAAAGTGACAACTTTGGCCACTCTGGAACTCTTTCGGAAAATCTGCAGATTGTATGGGAAAAGATGCGTATAATCTAATTTGATCACAGGAGACGGAATGAGCATACAAGCTAAAAACGTCAAGAAGCGAAAAAAAAAATACAAGACGAAGTTCGTCGGGTTAAACTTGTAGTACATAAGGAAATACTTTGCACCCTTGAACAAAGAAGTAGTGCAATTGAATTTCCTACAAGAATCTCATAAAGTTTGATGATCAGGGTGCCAAAATCCTGAAGCAATTTTTTCCCCATACATTTTTTGCGAATTTTACCATACAAACATCTAAACAGCAAAACCTAAACATCATCCGATTAGGCAAAATTAGCCCAGACAATGTTTTTTTTTTACAAAATCGAGCGACTGGGTCCCTCAAATGTCATTTTTTACAGGAGACATGAAGTTACGGTCAAAGGGAACTTAAGTCCCCTAAAAAGGATCAGCCGAATAAAAAATTAAAACAATAAAATTTCATGAAATCGGCTTATTTCGCAAAAAAAAAACAATTGGGTCCTAAAATTAAGCTTAAATTTGTTATATTATTGTTCAGAACGATAAAGCTTATTTTTCTGAGAGTAATATCGCTTTTTTCGATCGTAAAGCGTTAAAAATTTGAAAAAAAAAAATAACTTCACGGCCTTCTTAACAGAAAGTTCCTACTTGACAGCTCGTTCCAAAAGGACCACAGTTGATCCATCGAAAAAATGTTGTCTTGTCAATTTTTGAAATGAAAAAAGTGATCAGAAATATTTTTTAATCGAGTTTTTCCCGTTGTACACAAAAATTGACAAAAAAAATGTCTTAAGGACCCTATTACCACAAATTTAAAAAAATCATTCATCTGTAATCAACGTTAGTTTATATTTCATTTAAAATATTTGATTGCAAGCATTTGTCCTTATCAAACCTTTTCTTTATTTTTATTTTTTCAAATATCAAAAAAAATATATTGGTAGACTTTAAAATTGTACCTCCTGCAGAGAATAAATATATACACCCAAACTCCGATGATTTTACACCAATTGTTGTCAGACGATCTGGGTGGCAGTGCGTGGCCGAATGGTTACGCTGTCCGCTTTGTAAGCGGATGATTCTGGGTTCGATTCCCATCTGCTCCAACCTTCTATCGGATGAAGAAGTAAAATGTCGGTCCCGGCCTTGGTTGTTAGGCCGTTAAGTCATTCCAGGTGCAGGAGTCGTCTCCTTGCCATAAGTACAAACAACACACCAAACCAAGCCTACTCCGGTGGAATCGCTGGCGGCGGTTGGACTCGCAATCCGAAGGTCATCAGTTCAAACACTGGGGTGGAAGGTTCCTTGGAGTAGAAAGAGGTTTGGGTGCTCTCCCCATTCAAGCCTTCGGACTCCTAGGTTCGAGCAGAAACTTGCAATAGAGACCACAAAAGACCCGGGGGTCGTTAATGTGGATAGTATGATTTTTTTTGGGTCACTTTTCAGTTTGACACCCTCTTTACACGGAGCTCACACACACTACCAAATGATTGGTTTGATAGTAAGTGTGAGTCCCGTGTAAAAATGACAGTTCGTCATTTTTTAGTTTACCTTTGTCAAACCAATTAAGACCTAAAAAGTGTCAAACGAAAAAGTGACCAACCACCGGGGGTTAAGTGTAATAGTGTTACACAATCGATTATCGCATTCTTCTCATTAAAAATTATTTTTAATACATATTTGAATCAACCATTGATTCCTGATGAAAACTTAATTTTACAAGAAAAATAAAAATTACAGTTATAATGTTCTAAAGGTTCCTGAATACAAAGCGCCATCATTTATGATAGTATTGATTCAATTGCTATTTCTGCTTACAAATTGTATTTCTGCTAAATTTCTGCCAAAATCGGACTAAACATTATGTCTTATGCAATAATAGTAAGGTTTTTTTTCCCCTCAAATTAAATTGTTCGCTCTTTAGCATTGCCTTGTATTCACATGAAAATTTATGGTAGACTGTAAATTTTCAACTCCTGTAAAGAACAAAACTAATTGTGATTTGTGTAGCAATTAGAATTTACTCTTGATTCCTATTAAAAATCTAGTTTGCATAAAAACAACAATTTTCTTACAGCAAATTTTATTACAGGTTCCTGAATACAGCCCTTTGCGTACAAAGCGCCATGATGGTAGATAGCAAAACCAAACTTTAATGGTTAATTTTCAGCTATTTAAACCCATTTTGAAGTTTTTTTTCTACAGAACTGACATTCTACGTAGCTTGGATTAAAACTTATATAATTTTCAGATATATTTGCAAACTTTTTTAATTTTGATACTAAAATGGCTCTAGAAAAGATACCAAATTTTAAAAAGATTGAGGGCGCATGAAAAAATCATGAGTAGAATGCAATTTTACTCGGTAAACTTGAAATGGCCAAAGACATACCCCTTCTATACATTTAAGAAAACCAATTTTGTTTGTTGTCGACGAAAAATGTGACAGGTTTATTTTTCCAGACTTATCCATTTTTGTTTTGTAGCGAAACCAAAGCGGAAACATATTTATTGGGAAATTAATTAGAAGTTTGTTGCGCTTGAAATCATTTCGGGTGCACGTTTGATTTCAATCAACCAAAAATTTCACCATAATGGTGACATATTTGCAACATATTTGTTACATTGTTGCAACACCATCAATTTCTCCTACCAAAATAAGCATCGCATAGGAAACATTGCCGCAACACGTTTACAACTATCTGGCTATTGTTGCCAATCGCGTTGTTGCCGTGCGCTTTTTTTGTCGCCAGAAGTGTTGCGAATATGTTGCCTGAGCGATTTTGGTTTGCTTTGGATTAGTTGCAAATAAGGCTTGGCAACAATAATTGCTGCTTGGGGTTAGAGTTAGAGTTAGAGTTAGAGTTAGAGTTAGAGTTAGAGTTAGAGTTAGAGTTAGAGTTAGAGTTAGAGTTAGAGTTAGAGTTAGAGTTAGAGTTAGAGTTAGAGTTAGAGTTAGAGTTAGAGTTAGAGTTAGAGTTAGAGTTAGAGTTAGAGTTAGAGTTAGAGTTAGAGTTAGAGTTAGAGTTAGAGTTAGTGTTAGAGTTAGAGTTAGAGTTAGAGTTAGAGTTAGAGTTAGAGTTAGAGTTAGAGTTAGAGTTAGAGTTAGAGTTAGAGTTAGATTTAGAGTTAGAGTTAGAGTTAGAGCTAGAGCTAGAGTTAGAGTTAGAGTTAGAGTTAGAGTTAGAGTTAGAGTTAGAGTTAGAGTTAGAGTTAGAGTTAGAGTTAGAGTTAGAGTTAGAGTTAGAGTTAGAGTTAGAGTTAGAGTTAGAGTTAGAGTTAGAGTTAGAGTTAGAGTTAGAGTTAGAGTTAGAGTTAGAGTTAGAGTTAGAGTTAGAGTTAGAGTTAGAGTTAGAGTTAGAGTTAGAGTTAGAGTTAGAGTTAGAGTTAGAGTTAGAGTTAGAGTTAGTGTTAGAGTTAGTGTTAGAGTTAGAGTTAGTGTTAGAGTTAGAGTTAGAGTTAGAGTTAGAGTTAGAGTTAGAGTTAGAGTTAGAGTTAGAGTTAGAGTTAGAGTTAGAGTTAGAGTTAGAGTTAGATTTAGAGTTAGAGTTAGAGTTAGAGTTAGAGTTAGAGTTAGAGTTAGAGTTAGAGTTAGAGTTAGAGTTAGAGTTAGAGTTAGAGTTAGAGTTAGAGTTAGAGTTAGAGTTAGAGTTAGAGTTAGAGTTAGAGTTAGAGTTAGAGTTAGAGTTAGAGTTAGAGTTAGAGTTAGAGTTAGAGTTAGAGTTAGAGTTAGAGTTAGAGTTAGAGTTAGAGTTAGAGTTAGAGTTAGAGTTAGAGTTAGAGTTAGAGTTAGAGTTAGTGTTAGAGTTAGAGTTAGAGTTAGAGTTAGAGTTAGAGTTAGAGTTAGAGTTAGAGTTAGAGTTAGAGTTAGAGTTAGAGTTAGAGTTAGAGTTAGAGTTAGAGTTAGAGTTAGAGTTAGAGTTAGAGTTAGAGTTAGAGTTAGAGTTAGAGTTAGAGTTAGAGTTAGAGTTAGAGCTAGAGTTAGAGTTAGAGTTAGAGTTAGAGTTAGAGTTAGAGTTAGAGTTAGAGTTAGAGTTAGAGTTAGAGTTAGAGTTAGAGTTAGAGTTAGAGTTAGAGTTAGAGTTAGAGTTAGAGTTAGAGTTAGAGTTAGAGTTAGAGTTAGAGTTAGAGTTAGAGTTAGAGTTAGAGTTAGAGTTAGAGTTAGAGTTAGAGTTAGATTTAGAGTTAGAGTTAGAGTTAGAGTTAGAGTTAGAGTTAGAGTTAGAGTTAGAGTTAGAGTTAGAGTTAGAGTTAGAGTTAGAGTTAGAGTTAGAGTTAGAGTTAGAGTTAGAGTTAGAGTTAGAGTTAGAGTTAGAGTTAGAGTTAGAGTTAGAGTTAGAGTTAGAGTTAGAGTTAGAGTTAGAGTTAGAGTTAGAGTTAGAGTTAGAGTTAGAGTTAGAGTTAGAGTTAGAGTTAGAGTTAGTGTTAGAGTTAGAGTTAGAGTTAGAGTTAGAGTTAGAGTTAGAGTTAGAGTTAGAGTTAGAGTTAGAGTTAGAGTTAGAGTTAGAGTTAGAGTTAGAGTTAGAGTTAGAGTTAGAGTTAGAGTTAGAGTTAGAGTTAGAGTTAGAGTTAGAGTTAGAGTTAGAGTTAGAGTTAGAGTTAGAGTTAGAGTTAGAGTTAGAGTTAGAGTTAGAGTTAGAGTTAGAGTTAGAGTTAGAGTTAGAGTTAGAGTTAGAGTTAGAGTTAGAGTTAGAGTTAGAGTTAGAGTTAGAGTTAGAGTTAGAGTTAGAGTTAGAGTTAGAGTTAGAGTTAGAGTTAGAGTTAGAGTTAGAGTTAGAGTTATAGTTAGAATTTGTGTTTGTTTCTACGTTTTATTGTCTAGTTCTTTCAACTTTCGATTTGTATGTAAACAACCTTCCAAAAGGGAAAAAGTTCTACTGGTTAACGCCAACCCCGTTCCCGGCAGCTCCCGAACTGAATCATGAAAGGGAAGGTATCGATTGACGCGCGTCGCCAACGAGAGAGCGTTCGAGTGGAGTGGAGTAAAATGAAAATTTATTTTAAAATTTACATTTAAATTACCTTTTGATCGATTGTTATAAAGTGATTCGGTTGTCAATATTGTCGTTGGCGCTGGTATTTCTGCATTTAAATTAAAAGAAGAAAGAGAGAGAGAGCAAGAGAAAAAAAATCGGCGTTGGAAAACGAGAAAAGGTATCAGTTATCGATCTGGCAACACTGCTGTTTCGGGAAGGGCGTTTGAAAACAGTTGGGGGAGGATGAGTAGGATGGGCACGAAATTGGTTGAACTTGGTGTGGTTTTTTGATCGACGACGACCGGGTTGATGCTGGTCGTGTGGCCACCGACTGCGGTTGACCCGGGTTGATGCGTTCCCCCTTCAATGAGGTCAAGGTATTATGTGGGCTTTGTTTCGAAATGGTGCACATTTTATGGACGGGATTTATCTACCACAGGAAATTTAAGCTCAAGTACTCGTGGAGTGATGTTGTGGGATTTTTGTGCTAATCAAAAACTCAAAGAAGGATAATTTCAAGTTCATCGAACAAAAACAAGATAATGATGAGGCTTAAAATCAGCTCAGTTTCGAGAAAACGCATCAACCTAGTCCAGAAATTTTCCCCCCAAAAATGTGTTGTTACCATCCAGCTTGATCAGGCCGTCCGTTTCGCCGAGCGAATTCTTGGCCACGCAGCGGTACGAGCCAAAGTCGGCTGGACCTACGCTGCGGATCTTCAGCTGCATGTACTTGGTGTAGCCGGTGTTCTGGGACATGGTCTCGAACTTGTCCCCGGTGCGGGAGGTATCTGTGAAATTGAAAAGAGATAGTTTTCAAATGGAATGTTTTTGTATTGGTATAAAACAGTAAAATTCTGATGCTTTTTTTAAAATTTATTGAATTTTGTTCATTTTTATTCTTCAAAATTTACACGAACTGTTTGAACAAACAAAATATCTTCCATGGAGAATCTTATAAATTGATTTTTTTTTCTGGTTTTAATTATGATTAAATAATTTTAAATGGTAGCAAATTAAAAAACGTTACTTAATCCACCTTTAGGTGGTTGGTGCCTTCCTCGCATATTTTTATCAAAATATCTGAGATCCGGCCTCAAAAAAAGTTTATTAAAAACACTAAAGTACTTATAACTTTTGATAGGGTTGTCAGATCTTCAATCTTTTGGGCTTATTGGAAAGGTCTTTTGATTACCTACCTATCCAACAATGGGTCACATGATAGATCCGGACAACTTTTTCATCAAAATATTTGAGATCCGGCCTCAAAAAAGTGTATAAATAACACTTAAGTGCTCATAACTTTTGATGGGGTTGTCAGATCTTCAATCTTTTGAACGCGTTGGAAAGGTCTTTCAAATACCTTTCTAACAATATATAGCATGACGGGTTTTCTTACAAAAACCACCCTTTTTTATAATATTTCAATATCTAGCCAAATCGTTTTTTAGCATAACTTTTGAAGTACTTTTCTAAACTTCATAATATTGACTAGAGTCTTGTGGGACCCCAAGACGAATCGAATTAGACCAAAACGGTCCAAATCGGTCCAGCCAGTCCGGAGATAATCGTGTGCATATTTTTTGGTGCACGGACTCACATCCAGACACACGCACAGACATTTGTTCAGAATTTGATTCTGAGTCGATAGGTATACGTGAAAGTGGGTCTACGAGGTCAAATAAAGAAGTTCATTTTTCGAATGATTTTATAGCCTTTCCTCATTGAGGTGAGCAAGGCAAAATATAATTATTTATAAAAAAAATCAAGCTTTTATGTTTTATGTTTTATGTTTTATGTTTTATGTTTTATGTTTTATGTTTTATGTTTTATGTTTTATGTTTTATGTTTTATGTTTTATGTTTTATGTTTTATGTTTTATGTTTTATGTTTTATGTTTTTTGTTTTATGTTTTATGTTTTATGTTTTATGTTTTATGTTTTATGTTTTATGTTTTATGTTTTATGTTTTATGTTTTATGTTTTATGTTTTATGTTTTATGTTTTATGTTTTATGTTTTATGTTTTATGTTTTATGTTTTATGTTTTATGTTTTATGTTTTATGTTTTATGTTTTATGTTTTATGTTTTATGGTTTATGTTTTATGTTTTATGTTTTATGTTTTATGTTTTATGTTTTATGTTTTATGTTTTATGTTTTATGTTTTATGTTTTATGTTTTATGTTTTATGTTGTATGTTTTATGTTTTATGTTTTATGTTTTATGTTTTATGTTTTATGTTTTATGTTTTATGTTTTATGTTTTATGTTTTATGTTTTATGTTTTATGTTTTATGTTTTATGTTTTATGTTTTATGTTTTATGTTTTATGTTTTATGTTTTATGTTTTATGTTTTATGTTTTATGTTTTATGTTTTATGTTTTATGTTTTATGTTTTATGTTTTATGTTTTATGTTTTATGTTTTATGTTTTATGTTTTATGTTTTATGTTTTATGTTTTATGTTTTATGTTTTATGTTTTATGTTTTATGTTTTATGTTTTATGTTTTATGTTTTATGTTTTATGTTTTATGTTTTATGTTTTATGTTTTATGTTTTATGTTTTATGTTTTATGTTTTATGTTTTATGTTTTATGTTTTATGTTTTATGTTTTATGTTTTATGTTTTATGTTTTATGTTTTATGTTTTATGTTTTATGTTTTATGTTTTATGTTTTATGTTTTATGTTTTATGTTTCATGTTTCATGTTTTATGTTGTTTGGTAATTCTCCGCCAATTCACCCGAAACCGGAAATAGTTAGCGTACTCGGAATTAAAAAAAAAATGTTATTTAAAAAAATGCAAAAATGGTTTCAAAAATTCTGGTCAATATGAAGTGATCAGTGTTATTCAGTTTTCAGCCTAGCAACCACGTCTTGTATCGAGTTCACTGACCTAACTCACTAAATCTCTTTCGACCCACAAGGTCCCCTGTCCGGTCACCGAAAATTCCGGCCAAATTATCACGACATTGTTTACAGGACACAAACATGCCTTCCAATCAGTGTGTACACAAGAGCACACAACCACACACACATATCCCCGGGCTCAGGACTGGGCCAACAGCCTCAACAGGACATGGCCACCATGCTTGAGGGGCTAGCCAATCCCACCAGGGGGCCTGAACCAGCTTGTTGTGTCAAAGTCAATTATTGCCCGGAATGTGTTCAGAAAGGCAGAATGTAATTTTGGTTGGGCTTTTATTGAAATTTTGAGTTTATTGTTACTGAAATCAAATTAATGTTAATTTTAATAAGTTTAAATTTGTTTAAACTTTGACCCCGTTCTGATGTTTCAAACTTACCAGTTAAAAAATAGTTTATCATCAGAAGCTCATCTATTACCCATGAAATGTGGCCATCACTTAGGTGGGAGAAGTTATCTAGTAATGTACTAAAAAGTTATCTAGTAAAGTACTAAAACTTGAAAAACATCGCCACTAGATAACTTTTTAGTACAGAAGTTATCTAGTAGCGATGTTTTTTTTTAAACATAGAATTTACTAGATAACCAAGCTACTAGATAACTTCTCCAATATTTTAACTTACAAGATAACTTCGGAACATTTTTCAATTTTTTCTGAAATAACTAGATAACCATGCTACTAGATAACTTCTCAAAAAAAAAATAAAAAAAAAACTAGATAACTGAAATTCCACCAATATTTTTTGGCTTACTAGATAACTTCGGAACATTTTTAAATAATTTCTGAATTTACTAGATAACCAAGCTACTAGATAACTTCTAAAAAAAATTCAGATATTTTTGGCTTACTAGATAACTTCGGAATATTTTTTAATAATTCCTGAAATTACTCGATAACCAAGCTACTAGATAACTTCTTAAAAAATATTAAATATATTTAGCTTACTAGATAACCAAGCTACTAGATAACTTCTCCAAAATCATTTTTAAATATTTTTAGCTTACTAGATAACTTCGGAATATTTTTAAATAATTTCTGAAGTTACTAGATAACCAAGCTACTAGATAACTTCTCAAAAAAAAATGCAATGTTTTGGCTTACTAGATAACTTCGGAATATTTTTTAATAATTTCTGAAATTACTAGATAACCAAGCTACTAGATAACTTCGCCAAAAAAAATGCAATGTTTTGGCTTACTAGATAACTTCGGAATATTTTTTAATAATTTCTGAAATTACTAGATAACCAAGCTACTAGATAACTTCTCCAAAAAAAATTTAAATATTTTTAGCTTACTAGATAACTTCGGAATATGTTTAAATAATTTCTGAAGTTACTAGATTCCCAAGCTACTAGATAACTTCTCCAAAATTATTTTTAAATATTTTTAGCTTACTAGATAACTTCGGAATATTTTTAAATAATTTCTGAAGTTACTAGATAACCAAGCTACTAGAAAACTTCTTCAAAAAAAATGCAATGTTTTGGCTTACGAGATAACTTCGGAATTTTTTTTAAATAATTTCTGAAATTACTAGATAACCAAGCTAACTTCTCCAAAAAAATGCAATGTTTTGGCTGACTAGATAACTTCGGAATATTTTTTAATAATTTATGAAATTACTAAATAACCAAGCTACTAGATAACTTCTCCAAAAAAAAATCCAATATTTTTGTTTTACTAGATAATTTCCGAATATTTAAAAAAAAAATTTCTGAAATTACTAGATAACCAAGCTACTAGATAACTTCTCCAAAAAAATGCAATGTTTTGGCTTTCTAAATAGCTTCGGAATATTTTTTAATAATTTCTGAAAATACTAGATAACCAAGCTACTAGATAACTTCTCAAAAAAAAAATTAAATATTTTTAGCTTACTAGATATTTTCAGAATATGTTTAAATAATTTCTGAAGTTACTAGATTCCCAAGCTTCTAGATAACTTCTTCAAAAAAAATTTAAAATATTTTTAGCTTACTAGATAACTTCGGAATATTTTTAAATAATTTCAGAAGTTACTAGATAACCAAGCTACTAGATAACTTCTCAAAAAAAATGCAATGTTTTGGCTTACTAGATAACTTCGAAATATGTATTAATAATTTCTGAAATTACTAGATAACCAAGCTACTAGATAACTTCGCCAATAAAAATGCAATGTTTTGGCTTACTAGATAGCTTCGGAATATTTTTTAATAATTTCTGAAATTACTAGATAACCAAGCTACTAGATAACTTCTCCAAAAAAAATTTAAATATTTTTAGCTTACTAGATAACTTCGGAATATGTTTAAATAATTTCTGAAGTTACTAGATTCCCAAGCTACTAGATAACTTCTCCAAAATTATTTTTAAATATTTTTAGCTTACTAGATATCATCGGAATATTTTTAAATAATTTCTGAAGTTACTAGATAACCAAGCTACTAGAAAACTTCTTCAAAAAAAATGCAATGTTTTGGCTTACGAGATAACTTCGGAATTTTTTTTAAATAATTTCTGAAATTACTAGATAACCAAGCTAACTTCTCCAAAAAAATGCAATGTTTTGGCTGACTAGATAACTTCGGAATATTTTTTAATAATTTATGAAATTACTAAATAACCAAGCTACTAGATAACTTCTCCAAAAAAAAATCCAATATTTTTGTTTTACTAGATAATTTCCGAATATTTAAAAAAAAAATTTCTGAAATTACTAGATAACCAAGCTACTAGATAACTTCTCCAAAAAAATGCAATGTTTTGGCTTTCTAAATAGCTTCGGAATATTTTTTAATAATTTCTGAAAATACTAGATAACCAAGCTACTAGATAACTTCTCAAAAAAAAAATTAAATATTTTTAGCTTACTAGATATTTTCAGAATATGTTTAAATAATTTCTGAAGTTACTAGATTCCCAAGCTTCTAGATAACTTCTTCAAAAAAAATTTAAAATATTTTTAGCTTACTAGATAACTTCGGAATATTTTTAAATAATTTCTGAAATTACTAGATAACCAAGCTACTAGATAACTTCTCCAAAAAAATGCAATGTTTTGGCTTACTAGATAACTTCGGAATATTTTTTAATAATTTCTGAAATTACTAGATAACCAAGCTACTAGATAACTTCGCCAAAAAAAATGCAATGTTTTGGCTTACTAGATAGCTTCGGAATATTTTTTAATAATTTCTGAAATTACTAGATAACCAAGCTACTAGATAACTTCTCCAAAAAAAATTTAAATATTTTTAGCTTACTAGATAACTTCGGAATATGTTTAAATAATTTCTGAAGTTACTAGATTCCCAAGCTACTAGATAACTTCTCCAAAATTATTTTTAAATATTTTTAGCTTACTAGATAACTTCGGAATATTTTTAAATAATTTCTGAAGTTACTAGATAACCAAGCTACTAGAAAACTTCTTCAAAAAAAATGCAATGTTTTGGCTTACGAGATAACTTCGGAATTTTTTTTAAATAATTTCTGAAATTACTAGATAACCAAGCTAACTTCTCCAAAAAAATGCAATGTTTTGGCTGACTAGATAACTTCGGAATATTTTTTAATAATTTATGAAATTACTAAATAACCAAGCTACTAGATAACTTCTCCAAAAAAAAATCCAATATTTTTGTTTTACTAGATAATTTCCGAATATTTAAAAAAAAAATTTCTGAAATTACTAGATAACCAAGCTACTAGATAACTTTTCCAAAAAAAATTTAAAATTTTGTTGGCATACTAGATAACTTCGGAATATTTTTAAATAATTTCTGAAGTTACAAAATAACCAAGCTACTAGATAACTTCTCCAAAAAAAATTAAATATTTTTTGCTTAGTAGATAACTAGATATCTTCTCCAAAAAAAATTTCCAATATTTTTGGTTTACTAGATAACTTCGGAATATTTTTTAATAATTTCTGAAATTACTAGATAACCAAGCTGCTAGATAACTTCTCCAGAATAATTTCACCAACTAGATAACTCAGGGCTGCTCAAAGTTTTTGAATTACAACCCAGAAAATTTCAACACTTCATGAAAAAAAAATAGAAAATGTATAAATTGTAAGTTTGTTATGCAAAGTAAGTTTGAGGCTCAGTTATTATGATTTTTGAATTATTATTACATACTTATATTTTTGCATTCATTATAGTTTTATATCTAAGTCAAATTTGAACATTTCCAAAAATGCATGATGAAAATTTTGACGATATTTACTAGTTTCACTCACAGTGAAACATGTGCAATTGTTTCAATTACAAAGATTTTTGTACAAAATATTTTTGTTTTTATCCTTATTACATAACTACGAAATAAATTGGAATAAATTTTTGAGTTTTCTAGATAACTAAGCTTATAGCAATCTTCACCTGAAATATCAGCAATATTTTCACTTATAAAATAATATCTTCTAAAATCAATAAACATTTTCTAGCTTCGAAATATTTTTGAATAATTTTATGTTCAATTACGTGATAACTACTTCTAAAAATTCCAGCAACATTTTCGCTAGCTAGTTAGTTTCAGTATGTCTTTAATAATTTTATTTTTGCTGGTAAACCTTGTTGCTTGATTACTTCGGTTTATATTTGAATATTTTCTTTTTTTTGAAAACTTTTTACAGATCAGATACAAAAAAAACATAAATAAACTTGTAAATTGGAGTGTAAACATTGACCATGCGATGATTTCAAATTTTAGAACATTTTAGTACATCTATGGAATTACACTGATACAAATCTAACTAGTCAGTTTAATAAAACTGCTTTATCGATGAATCGATAATGACGTTTATTCTACTATACCTTACAGTGAATCGAATGATTGTTAGTACATTGCGGTACGGAAACATTGCTTTAGCTTTCAATTAATCAACTGAATCGTGTTGGGTTTTATAGACAATTTGTTTGACAATTAGAAAATATAGTTTAATTCACATGGTTTCTTGCAGGAGTGTACGGACATTTATATGACACACTGTATGCTCTGATGGAAACCTACTTTACCGAATGGTCAACTTTATGTTGACGTTAAGCTTAAGATGATTTTAAATTGGAATGATTCAACAGAGATAAAATAATATAGTCCTATAACCAAAAGCGTCACTTTCTTGTTTTGCAACGACAGATTTTTTGTAAGCATTTGCACATTTGCATTTTGCCTCGTATGTCGCCATTCTATTATTTCATTAAATTATTTTTTTATGTAGCCATTTTATTGAGTGGCCTATATCGGCTAACGACCTTTTTTCGATTAACGAATCATAGTGGCCGATACAGTTGAAGTGCATTTCTATAGGCGTTTATCTTCTTTCCTCCATCATCGGTCTGATAGCCGAGCGGGCTAAGGCGCGAATCCGCTTTGCGAGAGGTGGATTTGATTCCCGTCAGTAAAATCTTTTTTTTGCGTGGGGAATAACTGTAAATGCAGTGGATTTTTTTGCTCAGGTTGAGACAGTGGCTAGCCTTAAGGCTAGCAAACCGACATGCTGCTGCAGAGAAACTTCATGTTTAATTACACAGCAACAAAACCAATGGTAAAATCTCTTGCAAAAGCATGCACAGCACCTCTGTGAGCCAGAGCATGAAATATTGTATGAGAAAACGTGTACAAAAAAAGAATATACTATAGAAAAAAATTGCATTCCCTAAAAAATAACATCGACTTGGCGAGGCACTTCCAGATAAAAAAGCCCCCGACCCAACCCTCTCGGCTATCTGTATGATGTAGCAGTAATTTGTCCATACACCATATACAGTTAATACAGTATACGACGTACGGGAAACCTACTGGTACATTGGTGTTGATCAAAATGTTTTCGAGACGGTGAAATAGCCGAGAAGGTTGGGGCGCAGACTGGGTTATCTGGAAGCGACTCTCTCCGAATCAATGTATTATTTTGGGGTGTGCAATATATTTTTTTTCTTCGTATGTGCAACGTGTACCACGTTTTCTCATAAAATATAACATGCGTTTGCTCACGAATGTGATTTTACAAAGATTTTTTACAGTGTAAATATTAGGAACAGCTGTGGCTGAATGGTTACAGTGTTCGCTTTGTAAGCGAATGGTTCTGGGTTCGATTCCCATCTGCTCCCATCGAGAAAGTTAAGGACATAGAAATACTTGAAATGCTAGCCACTAGGCCATGGCGACACTTGGTGAGCCTAGACTGTTGTTGTTGTTAATTGATTTATTTCCGGCAGTTTTAACCTTTCGGTCATTCGCTGCCCGAGCCTAGACTGGAATTAGGAATACTGTTACAACCAACCCGCAACGCCTTTCGAGGTGTATCCTAGGGTTTCTACCTCTCCTACTAACATTGAGTCCAAAACCTCCCTACAAACATCTATACCACTAAGGTGACGTAGGGGTCCTTGCGCACTTTAGATAGGTGTTTACTAACGATCCTTCCCATCCCTGAGGATAGCTTGAACCCGGCCAGGACCCCCTTATGCCCTGGGTAGTATTACACACTCATAAAAAGATGAAGACATGGTATCTCCCGTGTTGGATTATTGTTCCGGATGAGGGTCTAATACAACCAGACCAAACAGTGGGATAAGCGTTGTGGAGTGGAGCCTTCCGGTGGTGTGTAATTTTTTACAGTGTAAATATTGTTCAGTTAAAATCGATTCGGCCTTAGACAGCCGGCTGTGGAAAAACTGAATCAAAGTTAACGTTTGGGAAATTTTCGAACAAACATTCTGCTTGAACAAACGTGAATGAACCGAAAAGGAGACACAAACTGACTTCCACTATTCTATTTCACTATTCTACTTTTTAATTAAATTAACGAATCCGAGAAATCAAGATCAGTGCAATGAGTAAAAGCACAGAAAAAAAAGTTTAATTTTGGAACGTTGAAAATTTGGTAGGTTGAATATTACCTCTTTTTTTGAGTAATATTACATAAAAAATGTGTAAAAATGTGAACCTGATGAATATTCATCAATAACTGATCAAAATTCACCATTTTCTGAAGTAAAATTCATATTTTTTTTACACAGAATCTGTCACCATTTCCTGATGAATATTACCATCATTTTTTTTCTGTGAGGCTTAGTAGTCTCCAGCTACAAAGATTAATATTGTAATTAATTTAATTTACACATTTCAAGAATGAGGCTTTTTAAAAAAATTATTTACGTTTTTTTATTCTTTGCTCGTAAAAAAAACAGGTTTTATTTATGTACAGTCCAAATTCGATTTTCCACAGTCATGGAAAGTTTCCAAAAAGTATAGGGGTAATTCTCTACGAACTCACATGAAATCGAGAAAAAGTTGCACCGACCCCTCTTCGATTTGCGTGAAACTTTGTCCTGAGGGTTAACTTTTTTTTACGAGCAAAAAATAAAATAACGTAATTTATTTTTCAAAAAGCCTCATTCTTGAAATGTGTAAATTAAAATATTTTTTTATTGTTCTGGTTAGCTGGAGACTGCTAAGCCTTATACTCATTGCACTGATCTTAATAATACATTGATTCGGAGAGAGTCGCTTCCAGATAACCCAGTCTGCGCCCCAACCTTCTCGGCTATTTCACCGTCTCGAAAACATTTTGATCAACACCAATGTACCAGTAGGTTTCCCGTACGTCGTATACTGTATTAACTGTATATGGTGTATGGACAAATTACTGCTACATCATACAGATAGCCGAGAGGGTTGGGTCGGGGGCTTTTTTATCTGGAAGTGCCTCGCCAAGTCGATGTTATTTTTTAGGGAATGCAATTTTTTTCTATAGTATATTCTTTTTTTGTACACGTTTTCTCATACAATATTTCATGCTCTGGCTCACAGAGGTGCTGTGCATGCTTTTGCAAGAGATTTTACCATTGGTTTTGTTGCTGTGTAATTAAACATGAAGTTTCTCTGCAGCAGCATGTCGGTTTGCTAGCCTTAAGGCTAGCCACTGTCTCAACCTGAGCAAAAATAAATCCACTGCATTTACAGTTATTCCCCACGCAAAAAAAAGATTTTACTGACGGGAATCAAATCCACCTCTCGCAAAGCGGATTCGCGCCTTAGCCCGCTCGGCTATCAGACCGATGATGGAGGAAAGAAGATAAACGCCTATAGAAATGCACTTCAACTGTATCGGCCACTATGATTCGTTAATCGAAAAAAGGTCGTTAGCCGATATAGGCCACTCAATAAAATGGCTACATAAAAAAATAATTTTATGAAATAATAGAATGGCGACATATGAGGCAAAAATGTGCAAATGCTTACAAAAAATCTGTCGTTGCAAAACAAGAAAGTGACGCTTTTGGTTATAGGACTATATTATTTTATCTCTGTTGAATCATTCCAATTTAAAATCATCTTAAGCTTAACGTCAACATAAAGTTGACCATTCGGTAAAGTAGGTTTCCATCAGAGCATACAGTGTGTCATATAAATGTCCGTACACTCCTGCAAGAAACCATGTGAATTAAACTATATTTTCTAATTGTCAAACAAATTGTCTATAAAACCCAACACGATTCAGTTGATTAATTGAAAGCTAAAGCAATGTTTCCGTACCGCAATGTACTAACAATCATTCGATTCACTGTAAGGTATAGTAGAATAAACGTCATTATCGATTCATCGATAAAGCAGTTTTATTAAACTGACTAGTTAGATTTGTATCAGTGTAATTCCATAGATGTACTAAAATGTTCTAAAATTTGAAATCATCGCATGGTCAATGTTTACACTCCAATTTACAAGTTTATTTATGTTTTTTTTGTATCTGATCTGTAAAAAGTTTTCAAAAAAAAGAAAATATTCAAATATAAACCGAAGTAATCAAGCAACAAGGTTTACCAGCAAAAATAAAATTATTAAAGACATACTGAAACTAACTAGCTAGCGAAAATGTTGCTGGAATTTTTAGAAGTAGTTATCACGTAATTCAACATAAAATTATTCAAAAATATTTCGAAGCTAGAAAATGTTTATTGATTTTAGAAGATATTATTTTGTAAGCGAAAATATTGCTGATATTTCAGGTGAAGATTGCTATAAGCTTAGTTATCTAGAAAACTCAAAAATTTATTCCAATTTATTTCGTAGTTATGTAATAAGGATAAAAACAAAAATATTTTGTACAAAAATCTTTGTAATTGAAACAATTGCACATGTTTCACTGTGAGTGAAACTAGTAAATATCGTCAAAATTTTCATCATGCATTTTTGGAAATGTTCAAATTTGACTTAGATATAAAACTATAATGAATGCAAAAATATAAGTATGTAATAATAATTCAAAAATCATAATAACTGAGCCTCAAACTTACTTTGCATAACAAACTTACAATTTATACATTTTCTATTTTATTTTTTTTCATGAAGTGTTGAAATTTTCTGGGTTGTAATTCAAAAACTTTGAGCAGCCCTTAGTTATCTAGTTGGTGAAATTATTCTGGAGAAGTTATCTAGCAGCTTGGTTATCTAGTAATTTCAGAAATTATTAAAAAATATTCCAAAGCTATCTAGTAAGCTAATAGTAGTTTATGCAACAAGTTGCAAAAAGAGGATTTTTTCAGCACGAGTCGTACATTTATCCAACGAGGTTCACCGAGTTGGATAAATACGACGAGTGCTGAAAAAATCAAGTTTTGCAACGAGTTGCATACAGCATTTTTTGCAATTCCGAAAAACACCCATTTAGTGAAATTTTAAGTCAAATTTTCATGTATTTTGTCAATAAATCGTTTAAATCAAAAAAATGTTGAAAAGTGTTACTTTTCGAAACAAGTGCTGAAAAGTTCAACTTTTCAGCACCCATTTCAGTGCTGGAAAGTAGAACTTTTCAGCATTTATTTTGAAAAGTGTTGCTATTCGATTCTGTTATTTTTGGAACTGAAAAGTAGGCTATTTCGTCGTTCAAGAATGACAGTAAAAGTAAGTAGTTTCACGACGGAATTGCAAAAAAATATTTAAAATTTTTTTTGGGGAGGTTATCTAGTAGTTTGGTTATCTAGTAATTTCAGAAATTATTAAAAAATATTTCGAAGCTATCTAGTAAGCCAAAACATTGCATTTTTTTGGCGATGTTATCTAGTAACTTGGTTATCTAGTAATTTCAGAATTTTTTTTAAAAATATTCCAAAGTTATCTAGTAAGCTAAAAATATTTAAAAAAAAATTTGGAGAAGTTATCTAGTAGCTTGGTTATCTAGTAACTTCAGAAATTATTTAAAAATATTCCGAAGTTATCTAGTAAGCTAAAAATATTTAAAAATAATTTTGGAGAAGTTATCTAGTAGCTTGGTTATCTAGTAATTTTAGAAATTATGAAAAAATATTCCGAAGTTATCTAGTGAGCTTAATATATTTAAAAATTTTTTTAGAAGTTGTGTAGTAGCTTGGTTATCTAGTAATTTCAGGAATTATTAAAAAATATTCCGAAGTTATCTAGTAAGCCAAAAATATCTGAATTTTTTTTGGAGAAGTTATCTAGTAGCTTGGTTATCTAGTAATTTCAGAAATTATTAAAAAATATTCCGAAGTTATCTAGTAAGCCAAAACATTGCATTTTTTTTGGAGAAGTTATCTAGTAGCTTGGTTATCTAGTAATTTCAGAAATTATTTAAAAATATTCCGAAGTTATCTAGTAAGCTAAAAATATTTAAAAAAAAATTTGGAGAAGTTATCTAGTAGCTTGGTTATCTAGTAATTTCAGAAATTATGAAAAAATATTCCAAATTTATCTAGTAAACCAAAAATATTGGATTTTGTTTTTGGAGAAGTTATCTAGTAGCTTGGTTATCTAGTAACTTCAGAAATTATTTAAAAATATTCCGAAGTTATCTAGTAAGCTAAAAATATTTAAAAATAATTTTGGAGAAGTTATCTAGTAGCTTGGTTATCTAGTAATTTTAGAAATTATTAAAAAATATTCCGAAGTTATCTAGTAAGCTTAATATATTTAAAAAAAAATTTAGTAGTTATCTAGTAGCTTGGTTATCTAGTAATTTCAGAAATTATTAGAAAAAATTCCAAAGTTATCTAGTAAGGGTTTGTTCAAATATTACGTCCAGAGATTTTCATGATTTATGACCCCCCCCCCCCCTCCCCCCTGTCACGCACTATTCCTATACCTTTAACATGGGCTGTCACAAACCTCAGACCCCCCCCCCTCCCCCTATTCATGGACGTAATTTTTGAACGAACCCTAAGCTGAAAATATTTCAAAAAAAATTTGTAGAGGTTATATAGTAGCTTGGTAATCTAGTAATTTCAGAAATTATGAAAAAATATTCCGAAGTTATCTAGTAAACCAAAAATATTGGAATTTTTTTTGGAGAAGTTATCTAGTAGCTTGGTTATCTAGTAACTTCAGAAATTATTTAAAAATATTCCGAAGTTATCTAGTAAGCTAAAAATATTTAAAAATAATTTTGGAGAAGTTATCTAGTAGCTTGGTTATCTAGTAAGCTAAATATATTTAATATTTTTTTTTAGAAGTTATCTAGTAGCTTGGTTATCGAGTAATTTCAGGAATTATTAAAAAATATTCCGAAGTTATCTAGTAAGCCAAAAATATCTGATTTTTTTTTTAGAAGTTATCTAGTAGCTTGGTTATCTAGTAAATTCAGAAATTATTTAAAAATGTTCCGAAGTTATCTAGTAAGCCAAAAAATATTGGTGGAATTTCAGTTATCTAGTTGGCGAATTTTTTTTTTTTGAGAAGTTATCTAGTAGCATGGTTATCTAGTAATTTCAGAAAAAATTGAAAAATGTTCCGAAGTTATCTAGTAAGTTAAAATATTGGAGAAGTTATCTAGTAGCTTGGTTATCTAGTAAATTCTATGTTTTTAAAAAAAACATCGCTACTAGATAACTTCTGTACTAAAAAGTTATCTAGTGGCGATGTTTTTCAAGTTTTAGTACTTTACTAGATAACTTTTTAGTACATTACTAGATAACTTCTCCCACCTCCATCACTTTCCGGGACGATTTTTTCCATTTGAAAAATCACATCACATAAACCAAAACAGGAAATCGATCCTCTCTCTGCGGTATCAATCAAATACTCACACTCACATCAACCACAAGCATACAAGCATTTTCAATGTGTTAGCTTCCCGTATTGATTAAATTGTTTCGCCATCATTCGGGAAAACCTACGGATTCGTGAAAATAAATTTCCCTCCCACGCCCCGGGCAGGTCAAAATCACGCAGATTTGCTTTCAACTTTTAACTTTTTTTTTCCCGTTTCTCTGTCATCTGATTGTGGTGTTGAAATTTGAATAAAATCACCGTAAACAATGGGAAGTCATGCACATCCAGTTTTCCGACCGGAGCCGGACTGCGGAAAATCAAATTCTGGATTCGGCTTTGTTTTATTTGGATGATTTTTTTGCCATCTCCCAAATCCCCAGAGTGAGAGAGTTTTTTTGTTGGTTCCCGAAAAAGCGCATGGAAAAATATCCACTAAAAGCATCCGCCAAAGTGCTGCTGGATGTGTTTAATTTGTTTTGGGAGTTTCCCGGAAAAAAATAAATGCAAAACAACAAAGTCGAGCGCATCATCAATCGCAGCCACAATGATTTGAAAATCGGAGGAAATTTCACCAACAGGAAAATGATGAAAGCGTGAAAGCATGTCAGTTGGTGGGTGTCTGTTTTTTTTTCGTGAGTATTTTTTATTATTTTTTTTTTCATTGAAAAAAAAAAACTCGAGAGATTCAAACAGCAGGAAATGTGCACTTTAGCACTTGGTTTGACATGTCAACTACAGAAAATTGAGGTAGAATTGATGGTATTACTGCATTTGAACACTCAAGCTTCCAGAAAAATCAGGTAGAATTTATTATCTTTTTTGTCATACAGCAAAAGGATGCTAAGTGTTTAAAAAGCATGCCAGGGTTGCCAGATAAACAGCCAACTTCAAATCAATTAAAAGAAGCGTAAAACGAATGTTTAACGATGGGAAGGAAAAGTCTGGCTTCAAGAATTTTTATAAATACTTCAAAATTTGTCGATTTGTCAAGGCAGGGTTGCCAGTAAATAAATATTCGAAATTACTTCTAATTTAAACGATCTTTTACTCATGTAGAATTATTTTTTTTCAATTCAATTTATAAATCAAAGCTGATGACAATGTTGCCAGATTATCACATTTGAAATAAATATCACAATATGAACAACAAAAATTGTCACAAGAGACTATTTTCTCCTAATAAACAATACTTGGTCTTAAAAAAATTCTGTTAAATTCCCTCAAGTCAAGATTCGCTTAAACAGTGTTGCCAGAAGAGAAAACTTGATGTTTTTTGCTAAGTTTTTTTTCGAAAGTATGTTAATTTTTCATAATTATGATTCAAATTTCTTTTCCTTAATTGCACTTTAAAAAGTTTAACAATTTTCACTTAAGTATTTAAAACCATAGACAGTGTTACCAGATTATCTAATTTTATGACTGAATTAGAAATATATATTTATTAATATTCATTTGTCTGACTTTATTAATGACAGAGAAGCTCTTTTCCATTTTAAGTTATTCTCTGCCAACTCACACAGCTGTTGACCCAACTCCTCTTCGATTCGTGATCAGGGAAAAAAGGACAAAGTTTCACGCAAATCGAATAGGGGTTGGGGCAACTTTTTCCGACTTCACAGTTGAGTTGGTGAAGAATTACCCTCTTATCATTTTATCATTTAATCATTTAATCATTTAATCATTTAATCATTTAATCATTTAATCATTTAATCATTTAATCATTTAATCATTTAATCATTTAATCATTTAATCATTTAATCATTTAATCATTTAATCATTTAATCATTTAATCATTTAATCATTCAATCATTTAATCATTTTATCATTTTATCATTTTATCATTTTATCATTTTATCATTTTATCATTTTATCATTTTATCATTTTATCATTTTATCATTTTATCATTTTATCATTTTATCATTTTATCATTTTATCATTTTATCATTTTATCATTTTATCATTTTATCATTTTATCATTTTATCATTTTATCATTTTATCATTTTATCATTTTATCATTTTATCATTTTATCATTTTATCATTTTATCATTTTATCATTTTATCATTTTATCATTTTATCATTTTATCATTTTATCATTTTATCATTTTATCATTTTATCATTTTATCATTTTATCATTTTATCATTTTATCATTTTATCATTTTATCATTTTATCATTTTATCATTTTATCATTTTATCATTTTATCATTTTATCATTTTATCATTTTATCATTTAATCATTTTATCATTTTATCATTTTATCATTTTATCATTTTATCATTTTATCATTTTATCATTTTATCATTTTATCATTTTATCATTTTATCATTTTATCATTTTATCATTTTATCATTTTATCATTTTATCATTTTATCATTTTATCATTTTATCATTTTATCATTTTATCATTTTATCATTTTATCATTTTATCATTTTATCATTTTATCATTTTATCATTTTATCATTTTATCATTTTATCATTTTATCATTTTATCATTTTATCATTTTATCATTTTATCATTTTATCATTTTATCATTTTATCATTTTATCATTTTATCATTTTATCATTTTATCATTTTATCATTTTATCATTTTATCATTTTATCATTTTATCATTTTATCATTTTATCATTTTATCATTTTATCATTTTATCATTTTATCATTTTATCATTTTATCATTTTATCATTTTATCATTTTATCATTTTATCATTTTATCATTTTATCATTTTATCATTTTATCATTTTATCATTTTATCATTTTATCATTTTATCATTTTATCATTTTATCATTTTATCATTTTATCATTTTATCATTTTATCATTTTATCATTTTATCATTTTATCATTTTATCATTTTATCATTTATCATTTTATCATTTTATCATTTTATCATTTTATCATTTTATCATTTTATCATTTTATCATTTTATCATTTTATCATTTTATCATTTTATCATTTTATCATTTTATCATTTTATCATTTTATCATTTTATCATTTTATCATTTTATCATTTATCATTTTATCATTTTATCATTTTATCATTTTATCATTTTATCATTTTATCATTTTATCATTTTATCATTTTATCATTTTATCATTTTATCATTTTATCATTTTATCATTTTATCATTTATCATTTTATCATTTATCATTTTATCATTTTATCATTTTATCATTTTATCATTTTATCATTTTATCATTTTATCATTTTATCATTTTATCATTTTATCATTTTATCATTTTTATCATTTTATCATTTTATCATTTTATCATTTTATCATTTTATCATTTTATCATTTTATCATTTTATCATTTATCATTTTATCATTTTATCATTTTATCATTTTATCATTTTATCATTTTATCATTTTATCATTTTATCATTTTATCATTTTATCATTTTATCATTTTATCATTTTATCATTTTATCATTTTATCATTTTATCATTTTATCATTTTATCATTTTATCATTTTATCATTTTATCATTTTATCATTTTATCATTTTATCATTTTATCATTTTATCATTTTATCATTTTATCATTTTATCATTTTATCATTTTATCATTTTATCATTTTATCATTTTATCATTTTATCATTTTATCATTTTATCATTTTATCATTTTATCATTTTATCATTTTATCATTTTATCATTTTATCATTTTATCATTTTATCATTTTATCATTTTATCATTTTATCATTTTATCATTTTATCATTTTATCATTTTATCATTTTATCATTTTATCATTTTATCATTTTATCATTTTATCATTTTATCATTTTATCATTTTATCATTTTATCATTTTATCATTTTATCATTTTATCATTTTATCATTTTATCATTTTATCATTTTATCATTTTATCATTTTATCATTTTATCATTTTATCATTTTATCATTTTATCATTTTATCATTTTATCATTTTATCATTTTATCATTTTATCATTTTATCATTTTATAATTTATAATTTTATCATTTTATCATTTTATCATTTTATCATTTTATCATTTTATCATTTTATCATTTTATCATTTTATCATTTTATCATTTTATCATTTTATCATTTTATCATTTTATCATTTTATCATTTATCATTTTATCATTTTATCATTTTATCATTTTATCATTTTATCATTTTATCATTTTATCATTTTATCATTTTATCATTTTATCATTTTATCATTTTATCATTTTATCATTTTATCATTTTATCATTTTATCATTTTATCATTTTATCATTTTATCATTTTATCATTTTATCATTTTATCATTTTATCATTTTATCATTTTATCATTTTAACATTTTATCATTTTATCATTTTATCATTTTATCATTTTATCATTTTATCATTTTATCATTTTATCATTTTATCATTTTATCATTTTATCATTTTATCATTTTATCATTTTATCATTTTATCATTTTATCATTTTATCATTTTATCATTTTATCATTTTATCATTTTATCATTTTATCATTTTATCATTTTATCATTTTATCATTTTATCATTTTATCATTTTATCATTTTATCATTTTATCATTTTATCATTTTATCATTTTATCATTTTATCATTTTATCATTTTATCATTTTATCATTTTATCATTTTATCATTTTATCATTTTATCATTTTATCATTTTATCATTTTATCATTTTATCATTTTATCATTTTATCATTTTATCATTTTATCATTTTATCATTTTATCATTTTATCATTTTATCATTTTATCATTTTATCATTTTATCATTTTATCATTTTATCATTTTATCATTTTATCATTTTATCATTTTATCATTTTATCATTTTATCATTTTATCATTTTATCATTTTATCATTTTATCATTTTATCATTTTATCATTTTATCATTTTGTCTTTTTGTATGCACTTGAAACATCGTTTAAAATAACTGCACTAGCATTAATCATCACAATTTCAGTCGCATTCCCCGAGGACATTTTCCTGATAAATTCAATAATCACACGATTTCGAACAAACGGCCTCGTTTTTTATTTGCTCACAACCAACTCGATTGCCCGTTTGCATTTTTTATTCCAAATTTTATTTTCATTTGACGAACATAATATTTTATGCGCAAATAATTAAAAATTTATATAGATCGCCGAGTAGCTGCTGCGTTCCATGTTTGTTCGAATTGCGTTTTTATTTGCAAGTTTTTTTGTCCCACTCCTTGCCTGCAACTGCTGTCTTCATTCCAGCTCGCCAAATTGAGACCCCGCGGCCACTCCAGAGTTTCGCACCAGTTTCGGAATTATATTTTATCAGATAGAATTTTTAACGCACTCACGCGCAGCCCAATTGCATCAAACAGATTTTCGGGTTGAAAATGAGTAATTCTGAAAAAAAGTGCTTTTCGAGCAAAATTTGTTTGAGTGTGGGAAAAGTCCATCTGAATGAGTGTGTTTGTATTTTTCCGCCAATAAATTATTCCCTTTTTTCGCGTAAAATGGAGGCCAATTGACACTACCCTCCCACCACTCTCGCGCAGAGAGTCCAACACAGAGGACCGGGAGGCTTACGAGTTGTTGGAAAATAATTAAAAATAAATAACTTTTCCTGTTGTCCGATTTCCAGCAAACCCAATAAAACGCCAGATGAACAACAACCGGTGATGCAAGGTGTTGATACTCCATTGAAACAATGTACTTTGGACCTGCCCCACTACTGGGTGTCTGTGTGTATGAGTGTGTTTGCCAAATGGGCTTGTGAATGTGATGAATGGGGTGCATCTAATTGAAAGTACTTTTATTTTCACAACTCACACATCGGCGTCATTGTCGATTGACAAAGGGTGTGGCCAATTTGATAAGCGGTGGGTGGGTGAGGTGAAAATTGCTCTCTCTTTGTTTTTGTATCGAGAGCCTTTTTGTCCATGACGAACAATGGAAATTCGCTTTCATCAGTTTGAATGGATGCTTGTTGATAGATTTTCAACATAATTGTGTGTGAAATTGATACTAATCGAAGTGATTATTTCCATGATATGCTCACTTTTTAAATGCTTATCTTCACAATCAATTAATTTCAATAAAACAAATCAATTTCACACCAAATATTCTGTTGCGCCCTTTAAACTGAGACAATCATACAATCATTGAACTTTCAAAAATAATCAAAACAGATCAAATTGCTTTTACTGAATCAATCCTCTTTTTGCTGAGATTGTTTTTCCCTTTTTTTCAGCATTTCTTCTTTTTTATAGAATTTTGTTTGCATTACACTTTAAAGCTGTTTGCGTCATTGGTCCGTCCATATAAATTTCCTGAAAAAAATAACTGCTGCCTGCCCATGAGAAAATGGAATCTAAATAACCTAACATCTAACGTAATATCTGACAAATTTTGTGTCCTTTTTAATCGGTTTTTAGTACTGCTAATAACATTTCTAGAAAAAAATAAAATCCCTAAACTTTTTTTTGTTGATTTTCAAAATCACTTTTTCTTACTAAAAACATGATTTCTTAAAAAAATTAACTCTCTACAACCTAACCCCGATTTTAAGCGGGCTTCGATCTACAAAATCGCAAAAAAAACAAATTTTCAACCAATTTTCGATCTTTAAAAAGCATTGGAAAGATAAACTCTTAAAATTTTTGAACATTTTAGGGTTGGAAGTTTTACTTGCCAATGTTTAAAAAAATGTGATTTTTTCTGGGGTCAACTTTGCCTGTGTTTTTTACTAACATTTCCTGTAATTTCAGTAAAAAGAAGTATGCAGTAATTGTTGTAGTGTCCCAGACTATGCCTCTACGCATTTTTCTACAATTGAAATTATGATGGTGCCATTCTATAGCAGAAAAAGTGAAAAACAAGCAAAAAATTGAAAAAGTGACTGTAAAAACGTGAAAAAATTAAATAGGAATTATATCAAGTGGTAGAATAGGCCTACCAGAAACAAACATAAACTAAACAAGATAAATGCAAATTAAAATGCTAAAAATAAAACAAGAAAAACATAAAACAAGAGAAGTAAAGTTATTCGTACAAGTAGGGGAGAGTGGGGAGACTTGATCCCCTTTTTTTGTATTGCACATAACTCTGTCAATTTTTCACAAAACTATAAATTTTTTTGCTTGAATTGAAAGCTTAAACATTCATCTATGTTTGGCTAATAAGGGTATTTCATCAGATGAACTCTTCGAATCATGCCAAGCGTTTTAAAAAAATATTTTAAACCGGCATTTTAAAAATGCTAGGGGTAACTTGATCCCCCTTTCAACATTTTGAAGAAATCTTAAGCAAAATGTTTCTTATTCATCCAAACTTTTAATTTTCTATAAGTTACAGCAATTTCACATAAAACCTGTACGTTTGTGTTCAAAATATAACAAGTTTAGTATGTAAAATATTTAAAAACCTAAAATATTATTTTTTAGACCAAAATTAAGCATGTTTACAAAAGCTGGAAATTTTTGTTTACAAAACTTTTGAAAAATGGTTCAAACTGCAATAAGTTATGTACAACTATACTAAAGGAAACTATGTACGAAAACCCAGCCCAATTAATGAATCTTGAGGCTGATTCCAGTGACTGTAAAAATGCAGGGGTCAAGTCTCCCTAAACGCACTTTTTTAAACAATTGATTGTAAAAATAGTATGACGATAAATTTAACATCAAATGCGTAAGGGTTTTGGAGTTGATAAGTTTATCAAACAATTCATGCATAAAAAATATTTTTGTGAATAATTTTTGAGTGTTTTCTATACATATCAAAACAAAGAAAAAAAGATCTCTTGGAAGTTTTTTGCAGCTAGTTTTAGAAAAATGTGTGTAACTCAATCAAAACATTGTTTAATTTTTTTCTTTGTTTTCTACAATGAGTTTTAGGTAATTTCGCACAACTTTCTAGAACAATGCTAATTGTTTTACCCACATGCTGACGAGATACAGGCTTGGGATCAAGTGTCCCCGGGGATCAAGTCTTCCCATTCTCCCCTACATAAAAAAATAAATAAATAATATGGGTGCTGAAAAGTTCGATTCTCAAATTCTCTCTTTAATTTTTTTATATTTTGCTTATCAAATACAATATCATATCAAACACCTATACATAAAATAAAAAAAAACTAAAATAAAATGGGTGCTGAAAAAAATCTTTCTTTTTTGTTATTTGTTTCATAAGGCTGGTACAAATATTTTTAAAAAGTTTTTGGGTTTATTCAAAAATCATTTAGATCATTGAAAATTTTTGATGTTATGTACAGCAAAAAGTTTTTTTTCACAATAAATTTTTGTTTTCGTCAAATCTTACATTTTTTGGAAACTAATGATTGCAAAACAACTGAATTAGTGTAAAATGCATTTTTAAAACAGTTTTTTTTTAATTGATTTGTTTTATCTTTGGCTTGTTATTTAAATTTTTATATTTTTTTATTTTTTTGCCTCCGCCCCTCCTCCGGCCGAGGAACAAAAATTTTGAAAAAAATTTCCATCTACTTTTAATAACAAGTCACGCAAGTCAAATTAAACTAATTCAACTACATTTTCATCTGATGTCTTTCCCAATCAATTGACAATAATGATTGCAAAATCTAACAAAAAAGCAAACAACCCGAAAAAAAAATGTCCAAAATTTCAAGCAACACCCCACGATTTCCCCCGAGGTGTGAAAAGTAAATCACTCCCGTTCGTTCGGCCTGTGCAAAGGAAGACGATCTTTCCTCAAAAAAACAAACTTTCTTTTTTCTTTTTTTTTTCTCCTCTTCACTCCTCTGTCTGGTTCGGGATCATTAATCAAACAAACAGCCTCCAGTCTCCGGGTCCGCTGGTTCTGGGCTACCGCAATATTTTCTTTCGCTTTTTTTTTTGTTCTGTTTTGGTGGTGCGAAAAGTAAATGACCTTTTGGTTGAGATTTTCATCTTCTCGAAGGTGGCGGTGTCAAGAAGAGTGGGGTTTGAGCTTTGAGTTTTTGAATGTTAAAAAGTTTTTCTTTTATAAACTACTAGAATTGCAAAAAAAAACAAATCATTTTAATATTTTAACATAAAAATAATTTAAAAATAAACTTAAACCCCACCGTGTCAACAACTTCTTCCCGAGTGTATTCTGCGGAAAAAGAAAAATGGTTTCCAATTTAGCACTGGAAAAGCTTTACTTTGGGGCTGGAAATCTTACCGTGAAGGAAACCAAAGTTACGAAAGGTGAAAAAAGGATTTCTGCTTTCACCGGAACAACAATAGGGAAAATAAAGTGCAGAAAAAAAAACTTTCACAAAGAATAAGCCACTCAAGGTAAGCTTCTTTACGACGATGGTGCTGTTTCATCACTTTGTGAGTGTGAGTTCCCAGCCCCCTCCCCTCCCACTTGGGTAGGAGGGAAAGTCGGTGAAAAGTTATGGGAAGTAATTAAAATTTATGAATTAGAGTGAAAATAAACTTTTGGTGCAATTCTCGAAATTATCTTTGCCTTTTTGTGGAACGAGAAAGACGGAGGAGTTCTTTTTCTGTTGATAATGTGGCGTGCACATTTTAAGCTACATTTTCCGCGAAATGAGCAGTATTTATGGAGAAAAGTGGCGAGAAAGTTACTTTTGTGAGAACTTTCCGCGCTTTTTCGGACAAATAAAGGAAGTGAAAGCAAATTGGAACTGTTAAAATAATTTAAGCAAACAAAAAAATTTCAACGCAAACCACTTCAAATCTCAAAAATATCTCCAAACTGTCAAATACTCACTTAAAAGTATTATGAAAACGATCACCTTTCCACAGCGACCCTCTTCAAAGCGTTTCCTCAAGTCCACTCGAAAAGTCAAAGGCCATTTCCACACTTGACGCCAAACTGTCTCAAATCTGCCACCATAATTTAGCAGCAAACTTTTCCCCAAGTGGTTTGATAACGTTTTGCGTGACATTTTTTTCGTTCGAGAGTGGGAGTTTAAAAGAAAAAAAAAGAAACGATGATCGCCCATCAAAAACTTTTCTAAGATGTGTCTGGGAAGCGGTCAAGAGAGCGTGGAGAAAAACGATTCAAAAGTTTTCCCAATGCATCATTTCCCGGAAGAATTTCCTCTGTTTGCGGGGGAGGAAATGTTGAAAGCTAGATTTTCTATGTGGTCAAATATAGATTCACTTTAATGTTTTGATTTGAGATTTAAGTGCCAACTTTTCGACTAATTAAATCAACAAAGTGCCCCAAATCCGAATCAACACACCCCTTTTCCAAAATCTCCGGAAGTACTAACATTCCCTCCCTCGAAAATCCCAAATCCCCATCAATGTCCGCGTCATGTCTCGTGTCGTGTCTGTGCATCAACATGATGATCATCATCCTGATGCACGTGCACACGAATCGATGAACAGAATTATCTATGTTAACATTTCATTTGCCATAATTAAATCAGTTAAATATCTCTCGTGTTCGCGAGCACACACACACAGAAGGCTGGCCAGATGCCCTCTGTCCGGAACCTGATCGACGATGCCAGCCAGACAGAGTGGCAGAGAATGTTGCGGAAATACTAGCCACCATCCACGGTATCGAGTTTCTCGTGCGGCATTTATTGAGATACTGTTGTTTAAGGTTAATTTGGTAACCTTTTTAATTAATCTGAATATGCAACAAACTAAACGTCAAACACTTTCAGGTGGATTTCCTTTCCAATGTTCTATCAATTAAACTTCACTACTCATACCATTAGATAGGACTATCAGATTTACACAATTCATGGCTCATTCAAATAGATTTTCAATTATCATTCCACTTCCACACTTAGAAGGTCGTAGGATGGATCTAGAAATTTTCATCAATTTTGCTGAGATTCAACATCAAACAAGTTCATAAATATCACTTAAGTGATCATAATATTTGATAGAGTTGAAAATTTTATCCACTTCGAATCATAGGATAGGTCTTCTAAGTTAGAGTTAATGATATTTTGTTTTAGAAAACTTTATTTTCCCCAACATTTCCACAAAATTCTTACACGTAAATAAATAAATACCTTGTGTTTTTTTCAGCTTATTTGCGACATTTATGCAAATAAGAGCACAGGGGCATTCTACTTATTTTTGAAATTAAATTTTCTCAGAATTTGAGTTGTATGCGTGAAGGTGAGCCCAGGAGGGCTCATTGAGATGTTTATTTTAATTGATAAAATATTTTTTTTTTCAGCTGAAATAACGATTTCATAAAAAAAATGATTTAATTAAATAAAAAAATAACTAAGCGATGAAATGTTTGCCTATGCTTTTCGTTAGTTTTTATGGTTTCCTAAATCGTTTACTAAAATCTAGGAAATCAAATATATATCTTGGGAATTGGGAATCAAGCGAAACAAAGTCATTTCATAAAATGCGTTTATATTTTTATAGCGATTTTTGTCTGAATCTTCCTTATAAATACTTTATTATCAATAGCTACAAGTATGCGGAAGATTTCAAATCAATGAAAAAATGCATTTCCTTCGTCACAAGGAGCTATTTTGCATAATTAGTTTTGTATTCCAATTCTCAACTTAAAAAAAAATGCTGGTCATTAAAAATTATAAAAGAATAAAATATAAAAAGAAGGAATTTAATCATCGAGTTGATGTCTTCGGAAAAGTTGTAAGTTTACACAGTTAAAAAAAAGATTTTTTTTACTTTATTCACCTAACCCTTTGAAGTCAGAGCTTAACAGAATTTTTGCGGAAATAATAGGCTAGATTTGCAAATTAAGATTGTTAGGTTATATAAACCAAATTCCAAAACTATTTTATAATTTTCTGTATTTAATTAATGTTTTTGTATTACAATTTATCAGTTCTGCATCAGGATGTTAAATTTGCATTCAAAGATTTTGAGAATCTTTCATAAGCCTTTGCAAAGAGAGTACATATGTTTAAGTTTGAATTTTGTTAGTTAAGTGCTTTTTTGAGAAAAATAAATTTTGAGTAAAAAACGTTAGTTTAGATTTGTTCTTGGAGAATAGGGTAACTTTGAAAAAAAGTAATGATTTGTAAGTGATTTGAAAAATAAGGCTATACAAAATTTTAAAATTTATTTAAAATTCAAAATCGAATTTGCTATCGAAATTTACAAAGCTCATTTCTTTGATATAATGCACCGTTTTTAAATTATAGACGCTTAGGATATAATTTTTTAAATTTCCTTTTGTGGCTTTGTAACTGGTTGCAAGTTTGTAGATAATTTATCAGTAAAAAATAACAATTTTTTTCTATAAATGATACGATTTTTTTGATAAGCAAACAAATGATGCCAAATTTAGTCTTTGGTCATAGGGAAACCTCGCACAAAGTTTTGAATGTATAAAAATATACAATTCCCAAGTAACATTTTTTTCCAGGAGTTCTACAAGAGCTCTTCAAGATAGCTACAGCATAGCAGTTTGGACCGCGGTAGGATAAAACTCTCTTCAAGTACTCTTCCAAACTCCTGAAGAAGTTTTGAAGAGAATTTTATCCTACCGCGGTCCAAACTGCTATGCTGTAGCTATCTTGAAGAGCTCTTGTAGAACTCCTGGAAAAAAATGTTACTTGGGTTGAGATCCATTTCTGGGTTTTGTGGATAATAGGTCAATTATGTGAATCAACAATAAAATCTAGACTTTTTTTTGATTAGGTCCTATAAGCATATGAAACACAATAGTTTATTGGACCTTTTCAAAAAAACTCTGGAAATATTTGATTTATTTATGTTTCTTGTCTTTCTTTTATGTGTAATAAAATTGACATTTGAAAATAAATTGAATCTTTTGACTATTACTTGCTCATTATTTCTCCCAAAGTAATATTTATATTTTGAAAAGAATTAATTTTCTCTTTTTCAAAGTTTATGTTTATGTCAAAATCGGACCGAAAAATCAGGGACCAAAAACCTTATTTTTTTTCATAGAACATCAAAATTTCAATTGAAATATAAGTCAAATCAACTGAGAAAAATATAAAATGCCTTTTTCTGCTTTGATAATCATATAAAGCTCGTTTAAGTATCATGTTTGAAAACGTTTAAAAATATTTTGAACCTTTATGAAATTACAATGTACAGCACCGCAAAAATTAAATTTTAGTCAATACTTAGACATTTTTGGAAATTAATTACTGCAAAACAACTGGACGGACGTGTAATTTTTTTTAAAACACTTTTTTCATTTAAATGTTGACAACGTGGCTTGTAATTTAATTTTTTTAGAACTTTGAAATACCTGAAGCATCTCAATCTCAAATGCCATTAATTTTGAATTATTTTATATTTCTGTTGAATGTTTGTTTGAGTCAGCTAAAATTCAAAGCATTTGTCATTATTATTTTATCACGGATATTTTGCAAACAAAAAATATTCCATCTCAATTTTTTGATGATGCAGCCAATACCTAATTTCAGTGAAAATAATCTTAAATGATAAAAAATCAAACAAATCGATTTAAATGCCGATAAGGCTTAGGTCATCAAAAACCAAAATTCTAGGCCTTATTTTCAAATTATAAATTAAATGCGACACAAAATTCATAATATTTGTAACAGTAACAAGCATCAAGCATCATTGTATAAGGGATTCTTTTTGCTAAAATTTTAGATTTTTCCTGATCTGCTGTTCTTTTTTAAATTCCTAAAAGATTCCTGTTTCATTAAAAAAAACCACAAGTAACCTTTAAAAATTATTTCTAAAAAGTATACAATCGATTGTAAAACTTTTTAATTTATTTTTTTTACCATAAATAATGTTTTGCCTTATGATTTCCATTTCTTAAAAAAAATGGTCATGAAATATTACGACATTTTAAATTTATAAGGCTGGTACACATTTTTTTTAATGTTTTTGTCCCCCCCCCTCCCCCTCAAGTTGGCCTGAAAAATCAAAGGGCGAAAAAAAAACATGTTTTCAAAAAATTTCAAAATTTCATTGGAAAATGAAGTGCAATCAGCTGAAATCAATTTAAAATGCATTCCCCTGCGTTAATAATCATTTTTAGCATGTTTGGGTTGATTTAAAAATCTGTTGAGGTTTTGGAAATCCTCGATGCTAAATATCTTAAAAGTTTTTTTTTTTCGCTACAATTTTTGTTTTCGTCAAATCTTACATTTTTTGAAAACTAATGATTGCAAAACAACTGAACTAGTGTAAAATGCATTTTAAAACACTTTTTCCATGCAAAAGTTGAAACTTTGGCTTGTTATTTTAATATTAATATTTTTTTTTTATTTTTTTAAGGTTCAAATAATTTCTTATTTTACTAGAGCAATTCTCTACGAAATCGGTCTTTTTTCTTCAATTTTAATTTTTGTATTTTTTAATCCGACTGAAACTTTTTTGGTGCCTTCGGTATGCCCAAAGAAGCCATTTTGCATCATTAGTTTGTCCATATAATTTTCCATACAAATTTGGCAGCTGTCCATACAAAAATAAGTAAATCTTTCCCAGTTCCTGAGGGGAACACCCTTGAAGAGTATCGGGGCCGGTATTTACAAAGCGGATTCAGTGGCAGTTTTAAACTCAACTAATGTTAGCATGTTAAGGTGAATGTTAACATTCCATAGGTTGCCTTCCTAAGGTGTCGTTGATAAGGTCTAGCTTGTGACGATGCACTACCTTCCCTTTACTAAGCAATCGAATCCAGAAGAGAAACGATCACCAGTTGTGTTGGTCCGAGCCGGGATTTGAACCCCGATCTACCGCTTATGAGGCGGAAGCGTTACCACTAGGCTACATGACTCGGTCCATACAAAAATGATGTACGAAAATTCAAAAATCTGTATCTTCTGAAGGAATTTTTTGATCGATTTGGTGTCTTCGGCAAAGTTGTAGGTATGGATACGGACTACACTGGAAAAAAATGGTACACGGTAAAAAAAATTTGGTGATTTTTTTATTTAACTTTTTATCACTTTTTGATTTGCAAAAAAACACTATTTTTAATTTTTTTTATTTTTTGATAAGTTTTAGAGGACATAAAAAGCCAACTTTTCAGAAATTTCCAGATTGTGCAAAAAATCATTGACCGAGTTATGAATTTTTGAATCAATACTAATTTTTTCAAAAAATCGAATCGAATCGAAGGGCGAAATATTGAATGTTTGGCCTTTTTGAAATGTTAGTCTTGATTTGAAAATTTTGAAAATATTGTTTTCGAAAAGATCGGAAAATTTCACAAATGTTTCATATTATAACATTGAAAATCGGACCATTAGTTGCTGAGATATCGACATTGAAAAATGGTGGGCTGTTTGTGTGAGACTTAGAAAACATCAATTTTCCTGTTTTTAAACCTTTGCATGGCAATATCTCAGCAACTAAAGGTCGTATCAACAAAGTCCGACGAAGCAAAATATAGAGAATTTTCTCAGCTTTTCAAAAATATTTTTTTCAAAAGTGGGCAGACATGTGCACTAATTTAAAAAAATGAAAAACTGCGACTATTTTGAAAAAAGTTACATAAAAATGGCTATAACTTGAAAACGGTGCACTTTATCAAAATTTCACTAAAGTACTTTTTGATTGCAAATTCAATTTTACATCGAAAAATGAAGTTGAAAAATTTTTGCGACCAAAATTTCGATTTTTTGAAAAAAATAGTATTGATTAAAAAATTCATAACTCGGTCAATGATTTTTTGCACAACCTGGAAATTTCTGAAAAGTTGGCTTTTTATGTCCTCTTAAACATATCAAAAAATAAAAAAAAATTAAAAATAGTGTTTTTTTGCAAATCAAGTTTCAGTGACAAAAAGTTAAATAAAAAAATCGCCAAATTTTTTTTACCGTGTATCATTTTTTTCCAGTGTAGTCCGTATCCATACCTACA